>NW_004955427.1:17485641-17911102 GCF_000276665.1 Chinchilla lanigera | reverse complement strand
AGAGAGAGAGAGAGAGAGAGAGAGAGAGAGAGAGAAGGGGAAAGGGAGGGAGAGAGAGTATGAGAGAATTCACGGGTTAATAGCTTTGCTGGCTCGGAATGGTCAATGTGCTTCATGCTTGGAGGATTAAATAGCTAGTGCTGGGTGTTTACTTTGAAGAGGTTTTAGGTATCTGTGTTCTGGGGAAATGGTGAAGTGAATTCATGAAGGTAAAAAATTAAAACACATAATACGCACTGTTTGTATTTCACTTCCGAGCTGCTGTCCAGAGCCCTCATTTATGTTAAACGTACATACAATACAAGATGTCGTTCCGGTATAGAAATACATTATCTTTTTAGACCGGGAGACGAGCTTTGCACAATTAGCCATGGAAAGCCTGCACTACCATTGACGGTTCTACTACATCTTCATGTCTGGGCATTCTGCCATAATTATGACCTGCACCCACTCACATTTCTCATGCCACCGAACGTGTAAACCTCTTCATTTACACATACGTGTGCACACTTGTGCACACACACATCCCAGTCCACTCATGAACACTCAGCGTGCAATGCTTAGAGTGCTAATCCTCCGCTTGATTTTTTTCTGACAGCTGGTTGCTAATGTTACATTTGTGTGTTTCATTTTTCATTGCTGGGGGATATTTTGTGTAGCTACCGAGCCCTCTTGCCAAATGAAAAGAGAACAGATTCCTGGCTGTTTACTAGTTGAAGTGTTGGAAGTAAATAAATACTATATTGAAGTTACATTGTGAAGCACATAGAGGAACAGCTGGAACTCACCCATAATACAATTACAAGTTACAGGTTCTAAAACTTCCCCTTCTCAGTACTCACTGACACACTTCTCCACTATCTAAATGGTGAGGTCTTGTAATACACAATCCTACTGAGCATGCCTGCATGAAAAATAGAATTCCAGCCCAGCTTCAGCTTTTTACAATTTATTCCTTCACAATTTTTTTCCTTCAAAGCTCTCAAGACCTTCTCTGCGATTTCAGATATTGCTGCAATTCAGCTTTTTCATCCCGAGACATTAGCATCACTGTACTGTACCAGCAGTAGAGGTTAATCCCCCTCCTTCCTTTCCCATTGAACTCTAGGAACTTAGCTCTTCAGATAAAATGCTGAGAATGAAGTCACTAATACATGCTTCTCTTAAGTTTGAATAAAACTGTGGAATATTCATTACACGGCCATGGGGTCACAGGAGTGAAGGGCAGATCAGAGTGCTGAGCTGATGACGCTTCTAAAAGATGGGGAAGATCTAATGGAGCATCGCACCAGATAATTATATTTTAGAGGGTATTCCATGAAAATATGAAGCTGGATGGTCTTCTTGAATGAGACCAAAGTTAACTATAGTGACAGTTCTTTGAAATGGCTTATCTGATGTCATTTGGGCAAAGTAGGTAGTTTTTTCTTCAAGGGAATATTGTTATTTCCAAAGGGGAGCTTTCAAGGTTTGCTAAATTGAAATCAGTGAATGATGGGATGTTCTCAAGTTTTAGAATCTGCTAATGTGTGTTAAGAGACCAGGTAGCAGTAACTTTGAGTAATGGGATAGGAGAAGAAGGAGAGCAGGCTAAGAAATATATAGTCACTACAGACAGTAGATAAACACACATTTCGCCTGCCATCACCATTGTGAGATGGCACTCGCTGCCTGCAGACATGCTGTCTTCCCCTGTGCATTTTTGTTTTGTTTTTGTTTTTGGTTTTTCTCCGGTACCGGGAACCGAACTCACGACCTTGTGCTTGCCAGGCAGGTGCTTTTGCCGCTGAGCTAAATCCCAGCCCCCCCTGTGCATTTTTCCATGTGCCAGTGCATGCCCCTGCCCTCCATGCACGGATAAACACACATACACACATGCACACACACATACATTTCTCGGTGGCCAAATGTGTGGCTTTTGGAATCACCCTGTTTGCAATATAGTTACTTCTGTTGTCTCTCATGAGTGCCTTCATGGATTCATAGGTGAATGCTGTTTGTGTTCATTTTTATTGGGTTCTGTTTGTTCCAAAATGTTGAATGTCAACATTTTGGACTATGTGGTGCTGAGGCGAAGGTATGTTTACTGAATACTTCAGGCTGATGCCATGAGCAGAGACTGAAGATTGTCATTACAATGGTACTAGGGTTCATGAACTTAATTCGATCCACCATTCTGGAAAAGATGGCCACATTCATGTCCATGCAAGAAAGATGGCCATGTTTGTTTTGTCATCGGATGCAGAGTTTGCAAACAAAATCAAAATTTTGCCAAATGCTTCTGTTTGACAATCAAATTATTTGCAAACAAAAATTTCATGAACCGAGGCACCACAGTATTTTGTGGCCAAGGGGAAGTTGGACATGTTGGTGAGGTCTCAGTAATAATGATATTCTGCTTCTCAGTGATGATGCAATGATCATTATCATTATTTTGAAGTAGATCATCCAAAATATATTTACAGATAAATAAAAACTTGTAATTTTTCTTGTACTCTTTTTACACATACTCTAGATTGGTTTAATGTAGTTGATTATATTCAGCCATATGATATAATCACATATGTAATTACCTAATATCCTGCTAACATTGACAGGGATAACTTCTAACATTAAGTAATGGATAGTTAGTGAGAATGATCCATAGTGGATCAGCCAGGCCAGGTTTTATTTTCCTGAAAACTGTAGTATATATTAATGAAATTGCTTTTGGTATAAGTTCCTCAAAGAAAGTTTGGGATGTCTCTGTTATGGCCACATTTACCTGTAATGCTGAGCAAGCAAAGAGAAAAGAGTTCAGGTAGGATGTTTTTAAGTAAAGGGAAACAAACAAACAAAGACAACCTATTCAGGGCACTCCATTAGAGCCTAGTTTATTTGGAAGCCCCTGTACCATTGACTCAGATCTGGCTGGATCTCCTTGGCATCTGGCATTTGTCCCTTTTTTCTCATGCTCCAGAGCCAGACATCAGCCACTGCTTTGCTCTGAGGTTGGCTCTCTTTTCTCCCTTTGGCATTCTGGATGGCAGAATCTGTGCTCTTTGGGTACAGCAGAAGAGATGAACTCCACTTGGCCCAGCCCCATCTCAGGTTCATCTGGGCATGAAGGTCACCTCGGCTTCTGCCTGCAGCCAGATTTAGACTGCATTGTGTCCAGAAGAGTGTACTTTCAGGGCATCAGAGGCAGCCTACCCACCCCCAAGGGGAGCTCCACAGTAGCTGCTCAGTGAGGGTCTTGCAGAAGTGCCTAGTGTGTGAACATTTTTCCAGCCACCATGAAGCTTCCTTTAAAGAGGAGCTATTCCCTACCTGCTCAGAGGGATGCTGTCTACTTCTCTTCCCAAACAATTCCAGTGCAAATGATTTGGCAAGACTCTTTCAGGAGTTAGAAAATAAGACCCTTCAAGGAATATCTTTCAGAGTGGGAGTTACATGTTGCTTTAATATTGACCATAATAACAAATAACTAAGGAAAATACTTTGGGTTTCTAATTTTGTATATGCAAGTAACAGAAAGAGTTAAAGCACCATCTGTAAGGGCTAGTTTCTGCTAGATATGAATGCTGTTGAATACTTCATTGTCACTATCACCATCAGAAATAGGGAACTTTGAATGAGCCCTGACTATACTGCCCCAGAGTCCCTCTGTTAGGGTACAGAAAAAACATAATTCCTTTTTATTTGACATTTGAGTCCCAAGGAAATTGTTGGTACCACTTAGAAATAATACAATAACAGTTGTGAAAATTTAACTTTTCCCTTTGTTGAGTCTTTCCTTCTTTCTAAAATCTATAGGTAGTTGAAAAGACCTTGTCACATTTTTGATGATGATTATTAATTAAAGTAGAAAACCCCTGCTCAAAGTACCACTTTGTTGCTAAAAATACATAAAGTACCTTTTGTAGGAGGTTTTTAGTAAGTACTTTATTAATGTAGAAAGGTACACACTTTGGAAGTAAAGCAATTGATCAGTATGCCCCAGGATTTCTTTCTTTTTTTATTTGATAACTGTCAACCACAGAAGACTGTGATTCATTTTATGAAATTCTGGTCAGACCCTGAAACCTCCATGTCTTCTAGCAAATGACAGTGTACTCTGAAGATCTTTTTCATCATTATTTGTCTGCATAGTACATGGTCGTCACTGTGTACCTCTCCATCCTATGTGGCATATTTAAAATGGGAAATAAAAATGCTTTCTACAGAATCCTTTTCTACCATTGCCCTTCTACCACTCCCCGCAGAATGTACTATGTCCTCAGCCATCCTGCATGATCTGTGGTGCCAGCATAAGGAGTGCTATTCTGGATACTAAGTAGCAAAGATGGGCAAGTGGAAAGAACACATGGGTACCGTTAGATAATCTAGACACTGGTGTTGAATTCATTAATACTTTCCTGGTAAATCGAATGTACTAATCTAATGTCTCACTTCTCTGATTTATTGGACTGGTCTAATGGTACTTGTCACATGTCATGTTGCAAGCTTTAAAACTTATAAAGCTTTAAGTAAATGCATTATTTGTTTCTGCTGAAGAAGAAGAAGAGTTAAATTAAAAGGAATTATCTGGCTTCTTGCCAAGGACGGAAGAGAATTTACCGGTGTTCATGTCTATCTCATTCTCCCTTCCTCTATCCTTTCATTCTTTCTCTGGACTTGGGTGAGAGCCATATGGAGCTCCCAGTGCTAATTTAATGTGGAGCAGAGATACCAGCATTGACATGGGGTTGCATAAGCTGCCTCTGACTTCTCGCCTTCCTCAGAGGGCTGAAATCAAAGCACAAAATACAACAAAAAACTGGAAGGAAAACACACAGCCACTTTTAATTCCATGCTAGCCACCCTTTGTTTCCCTTTTCTGTAAGCCCACAACAATCTTACTTAGTATGTCAGCTTGCAGTACTGAGGATTGCTGAAGGAAGGAAGAAATGTTAGGGGATCTAGATTCCAATTAACTTTGCCACTGTAGCTGTGCAACTCTGTGTGAATCACTGTTGTTTAGTAAATGAGAGTGAGAATCTCCGAGATTAATGAATCTTACTGAGGTGTCAGCAGACCGGAACTCTGCTGCTCAAATAACTTCCATCCCTTCCCTTTGTCTGTGGTCTTCCTTTCTTATTTTAGTATGAAAAAAGGTCAGAGAAAATAGAGAGTTGTACAAAAAGAAATGCTGGTATTGTTGATGTGTACATGTACTGTTTGTCTTCCATTGAAGTATCAGTGATATTAAGGGGTTCTCTTTAGGAACCTTTTATGCTGCCATGCTTTATAGCCTTATTTCGAGTGCAGGATTGGGTCATTTAAACCAGCAATACAACTTTACTTTTAAATTGAATGAATGTCAAGTGTTTTATGAGGAAGTACGAAGAATTTATATAGATCTCTTTCCTAATGTGACTGTGTATCCAAGGGGTGGGCAGAGAGAGGGCTGATCTTTTTCTCCCCCTTCTGCCGTATCTCTTTCCTTTACTATACCAGCTCCAAAGGTATATTCTAGTCCCAGGGGAAGAGATTTGTGACTTTTTCTAAGCAGGGAGTAGGAAGCTGTTAGGCATAAACCTATATTAACCACCTCTGAATTACTTCTTAAGGGAATTCTGGCTGAGTCAGTCTGGGCCAGGTAGCTTGTGACCAGGCTAACTTTGCACTGGGTACCCTCTGCACAAGGATAGAGAGAATCTGTCCAGTGATTTCTGCCTCATGTAGTAAATACAAGACTAATCCTTCTGACCTGACCAAAATCTGTGCTAGCATATCAAATGCAAGCTTGGTGTTGCTCCTACCAACAACTATAGTTTTGTTACTGAAATTTTAATTTCCTATCTTTCCCATTAGGTAATAATGTGGTTTGTGCTGAGGAGGAAGTAGAACAGGCACTCTGCGTTTAAAGTTATTTTTGCTTGTATGATGTGAGCTGTCTGAAGAATGGATAGTTATGGCACTTACTTTGGAGATAAACAAAACAGAAAAGTAAAGGAATGTGGGCGGTGATATTCAAGAATATCACCATCTTTCCCTTGTTGTATTCTTTTCCTACCTTCCACAAATATTTATTTAGCTGTAAGCAAACACTCTCATAAACCTTACAGCAAGGAGACAGACACTGAAAAGATAATGAATTAATTACCATTGTAATGAACTATAATGCAGAAGAGTTGAGAGTATCATAAGAATATATTTTAGGGAGCATTAGCTAAGTCTGGAGAGTTAAAAAAAAAAAAAAAGGCTTTCCTTAGGGAAATGACCTGTATTTGGAGTTTGAATGATGAGGAGCTATGTCAAGAGGGGCGAGGAGAAAGACAGACCCACACAAAGGAGTCTTGGGAGGGTTTTGAAGCTTGAAGGGGAAGGTGTATTCCAGGAATTTAAGGAGTGGAGGAGCATTAAGGTCAAAGAGGAAGTGACTGAGGGTAAGCCTGGGGCAACACAGTTAGAACAGGCTGTAGGGCCCAGAAGAGCACGGTGAGGGTATGGAATTTAAGGCGGAGAATTATGGGAAAGCACCGAGTTTTTAAGCAGGAAAAGTGCCATGAGCTATGGGTTTTCAGAAGTGGATTCTTGCTACCATGTGGGAATAAAATGTGTTATTGGGGAGAAAGTCTTCCAGAAGCTTTTATTAGATAAGAGCAATAATAGTGACTTGGACTAAGGCGGCAGCATTGGAGATAGACTGAACTTTTTGAAGAGAGGGGCTTAGGACAGTCTTCAGGGCTTGGTTAAAGGGCAACCTCTGGTTTGTAGGTAGGTAAACAGCCAATGCAGGCTAAGTAGGATAGTCAGTTTATAATCTAAAATGGTCACATACTGGGATTACCTGTCACCTAGTAACTACTTATCACCAACAACTTTGTGTTATTTTGCTATTATTTCTACTGTGAACCACAGGGAAGAAGCTTAAAAGCAAGTGAAATGGCATGACTTCGATGCCTAGGCATCTGTCTCCACATTTAGGTTCTTTCCTTTACTCCATGCTGCCCACCCTAACTAAAAAATGCAATTGGGAATGATTTATAGAATTAAACAAAGGAGTCATGTTTGACTAACCACCTATGTGGCCTTGGGCAAGTTACTCTCTGATTCTGGAAAGAATCTCTATGGCGTCTTTGAGCTCAAAAAAATTAGATGAGTCTATGATTTTATTCTGACTGGGGAGAGGTCTAGTCTTAATTAGCAAAGCAATTGAATTAAATACTATTTTTAAAGAAATGCACTTTTATTACATTCAAGTACATACAGAAAAAAATTAATTTCTAGAAAAGGTCTTTGAAACAGGAGATCTTGCTGACCTAATTTTTTGGCCAGTTTGAAAATGAGCCAAAGTTTTTATAATTGGCAGCAGCATCATGTATTTATAATTGCATCACTAAATCCATGACATCAGCTCATTTTATATATTATACTGTATTCCTAAAATTTTATATATATACATATATACACATATATATATATATATATCTGGGTATTTTAGCTTAATTCATTATGAATGTTTCAGTAGCTAATATTCTTAAATCATTTCTTAAAGATCAATAAATGAAATATGATAAAGTATAAAGTGGAGTGATTTGGAAAAGGAGTTAAATTTAATTTTATTATTTTATTATGGAGCCATATCATGGTCAGGGAATTATACCTGGTAATGAAGTGTAGGAAGATTTATAAGGACAAAGAAAAGATGAGGGCGATACCCTTTGGGAAAAATGATATGAACAGAGTAACAGAGAAAAGAATGTTAACCCTATGTTTGGGTTGTAGTACAGATGCTGGCCTGATGAGAGGTAAGGTTTTATGTTGAGAAGTATCACCAAAGAACTCTGGAGATAAATGATGAACCATGGATGCCTGGCTGAGCCAGTTGTACTTGATCTTGAAAGCAAGAGCCATTGATTAGTCCAGGAAGGAAGTGACATGAAGAGAATGCTCTTTCTGGAAGACAAATCTGAAGGAAATCTTGCATATAGAATAGAGTCAAATTCAAACCTCACTTCTTTATTACAAATTCCAAGTTACCTACATTTCTAAAAATAAAATCTAAAAATATGGGAGGCAAACATGTAAATTTTAGAAGCCATCAGGGTCAGGTGATCAGTGTGAATCTATGATCTCATCTATTGAAGGCATATCCATGTGTGTGTATGGCCTACAGGATTACCTTGACATATGGGAACTGTGGAAGGGCTAGGCACATATATTATTACCAAGGTGGTAGAAATGAACGTGTGTGTAGGATATAGTACATGATATAGTATATGATGAGTAGGTAGAGTGAGCACAGCTTTTCCTAGATTGCTGAGTTTCCGATGTACACCATCTGTTTAGTTCTGTTCTTGTATAATATATGATGAGAAAATATTGTTAAATAAACGTTGGCAACACTAAGGAAACTTTGAAGTACTTCCCATTCCACTCTGAAGCAGAGCTTGCTTTTTTATATTCTTAGAGTGAGTGAAAATATAGTTTTCCCTGGTGTGATGTGAAGAATCATATGTCATTTAAAAAGTCCTCATTGCAAATTAATGTGTTCATTGTAGAAAAATGAGAAAAAACAGAAGAGGATAAGGAAAAAGTCATCAATTAATCAGATTTTTCAAACTCTAGAAACTCTTATTCAAGATTTTGGTATATAATATTTCAGTGTATGTCTTACAAACACATACATATATGAATGTGTGTATATATATATATGAATATAGATGTATATATGTGTAAATTCATAAATTACAAAAGCAGAATATTGCCTTACATAGACTTTGTGATTTACTCTTTTCTTTTAATAGCATATCATGAAATGTTTTCTCTAGTATTTTTATTCACCTACACCATCTCTGTTAATGGTTGCATAGTGTCCTATATCATTATTTATTCATCAGTACCCTATTCTTAAAAATAACCTTTCGTGAGTGCTTTTATTTTTAAAATAGGGAGATACTACCTGATGCCATCCACAATTAATTTAGTCTTCCTTCATGACCATGGCAGTTTTTTTTGAACCTTAGGCCATTGACTAGCAAGATAATCGTTATTTCATCCTACAAAACCCTTGTAGCATTCTTTGCAGTATCTTACATTGGGTTTCCTGTTCGCTGATGCACCCTTGTTAATCGATCTCATGATCTCTTCATACGTCCTGATGCACTCACAACAATTCACACTTTATGGAGTACTTTCCCAGAAGTTAACTTCTTTGCATACCATGGCTAACCTGTGAGGAAGACAGCAAACTGAGTGCTGAGAATTGCATGTTGAACACCTAATACAACATTGAGCAATTTAGTGGGAACTCTGAACATAGTAGTTATCTGGCAACCATAGTTATTGTGTCTTTTTAAACGGATTACTATCCTCCGTTAAGGATGAGGAATAGGTAGTAGAAGGTGTAGTAATCTACATAAATAAAATGCTAGTCAACGGTACAGCCAGTCACAATCTTCACCCTCCCTCTCCCTACCTAGTGTTCCTTCCCCCTGTGCTGGCTGTAGATGTGGGTGGACATCTCTTCTCCAATGGGTTTGGCTGGGATTTGACTTCATTATGGAAGTCAGTTTCAGCTGGCTCCTTTCTGATGACTGGTTGTGGGGAAATCTCTCTAGCGAATTACATACTGTTTAGAATTGTGACAGTTTAAAAGCATATCTACATTGATCTACAATCTCAAGGTCTCACCTCTGCATTACTTTTAGAATTTGTAGATGGATGTCATCCAGCAAGGATAACTCATCTACATTTGGTTTGTCAATTTCTTTTCAAAGATCACATATATCTTGCATACTTTGATCTGACTGTGCCTTTAAAATATGAAAGGCAAAAAACCAAAAAGCCCCCCAAAGCACCAAGTATCCTGGCTTTCACCTCTTTACTCTGCATATGTGCTTTCCTTCCTGAGCACAGAGGGTTTATTAGGCTCTTGACTGCCACATATACCATTTCACAGTTCTGTATGTATCAGGCACTGTGTTTTGTGACTCTTGCTACTCTAAAAGTCTGCTTAAATTTTATATATGTTTTTATACTTTCTCTCTTTCTTCAAATAGTTGTTATACTTAGCAGGTGACAGTAAAGGATTTTTCTCAACCTCTGTCTTTAGTTTTTTGTTTGTTTTTCTTGGACTCACAATTACTCATGTGTGTAAGGTATTTCTAGAAAGCATTAAGATTTCTTGTATATTACTTAGAATTATAGTTTTTCTTTAGGAATGATGTCATATTGTCATTGGGTCTGGTTCTAAAATTAAGTAACAATGTGATTGATTTCTTCAGATTTCCCTCTACTGCCATAATGTGGGATTGAGTTTGTTATACGTCTTAGCCTCAGGTAATTTCTGTAGGTCCTTTCTACGGACTCCTGCCCACCCTAGCCGCAGATTTCTTATTCATTCTGCAATATCTGTCATATGGAATTATTCAACTTTTTCTTTTTGAAATTCTGGAGTTTATATTCTTACTTTTAGTTCCCATTAAATAATAAAGCCTTTGATTATTAATACACTCGGTTTTAGTTTCTATGAAAATTAGTTTTATGACATAATGAGGTGGATTATTTTATCTTCTACTTGCCTTATTTTAATTATTAGGTATAAAAAGTCTAACCAAAAGCATTTCATAAAACTATCATATGCATATTTTTAAGCACTAGTATGCTTTATCTTGATTCATATTTTTTACATTAGTTCTTCCTCCCTTTCTCCTCCTCCTCCTCCTCCTCCTCCTTCTTCTGCTTCCTATAGATCAAATTTCAATTGTTCAGAATAGTTTCTGTAGATCTCTGACTGGCTTCAGTTATTAGATTCTCATATTGGAGCAGATTGACACTTACAGTCCTTTCACTAATCCACAATCAATATAGTGTTTAGGGAAAAACTGAAAAGCTGGATTTCAATATGACCTGTGACACTTGTGTTATTTTGGAAGTTCCTTAATGTCACCTGGATTTAATTTCATTATGTCCATTGAAAAAGTTGGAGGAGATTATAATCACTCTTTTCCAATACTCTAATTTTTAGTGCATTTCAAATATAACTAAGGCTTTGTTTATATTTTTCTGTGTTATACACACTGAAACTAAGGAAATTTTAAATATATAATTCCTAGTAAGGTAATTTCAAAGAAGCTGCCATTTGGGTAAGGTGTGTGTATTGCTTACTTTCTCTCATTGCTGCAACAAAATACCCAACACCCAGAGCTAAAGAAGAAAGGCTTATTTAGTTCACAATTTGTAGAGGTTTCATTCCATAATCAGTTGGCTCCAAGGCAAGGTGGCATAGTGAGGGGCAACAGTTCAAGGCAACAGAAGACATAAAAAGCAACAAGAGTAAAAGTGTAGGGGGAGAGAAAGCCTCTTTTCTTCCCTTGTATTATATGCAGGCTACCTGCCTACACCATCTATCTGCTGTCCTCTTGCACAGGCTCAGAGTGTTTACAGAGTAAAGAACCTGGGCCTCTGCTGAGTTAACCTTCTACACTTTTCAAGTTGACACAGTAAGCATCCTAGAGTGGTAAGGGCATGTCCTGTACATGCTGGGATGTAGAACTGCTCAGTTACTTAGTTAAACTTCTAGACTTCTCAAATTGACACAATGTATCAACCATTACAGTGTACTGAAAGCATATTCCCAAATATGGCATCTAAATTATATCAAGATAATGCAATTATTTATAGTAAAATGTTTTCCCATTGCCAGTGTGGTTCCTACACTCATTTGAGTGTAATGTCTTACAGTATGTACAGTTGGCCACAAGAGGACTAAGCAGGGGGTAGTAGAGCTGTTTAATGAAATCTACCATTCTTTGCTTTAAAGGAGGTGAGCATACTATTAATAAGCATCTATGTTTCTATCTTTAGATTTGGGGTGATTTTAACCTTTCCTTTCCCATAGAAGAAGAGTTCCCCAAAGTACATATAGATAAAATTTTTCATCTTGATACAGTACTCCAGATTGATTGTTATGACTGACAGAAAACTGTACTCTTAAAGATTCTGTGGCTTGGTGTGGGCTCCACCAGGAAGAGTTCTGTGATGCACTTGTGAGGCTCGCAGATGCAAGAACTGGTACAGCATCATCTATGGACTCTCTCTCCTAAGTGTCCCTTCTATGACTGTGTAGAGCTCTTCTGTGGTTCCTTATGACACATGTCAGACTCACGTCTGCATCATTAATTGATCACTATAGGAAAAATACCTTCTACTCCCATTTAAATCACATTTTGTGATTAGAACAACTGCTGTCTTGATCTTTCAATATCCTGTGTTCAGTTGTTTAAAGGATCTCACAACTCATTAAACTATCCATTCCTAAATATACAATAGTGTCCAAGCAAACAAACACAGATATCAGTTTATGGAGTTGGGTTGAAGGGTATTTTATTCATGGTTAAAGTCATGGTTTCCTCCAACCATGCCACCCTCTACAGAACTCTCATCCTTATATTTATCTTTTCCATCTGAAACTTTCTTCTTTTGTGATAAATACCTCCCTGTACAACTTTTTAGTTAACCATCCAAGTACCACTCCCACTCAGAAATCTCATTGCTGAGATCCAGGTTATCTTCCAGGATATAGTAATCTAGTGTGATGCTTCAAAAATGATGTCTAATACAAAATGAAAGTTTGGGATTTGTCTTTCATAGACGAAGGTTGGTAGTACCATCTTTTTCTGTCACATGTTATTTCTATTTAGAAATTCTCTCTTTATTCGCCATGTTAGAAAGGGGTTAAGAATGCTCTCATCATGTTGGCCTCTCACACCATACAAAATTCTAATAAAACAACTATTCTCGGAATACAGTTGCTAGGAATGGAATTATAGTCTGAGGAGAAAAGATTCACAGTATAGAGCATCTGAAAGTCCCGAGGCTGAGATTCAGTGAAGATTTCTGCAAGTAAAAGCTATAGTGATTTTAAAGCAATACCCACACTACTAATAAATAGTGACATAAACGTATTAACTCACTTATTCCAATGATTAGTTATATTACCTGTGAGGAAAGTGAAGGTTAGAAAAGTTTAAATGTCACACAGCAAAAAAATGATTGAGCTGGGTTTCAAACTTAAGTATCCTATCTCCAGAGTCAGCACCCCTAAACATTACACCACATTCCTTCAAGATAAATACAGTATACATGTGGGTAAAATTTTGTAAATAAATACATAAGGATTGCCTATCCCTTTTCACAAAAATCCTCATATGTATAATCAGTATCTACTCAGGAGGGTTCCAGGAGGCTTTCTGCACTTCTGGATTTTTATTCATTGCTCTACATGGTGTTTGTGTCCTTGATTGACCAGTGCAACGTTTGTGGTGGGGATTCTGGTTCAAATGAACTCCATTAGATGTGGAGATGTTTGGAGAGATACGTGGGAGAGAATGATGATGACAGTACGATGGTAATGGTTTTGCTGCTGCTGCTGTTGCTGCTGCTTCTAGGAAGTGCGCTGGTGCGGCACCTCCAGCACCAGGCAGGAAACATTTCTCAAGCCAAACTCTGGAGAGGCAGATTTTTAATATAAGGGCTCAGCTTTTAATACCAGCTTCTGTAACAGAATATTTGACATTGTGTGTGAGACAGGAAAAAATACATATATCCTTTAAGTAAATAGGGTCAGCCTTCCCTGCAGCAGTCAGCCCAGCAAATATTCTTTTCTCTGATAGAGCTAAGAAATTGTTGAAAATTTTACACCCATTGGAAGAAAGCAGTTGCAGGTGATATGATGAAAAAAGCACCCTTTAAAGATATTTTTTATATTATAGAAGGCAGTATCAATATATGCATTACTTGGACAATGTTTAGATTAGATTTGATATATTATTTGGGCCGGGTAAACATTTTTTAAAAGAGAGGAGAAATTAATAAAGTTGGAATATTGGGATTTGAAAATTTGGATATTATCAGATGTAAAATAAGGCTAATATTGCCCACAAGGTTATTTAGCTGATTAAATATATTATTTGAAAAACTTCAAGTCAGCATTTCAATTTAAGATGTCATAGTCACTAATTATATGTATATTTTAATACAGCAACCACTTAGTAATACTTTCCTTTTAAGATCCTTTTACCTTAAGGATATTGCTAACAACAACATCTCTGTTAATTCAGCTAAAGACACTGACTGATGGGTAACCTTTTCTTGCTTTCCTAAATAAAGATGTGTTTGGTTGTTTACAGTACTGTCAATGTTTATTCAACTCCATTTCTTAGATTCCGTGTTTCTCCAAGCCTCTGCCTTAAAAGGCTTTCCTTCCCTAGATCCTTGTAAACATGGCTTGCCTGCCTGTCAGTGTTTTTTTCCCCCTCAGCAATCCACAGCTCTGCCACTGTATTTGAAGTTTGGCTTCAGTGGATCTTTGAAGGCTGACTTCATCCCCCCAGCTTGTGCAGGTCCCTGTCCACCTCATCATATAGCTGCTACACAGGAATCTTGCTGTCAGTCAGTGTCCGCAATGCCCTGCCTGTGTGTCTGGGAGCATTATTTCCAGGCTGGTAGCACTGTCCTGCAGACGGAGTACCAACAAATTGTAGCAGTAGGAAAGGTGCTTCCAGGTATGATAAGTGAACTCAGTGACACCTAGACGGTAAAGTCCTGCCATGTTATACAAGTGCTTGGCTGAGTGTATGTGTGTGTGTGTGTGTGAGAGAGAGAGAGTGTGACAAGCTTTGATGGAGTTCTGGTTGAGAAATGGAGGAGTGGTTGGCTAACTCCCCACAAGCCAAGCTCTTCTGGTCATTTTTTTTTTTCTTTTTTGAAACTGCATGTTGAACTCAGAGCTATTGTGCTGAGCTGCATCCCCAGTAGTTTTAAAATTTCCTTCCTCCTGCCTGACTTTTCATTATTTCATTTTTTCCAGAGGTCTTACTAGCCTTAGTGAAAGGTTTTGCTAAGCTCAGTTGGCCAGGCTGAGCACAAACTTGCAAATCACACACTTCAGCTTGCCAGAGTGCTGTGGTTACAGGTGTAAACCACCAGGCCAGCTTTCTTCAGGGGAACTCTTACCAATGATTTTTTTTTTCCTAGTCAATCTCCCTGAACAGTAGTTGACAAATTTGTTCTTTCTATTCAATATCTCTTCTGTTTGTCTTCAGATGAGTTTTACCTTACCTTTCATTCCATAAATAGAACTTGACTTACATGTAAGTTAATTTCACCAAACTCCAAACAGGCCTTACTCTATCAAAGCACAAGGACTGCTTTTTCATAATTTTGAAAGCCTGTTGTTAGCTAAACCACTTCTATTAGATCATGTTGTCTTTTTTTCATGATTGCATCAAGTATATTGTTACACAAAGCGGATGGCATTTAGAAAGTGCTAGTCAGTTATTTAGGAATGAATGCAGTGACGGTGAACCCTTTAGACCTTTCAATGAAAACAAACAGCTGTCTGTGACACGTGTGCCATAGGCTTGCCACTGGTGACCTAGCGTATGAAAATATATATTTCAAAAATTATCTAGGTGCTCTCAGTAATCGTAGATCCTGGGACACCTGCAAATGTATCATTTGGGAATTGTTACAATTCAAATGTCACAATCTAATCAACACGTGTGAAATCTGAAACTCTGGGAGTCTGATTTAACAGGTCTTCAGGGTGATTCTAATCAACTGTGACATTCGAAGACCACTGCCCTATGGAATGAGACACAGTGAAACCGGACTAGTGCCTGCGATAGCAGAGCAGTAATGTCAAATGCAGACACTCAGTGCTAGGTTTCCATATAACCACTAGCCAGAATGACAGCATGAAGTGGTATTTCCTTTTTTTGCTACTTAGTCCAGATGTGGAAAGTTTATAGGTAGTAGGAATGATGTTTATTCCTCAATCATAGAAATCGGAGATGAAAGTAGCACATTGCTATAGCAAATAACCCTTCAAATAACTAAGGGGTTTAAAACAATAAGAGTATGTATTTCATAGTTCAAAAGACTTTCAATCCCCAGGCAGATCCTAATATAATATAGACACTCAGGATCTAGGATGCTGATGTTCCTGACAGTCTTAACACATGACAGAGAACTTGGTCCTAGGGGCTGTATCTCTCCAGCAAAATGAGCAAGCAAAGGAGTATTTTATGGGGAATCTCTGAAGTCCTATTCATTGCTTCTGATCACATCCTATGAGTTAAGAGATCAATCACATGGTGATACTTCAAAGCCATGGGCACTAACAAAGGGGAACAGCTGTGTTCCCGCAATAAGAGACACATTTTGGTAAATGGTAGTGTCTGTCCCAGTAACAACTATTTTCCACTGAAGGCCTTTGGTGGTGTTCTTAAAGAATTATATTTACAAGATAATGTATAATATGTCTATAGCATATCAGAAGTCTACAATAAATGGTTCTCTTTCTGTTACTGCCCACAAATGGCTATGTTTTGCAAGTTACTTAGAAGTCAAGATCCTCTCCTATGGAAACCTACCAGTGACTATTAAAAAAAGCAAGGCATGTGTCCCTTAATTGGTGGTTGATTCTCTACATGCTTATTAATTGGATCCCTCATACCTGGTCCTTGACACCTGTTCATTAAATTGAATCAATATGTATCATACAACACTTTGAAACTTGTTTCTAATTATCAGGGATAAAATACTCAGAAATCTCAAATTTTCTAAACTATGACAATTAGAACAGGAGTGGAAAGACTTGAGTTTTATGTTCATCAAAAGTATCTTGTCTCTTCACTGAAATTCCTATTTTCTGCAAAACCATATGGATATAGACTAGGTTAGTGATGGCAAACCTTTCAGAGCTTTCAATGATAACAAACAATCAGCTGCAGCATGTGAACCATAGGTTAGATGCCAATGGAGTAGGTGATTTTTGAGGATCTTTTTTTAGTGCTGAAATGCCGTAATATAATGCAGGTAATTAGGTATTCTGAAATGCCTGAAATTATTTGCCAATAAGCCCTTAGGAGTAGCAACTATGTCCAAGACACTGCACTAGCAAAATCTCAAAGAACTTACAGTCTGTGTGGGAAAGATATAAATATATTAGTAGATAATTATTAAGGAATACAACACCTAAATTGACTTATACACTTAAAACTGATTTAGTAAAATAACATTGAAAAAATCAAGATGCCCATTGATAAAAATCTTGAGTCTTATTCTTGTCCATCCTTCACATGTCCTTCTCTAAGTAAAAGTGATTGACTAGTATAAGTAACGAGTCTTTGGAGAACCAAAACCTATCTTTTTTGGTGAAAAAATCAATATATTAAACTGTTCTTGAACAAGTTCTACATTCTTGTTTTTGAAAAATAACCTCTAAGATACTTAAAATGAAGCTCAGTTTTTCTGTGTTGGTTAATTTTAACTGAATGTGCAAGGAAAGAAAATTTGGAAGATACCCAAATAGGATTTATAGAAGGTTGTATTGTGTCAGATTTTTCTGCTTTATATGTTATGTTCTCAGAAGAAATTTATAACTGCAATAGAAAACAGAATGACTATTGATTATTTTTTAGTTACCCAAACTAATTGTCATATAAAGCATTGTAAATCTTTTTGGATGAGGATGAGTATAAATTAAAAACTAATTAAAGCAGATGCTCATAAAGACACCATCTTCAATTCAGTGGGTTATATATTATTGTTGTGTATTTGAAGCCTATCCCTCAGTCTCCTTTCCTAAAACTCCTTCCAAGCAAATAAATCCTAGACATGAAAAAGGATTTCAACTACTACTACCAAGTTTATATAAGCTGCACGTTTTAAAAATATATATAATTATTTTAATTAAGAATTAAAAATAACTCAAAGAAAAGTACCACGTGGAAACAACAGGACGGATGGGGCTGTTATCTGTAACCTCCATCCTTACTGTTAACAAGACTCTTATCTTTGGAGACATGAAACATCTGGGATCTAAGCACTGACACCTATTACAGTGGTTTCTTCTCACCTTTCCAAGTAACCTGATAGATAAACCTCCAGGACTCCTATAAAAGTGGGCACTTAATTAACCAAATGAATGGCTGTCTCTCTTTTGCAATCAAACTGAAAAGTGCATTTGATCCCATGAGGGAAGACAATGTGCAATAGGGAAGATATTCCAGCTGCAGCTCAACTGGTCACATCAAGGTGACCTTATATGTCCCCAGTCCATCCCCTAAACAGCTGCTAAAGTGATTCTCCCAAACACACATTCGTGTCTCACCTTTTTAAGCAAATTCCTGAAAGCATTGGAAGAAAAGTGAACACTCAGAAATGACATGCAGGCCACCTTTCCTCCCATCATTACTAGAGCTTATATTGTCTTTGAAATTCTATTTGTGAAATGTTTTGAATGCTCTACAACTATGATATTTCAAATAATAAATGAAATAGAAATTATAACCCTATAATTCATATTCAATGGTAATATTGGAATTTAACATATTTCAAATTAGAACAATTTATATTCACTTAGGAAACCAAATTCAATTAAAATTAAATAACTTGGGAATGTTTTTATAAAATTGCATTAAATCTTATTTTCTCATTAAAATATTTTATACATTTTAAATATACAGCCAAAATAACAGAAGGAAAGAGGTAATAAAATGGCAGCAGAAATTAATTTACTGAAAACAGAAAAAGTATAGAAAAATCTTTGAATAAAATCAGTATAGTAGGCAAACATCTAGCAATTTGAATAAAAATAGAAAACAAAATATACAAACTCATAAACAATGAAGTTGTTACAAATACAGATAAGATTTGAAACTAGGCAACATTAACATTGTGAAACCAGTTTTGACACATTTAAAATCCTAATGAGTTGAATGAGCTTATTAAGAAATTTGACTTATAATAATTCACAATACAAAAATAGCGAACTAATGCATTCTCACTTATATGTGAAGTCTAAGAAGATTAAAAAATCATAGGTTTGAAAAGTACAATAAAATAGAGGTGACTATGGCCAGGAAAAGACTGAATTGTTAGTGAGATCTTGGTCAAGGGCTATAAAATTTGAGTTAGATAAAGGAATAAATTAAAAAGATATACTTTACAATATGTCAACTATAGTTGATAACAATGTATTATATTCTTGAAAATTATTGAAAAAGTAAATTTTAAGTGTTCTTACTACCAAAAATTGACATGTATATGAGATAATTGTTTATGTCAATTAACTCAGATATTCTACAATTTAAACTTCAAAATGTCAGATAAACAATAAACATATATATATTATATCTATCATTTAATGTAAATAAAATAGCAAAATAAAATGATTACTATAGAGATCTAAAACAATAAATAGTATGTTATTATTACAAAGGAAGTTATTCTAGGAATATAGATTTTAATAGAGAATTTTCTTAGGCTTTATTCTTCATTAAAGAATAAAATATATATGTTCACATCTACATACCATGCATATGAAGGTTAGGGCTGCTAAAAAGAAAAAAATGTATATATGAATCATGTATATATGTATGATTTCATATGATATATTGCAAATATATATAAAAGTTAAATATCTACTTGGAAAATTTAAGAGACTCAACAATGACAAGAAAACTTACTTAAAACTAAAATTCTGTAGATATTTTGTTATTAATAAAGTCTTCAGTACTTTCAATTTTACAAGATGGAAAAAATATGAAAATGAATGGTGATGATTGTTGTACATGATAAATATATTTTATTTTTTGTTCTTTTTTTGTCATTGACATATGTAACTGTTCACTGCATATTATGAATAGGTCAGTGTTTTACAATTTAATTGACAAATCTATTTTGAAACTACATTTTAAAAACTACTAGAGCTTTTCGCAGTAGTTGCAAAGTTTGTTAAATAGATGATTGAGACTCATGAGAAAATAAGAGCTAAATACAGAGTACATAACAGTCACACATAATTTTCTAGACTTTACTTGTCAAAGGACACTCCTCACAAAACCTCCATAACATAGATAGTTTCACTAATCCTTATTTGCAATTGAGGAAGCAGAGCATTGTATGATTTACACAAGATAATAGAACTACTCAAATCCTAAATGTTGCAGCATGTATTCATACCTAGTTATTCTTAATTCCAGGGTATGTGTTCTTAACCATGCATTATTCTGCACCCTTTCATGAAATCATAATCTTAATGATAACAGTAGTGGTGGTGGTTGCCTTTGTATAGGTAGAAGTATGTAACACTGTGGTGCCAGCAAACAAGAACATAGGTAGGATAATGAAGAAGAAGTACAGGTCGTCTAGAAACAGATTCTACCGTGGTTGGAAATGAGTTATTGCAGACAGGTAGGCACTACAAATCAAGAGAAGTAGAGTAAGTCATTCAAGCATTGTGCAGTGGCCTATTAAAAAAAAATTTAGCTAATTCCCTATTATCAGCCAAATCAATTTAAAATGAGTAAGAATATAAACATTAAAAAATTAAATATGGGAAAAGCATTGGCTTTCATGACATAGAATGATTTGTAAACTATTAAATACTTTTTTTTTCTTTTTTTTTTTTGGTTTTTCTCCGGTACCGGGAACTGAACTCACGACCTTGCGCTTGCCAGGCAGGCACTTTTGCCACTGAGCTAAATCCCCAGCCCCTTAAATATTTTTAAAAATATCATAAACATTCATTTACTTAGATCATAAAATATTAAATATCTAAGAATAAAAAATCAAATATTTGAATATTAAATATATATGTATAGGTATGTGTGTATTAACATTACTGGGACACAGTACCTAAGACCCACAACTCAGAGGAGGAGAGCTTTAGTTGGCTTACAGTTTCAGAGTATTCAGTCCATGGTTGACTGGTTTCAGGGAAGAAAGGGTATGCAGAAGTGCACAACAGAGGAGAGCTGCTCAATTCATGATGGCGGGGAACCAAAACAAGGTAGCAATAGCAGAGTGGAGGTGGCAAGGAAACATACACAGCCTCCAAGGCCACCCCTCCATTAACCACTCAGACACACCCTGACGTGTGCTTTACTAATTTCTTTGCCTCCTAACCCAATCAAGTCTGCAACTATGCATAACTGGATATATACAGACAGAGAGATAGTCAAACCCCATAGGAATAAGTATAGAAAATAATGAATAGACAGTGCACAACTTAAGATAGTATGGATAGATAATTATAACCCTAAAGAGTTGAATTTTATCAGAATGACAAATTAAATATCAAGCTACAAGGATTCAAATAAAAATTTAATGGTAACAGGATAGTGTAAGTGGCTTCAGAAACATTCACTAGTCTACCCTCAATTTATTCATTGCATAAACTTAGGAAAATGCTTTAAAGTTTTCTTTTCACAGTCCTTCTAAAGAGAGCACTACATCAAATAAAGGCTGTTTCCTTGCCCTGCTCCTCTGCCACCACACACCTGTCCAAAGAGAGCATCTTAGCTGCACTGTGTTCTAATCCTGCCTTTCAGTGAACAGTAGGAGGAATATTGTGGCACTTATGTGGATACATGTAAACCCAAGCCCTCTGCTTAGGAGAATATATGGACCTGTCACCTCACCTCATTTGATAAATGACTTTTAACATAAGATCCCAGTGAATTTGATAAATGACTTTCAACATAAGATCCCAGTGATTTGGTGGCTGCTGCAAGAAGCTGCACCAGGAGGCTGCAAGGAATCCTTGAAAAGGAGTTCCAGGCATCAACACTTGCCATTTGCTTTGATCTGCCAAACATGGCTAATAAGAACTATCTATCGGTGGTGGTGCTGGTGGCTGCGCACATGTAGGAATTGATTTCCAAGTCTGTCTCCTGTTCTAAATTGTTCTCAAGGTGTGCGCTTTAACCAAATCACCTCAAATTTCAGATCCTGCTTCATAAAAAGGGGCTGCTTACCTCCTCCCTGCAGCATTTTCCTCTGGTGTTGCTCTGGGACACAGGGATGCAAGGTAGCTGGAAAAGAGGCATAGACAAATGTATGTTCCTTTGTGCTTGCTACATTTTTCATTGCATACATCCTACTTTTGCAAATAAACAATCAGAAAGACCATCAGAAATCACCATTTCTAAAAGAATTTGTGCTACTTTTTCACAAGCCATGTTACTCAGTCTCCGCTTTGCTTTTCAGATTTTTCACATTCTCCTTGGTAGTATTTACTAACCCAAACCACAACCACTGCCACCAACACTACGACACCACTACACAAACAAGGAGCAAAAACTTGTAAGTTTCCCTTTGTCCTCTGTTCAGGTTCTGAGTTAAAGATGAGAAATAAGTTTTCATATGTTTGTAATGTCTATGTTGGAACATTACTATTGATCTTAGTCCTCCAAGAAATGTCATAAATGTGTCCTAGAATTAGAATATGACCACATTACCAAAGAGTTAACTTGAGCAGCATGATTAGGAAGTAAATTTTAAACTGTTGCCAAACCGCATATTTGTAAGTTAATGACCCATTGTGTCCAGTTGCATACTCTAACCATGTGCACATACTTTATTGGGTTTTCTAATATAATGCTAAATGTCAAATTGGATCTGTGTTCATGATTGTTTTCAGTATAGTGTTCCTTCAAGGTCTCTTTTTGCTAGAGTTCCTATAGATCCTAGTGCCTCTAGGCTGGCTGTCAATGCAGATGATTGTGCAGGTTGTGCTTAGTTCTGCAATCTTCTGTATATCTTAACAGTGCAGTTGCTCCTGGAGCAGAATGATTGGCATAGAGCAATTCCTCGATGACTACAACCAGGACCTCTGAATGCATTTGCCATCTGTTGAACAGAGATAGTATTTCAGGACACAAGAATGTATTTAATAACTTCTTCAAGGTTCTTTCTTGATTTCCCAGGGTGATCACTGAAAATATTGAATAAAATTGGTCCCTAGATAGAACTAGATCAATTTCACAACAGTAAGCTATGTTTTCCTTAGAAATGGACATCTTGTAGGAATTTATAGTACCTATTTAGTAACTGATGAACCTGGCTTTAATATAAAGAAGACCTTTAGATATTTTTCTTCCTTGCTTCTGCTATTAAAAACCAATGAATTCTGACTTATTTTACCATACTTAAGAAAATATATTATCTACCATTACATCCATTTCAGTTCCAGAAAGTACAACCAAAATTTACTGATGGTAACTTTCTGTTTCCTGTTTGAAAACATTGAATCCTGAAGAAAAGATATTTCAGGATAGACTAAGTTGAAGTGTCAGAGCACATACAGCAATTTTACTAGTCTTTTTACTCTGATCTCAGTAGTGATTTCTGCAAATTTGAGGCACTGAGCAGTGTTTTTATTTAAAAGCTGTCTCATCATTGTCCAGCTTCTATGAGGTTAATCCCTGTGGAAGGAGACTTTAAGGTTTATTAGCATCTCTCTTAAGTATCAAATTAATGTGGGGTTTGTAAAAATATGTCAGTCTAAAACAAACTTATGTGCTTTGTGTTAAAATTCAGAAGATAATTTGACTGAGGAGCTAATTCTTTGGTGGATTGCTCTACACAAAAACAGTAGGTATTAACATTCATTTTTGAAAATGAATTGTATAGGTGTTTCCATGACAGTTTGGAGAATTTTAAGCTGCTGCTTTTCAATTTTATTTAGCCTTAAGGATATGCTTGCATTCAGGCAACTCAGACATAACTGCCTGGAGCTACTGCAGAAAGTTCCAGGGATCATCAAATAAAGAATAAGTGTGAAAATGTGAATTAGCAGAACCTGTTAAAGAGTGCTAGTAGGTGACTAGCTGGGGCTTCAATGTGGGAGATCTACCTCACATATTTGAACTGAACAGGTGTTTGTATGAGTGCACAGCTATAATTATTTGATTAGATAAATATAAACTGGACTCCACTGAACTAGCATTAACAGGAGAATTTCTAATGTGGAAACCACAAAGGAGTGGTCAACTGCATGGGCTTTTCATTTAACTTCCTTTGGGGTAATTATACCACCACCAAATATTGTGAACATTAGTACTATCTCTCCAGAAATAGGCACAATCACAATGTGAGAGTCCAAGACTCTCCTAAGCTAATCAGACAGTAGATATAAAACATTTGGACTTGTATTTAAGGTATTAGGAAGATTTTACCTAGATTCATATGTAGGAAAATGTGTATTAATAGGCAAAACAGATACAGGGCCTAAGTTCTTCATTATCCCTCCCAAAGAACACTCTTTCATTGGTGGTTTTAGAAGGGCAGGATGGGTTACAGTTCTCACCAATATGAAGATTGAATTTTCTCCAACTCTTAAGCTTTATTCATCATTAGCTGGATAAAGCACATAATCTATAACTTAAGTGCAAACTCTAGACTTTCATTTATATGTCAGTAGATACAGTACCTGGAGTACAAATGCTAAATTTCTAACTAAGCCTTCCAATCCAGACACAGCACAACCTAAGATTCACAAATAGTATCAAGATTCTGCCACCTAGACTTACAAATCATATTAAGGTTCTGTTAAATACAGGATAAAAGTAGAAAAGAAGGGGAATGATAGACATTTATTAGTTAGGGACATTCTAAGCAACAGCAGGTGACTCTAGCCTGGCAATTAGGAGTGTCTTGGTTACTTTTCTTTCATTGCTGAGACAAAATGCCTGATGCCCCAAATTAAGGATGGAAAGGTTTAGTTAGCTCACAGTTTATGGAGGTTTCAGTCCATACTTGGCTGGATCCAAGGCAGGGTGGCACATAAAAGGGGGCAACAGTTCATGGTGGTGGAAAACAGCAAAAGCAACCAGAGAAAAAGGGAGGAGTGGCAGCAAGCAGCCCCTTTCCCTCCCTTACATTGTATGCAAACTACCCACCCCAGGGCAGGTGTAGCATTCACACCCATAATCCCAGTACTGGACTATGGATCAATCAAAAATCTAGAAGCCTGCCCCATGACTGCATTAGGATTTGTGGGGGACATGAAGACACAAACTATAACAAGGAGTCACTCATCTTCCTTTATATTCCATTTTAAGAGTTCTTAGAGGGGCTGGGGATTTAGCTCAGTGGCAAAAGCACCTGCCTTGCAAGCGCAAGGTCATGAGTTTTGTTCCCAGTACCCCAGAAAAAACCAAAAAAAAAAAAAGAGTTCTTAGAAACTCTTAAAGCTTAGTGTCACTCAATTTTGCTTCTAATCTGCAGGCATCTGTGAGCTGTTTTCTTGATATAGTTGGAACCTATGTTACAGATGAGGAATATAATTAGCATAATTGATTAAGACTTTGGAGTGTTTGCTGACCATTTCACAAATATTAGCCACAAGGCAACATAATTTAGGAAAAAATATATCTCATGGAAGTTCTACTTAATTAGGATGTTAATTATTTTTTATTCTTGAACAATTTTTCAAAAGTACACTCACTACCTGGAATTCTGGTCAAATTAAAAATTTCCAAAGCCTATATCATATATAACTGAAGGTGGGATAGTAACTTCACATCTCATAGAAAGAGTATTGTTGCTTTTCCAAAGAAGTAGGTCAGATTTTATTGGTTTATTGGGAGGAAAGGGCAATTATCCACTGAGTAAAGAAAGGAGGAGAAAGAAATAGTAAAGAAATACTATAGACTCCAACCTTGCCAACTGCCTCACACCAAATAGGCCATAGACCAATCTTACTCTAATGCTTCCTTCTAGCCTAGGGTCACAGGAGGATACATTTCCTTGTTTCTACTAAATATATGATAAAAAAGGGAAATAAGAAGCAAAAGCTATCAGATGAAGTCCTGAGAGTTTATTCTCCTCCCAGTTTTCTGAATTAAGTCACAGGTAGGAAGAAGATTCTCAGGTTTTCAACTGATCACACTTTCCCCATGACTTTCCCACATATAGTGAGAGATTATAAAAGAGAGTGATGGGCTGGGGACTTAGCTCAGCGGCAAAAGTGCCTACCTGGCAAGCGCAAGGTCGTGAGTTTGGTTCCTGGTACCGGAGAAAAAAACAAACAAACAAAAAAACAAAAAGAAAAAAAATTAAAAGGGAGCGATAACTGGCCTCAGGAAACAGATGCCTTCTTTTCGTGTAAACACCTCTTGTAAAGAAGCCCCTGGTGTTCCATTGGACAGACCTCCTGCATATTTGTAGTTCATGAGACAGATTCTCCTCTGTGGTTTTCTCTACTGCACTGCATTATGAGAATAGGAATCAGTCTTGTGTTCCCTCTCTCAATACCAAAGTGTCCCCACAATGGTAGTTATGAAAACAGCACTACTTAATATTTTCTTTGATCGAATGGTCCAAGGGGAGTCCTGGGTGCGTATTGCTTTGCTTTGTTATTTTCACACCCTTAGGCAAGAAGCCATTTTCTTTAACATTTAGGCAAGACCATGCTAAATGTGGAATACAGAGTAGAAATTCCAGTCTGTCGATTCAGATGGCATTCACTTAAAGAAAACATTGGAATACTTTAATCTATCTCGAGGCATTTAAGCAAGGTACATATACTCTAGTGACACTATATTTCTTCTCTGGGAGAAAGTTGGGCTCCATTAAATAGCTCCTGAGAAAAGAGCTGATTCTCTTTTAAAGGAAAATACACCTAGGAAGGTGAAGGAATTATGCACAAAAGAAGACAAAATATAGAAAAGTTGTTCCTGTTGTTTCCTGATCCCAGAAAGCTCTCTCTTCTCCTGTAGGCCCTTGTGATATTAGTTTGTAGATATGCTCATTCTTTCCCTTGTTATGCATGCCTCTCGTCTTCATTTGATAATGCTTAGATATTGTATGCATATTTTTCGTTTAGATAAGATTTTCCTCACCCTATACTATTCCAGTTATATTCTGTTGCCATTCCATTCTTCCAATTCATAATCTTCTTTTGCTAACCAAGCTTAGCATTGTGAAGAGAAGAATCACCTCTTCACTGCAGATACTAACACTACCCACATGGGTTCAACCCCTTTTTCATACTATGCAATATCATTTGTACCAAATACAGAACAATACTACTTATAGAAACTAACACTGATAGTATTTATAGCAACTCATGCGGAGTACACTTCATTACTGTGAGTTGAAATTAATATATAATATGACCTAGCAACAAACATAATTTTTTCAAAAATCAATATAATGACAAGCCACAGTAGAAAGAAGATGTACTGGGAAATGGTTACAGTGAGATGTCATATATTTCAGTATAGAAATGACTTCAGCCATGACTTTTCAAGATATGATAGAGTATGCAGAATACATGCAAGTATTCATGACATTGCTTAGTCTTGACCTCTCTACATTAAGAAAGATGTAGGTTTTGATGACCCAAGTGTTATAGCATAGTCAGTGCTAGTGAGATTTTCCTAGAGTGATAACTTATTGCTAAGCTTCTGAAGCAAACCATGTAAAGTATTATTTAATTAATATGATTTACGCATTTAGAGAATTATATAACTAATTTACTGTTTTATATATAAAATATTTATGCAGAAAAGTTGCACCCTCCAAGAATCAGAAGCCAGCCTCTCAGGCACATGAATGAAGACTGGTATTTTTGAAAACTCATGAAAGACTGGAGCAGTTATTCACTGTTGAGACTGTCCTAAATAGTGCAGTATATCTATTCTACTTAGACACTGCCCATAAATACCAAGAGATCCCTCAGTTACTGTGACTACTAAATGCCACCCCAGCTAAGGTTCCCCTCCATGCCTTCTACAGTTATATTCCTGGCTGTGCCTATGATCGGCAATCCAGACTTATTCATTGTTGAATGAATAATTTTATTCCACCCTTACTGTATGTTTAATTATTTCTGTCTTTCTTTCTTGAAGACCTTTGTCTATACACCTAGCACTGTATCTTGACCATGGTTAATGGTCAATTATTAGTAACTTAATTAATAAGAAAGTGAATAAGAAAGTTGTGCAAGTGTGGAAAGTAATTATCACATTCCCTGTTTGCTCTTCCTCTACACAGGCCTACACCTTTATGTCTACTTCAAGACATTCTTCTTTATAATTCCCTTGGCCAAAAGCAGGGACTCTGGTTTGGAGATTGGCTGTCACCTCATTTGTTTCTGTCTGATCCATCCGCTGTTCTAGTCTGCTTTATGCTGATCCTTCCCTGCTCCAGTGGAGAAGCTGGAGGGCAGACTACCATGAAGAAAGACTATCTGTGCAGTTCTCAGTCCTCCCTCATGTCTTCTATCATCTTCTCATGCATATTTTCATAATTGAGTGTTACACTTTCCTTTGTAATGATTTTCCTTTCAGTGGATTAAGACTAACAGGTCAGGGAAAACAGTTGTAAATGATAGCAATAACACAGTGTCATACAGGAAAAGGTTATCATGATTATTTTTCTGTATTTACACTAAGGCCAAGTTATAATTGATTATGATAATATGTCAGTTGGTATTTGGAAACAAATTTTAAAAAAAGTTGCAATGGTTTTTACCTGTACCAGCTCACTGGGCTAGGAGAGAGAACGCTTGCACTTTACATAAAGAGCTGAGCTATCTCAAACCAGACAGTTAACCTATTTCTTGCAAATTATCTTTCCTTGTGAGGCTAAATTAATGCTTGTAAACAGTGCTGAGAATGAGCAATTTCAATAGAAGATGTTTCTGAAATGCAAAGTGTTATTGTTACAATTTGTGCTTATGGAGATACATCTTTACTTTCAGCGCTGGGCCATGATTGTTCAGGGATGGCTAAACCTCAGACTGAAAGTTTAGATAATGAGAGGAGGTATTTTCACAGTTTCTTGATTCTAAGAACCTCAAAATATTCAGCCTCCATGCAAATACAAACTCTGTAACAAATACATATCCACACCCGCTGTCACCTGCTTTGAGTGGGAGTTATTGACAGCTGGTGGGGGCAGAGCTGCCTGTCCGCTTTCTCTCTGGCTACCTGGTGAGCACCTGGAGAGGAAGTGAGGAGAATCTCAACTTGCTACAGCTTTGAATGTGCAAACTCAAAGTGACAAGTTAAATCCATTTAAATCAAGCTGATTTTGCAATTTAGGATGCTTTATGTCCATAAAAACATTGAAACTTGATTTTGTCTTTTTTAATCCTCTTGTAGCACCACTGCTTTTATCACTCATCGTTTATCATGACACTTAATCAGCTCTCCCTTGGGTTGTTACCTGTTTTATGAGCATATATCTTGTCTTTCTAATTTGATTACAAACTCACGTTGTTGTAATGATCTTTCTGTTTAAAAACAGAGAAATTCTTCTCTCTTTTATCTGTTGACCTCTCATCAATAATCCACATACTATAACTATTATATATTGGAATAAAATGAAGATACTGTGTCAAAACATATTACAGGTGATTTTTCCTGATCAAATTTACCTAATAACTCACATATGAGTAGTCTTCATATGTACATGTTTATATGTACATCATGTTTCTTAACCATGTTTGGCTCTACAAAATACTAGATGAAAACATAAATTTCAAAGAATAATTGACAGCACACCCAGTCGCTTCACATAACAGTAATGGTTTCATCTTTGTGCCCTTTCTCCATTTGAAAGAGTGTTACATTTCAGGAGAAATATGTTGTTTGAAGAAATTGTTTTTCACCTTGTTTTTCCACACCAGGCTGTAAAACAGCAAAGCCATACTTTCTTTTCTTTTATCAACTGAATGTCTTGCAGAGAAAAGGTTTCATATACTGACATATGTATGCTAACATTTTCCCTGAAGGAACGTAGCAAAAACAATAGTGTAGGGATCTAAGAATGCACAAAAATCCCAACATTAGTCTCTCTTCTTTTAATCTGGTTGCATGGAAGTCATCTATCTCAGCTAATTACCCATCTGCCTGATTGGACATGCTGAATAAAAGCTCACATTAGTCTGCTCTTACAGATATCACTATAATTATATTATATGACCACCACACTGTGCTAGAGATCAGCAATTTCTGAAGTGTGTTTTAAACAACACTCTTTGTGTAGGAGGTTAATAGGTATTACTGGGAGAACAACTTTTATGGTCAAAGATATTTGGAACAATTCTGAGCTTTGGGCTAAGCTAAATGTTAAACAGATTTTTTAGCTGTGAGCTAAAAGCTCACGATGTTTTAATGTATTATTGAAGTCTTCATGAGAGCTATAGACTGTACAGTATTTCTCAAACTCATTTCATCACAAGAAAATTTTCCACACTATTTCTATGGAATTGATATTCCTTAGACATATTTTAAGAAATATTTTAGCGGATTCATTTCTGATTATATCTTTGCAATTATATACTGATAAAACTAGCCATACTGATAAATGCGTAAATGAAGCCCAAACAATGGTTTGGATTGTAAAGTAGCCAGAAAATGCATACTTCCATTTTTAGTAAGCCAGAGAAGCTGTCAAGGTTAAATATTTCTAGGACTTGGCATTTTGCTATATGAATAATCATTGCCCCCCTTTTTATACAAATCCATGTTTTCTTTGAACTATCCTTTACACCAATTACTATGGAATGTAAGGTAGCAGAGTGATAACCATTTGCTGGTGATTTAGTTATTTTTCTGCATTGCTAAGTGCAATATAGTGAACCCAAGTTGACCTTCTGGGCCAGAATTTGAAGAAGCTCATGGTTCTTCATATGAGCTCCCATGTTCAGTATACGAAGCTATAACTACGAGTTGGGTTAATGTTACTCCACCTCACATCCAAAAATCCCGTTTAGATTTTTAAAAGTCATGCAGCAGCTTATTTTCCTCTTTTCCACAAAAATGTGCAATCTTATTGTTTTCTGGAGAGTAGACCCAAGCCACCCTACCCCCCAAAATTATGATTTTTGAATGAAAGAAAAAAAGAATGAATGTATGTTGACCACCTACTACGTGATTCTCACACATAATCATCAGAACAAGCCTATGTAAGAGCCTCTTGATAGTGTTTGAATTATAGGAGAAGAAACTAAACTTTCCTTCTGATTCTGACATCTAGGAAACAGCAGAAGTGGAATACTAAGCCATATCTGCTAGACTCTAAAGTTTATTCTTTTTTTACTGATATTATTTTCCTATCAAAAGCTGCAAACATCTTTTGTATTCTACTTACTTCACTGAGACCTTTTGATAATAAGTTCATTGGTTTTCAAGTGTAAAAATAGCTTTACCATACTTTCACCACCAATATAGCATATGTATGTTTATAGATGTCTCCAGCTTGAAGTACTAAGGCCACAGATAAGCTTAAGTGCACAGGAGTGAAAGGCATTAATCACACATGAAGATTCTATACTCGAGATACCCTTCTTCTAGTTATTTACCTTAAAGTTTGCAGAAAGTGTTGCAGTCCTTTGAGGGACTATAGCCACAGTCATCACAAGTGCAGGTGCTAGTGCCGGGAGACACAGTGGGACGGCTGACGGCACTGAAGTGGTTTTGATCCTTTCCGTGAGGAGAAGCCATAGTCCTAGTGTACACACAGACACCTATGTACTTCTCTGTGGCTCAAATGTTGTTAGAGCTACACGAGAAAGTTGGAAAGGGAGACCTCGCCCATGCTGGTACATAGTTGTCCTGAACATAAGAAAGGTTTCCAGCTGGAAGGGGGATTGGATATAGTGTAGGTTACTAATAGTGTCTGCTCCAATATACCACATATTGCCTTATCAGCTTCAATCCAAATTTCTGTCTCACTTTTATTAAGTTTATTGATTGGTTGTGACAAATTGGCCTTCACTTTGTCAAGGCTTGTGGAAAGAGTTTATTTCTAAGTGCAATAGGAAGGTTGGCTTTTTGCTTTAATATTCGCTTTAAACAGAATTCTAGACACAGATAATAGTTAAATTAAATTATAGTTTCTGTTGTCACCAGTGAATCTCTTGGATATATTTTCAGAGTGTATTTATAAATAATGTGAGCAACTGCATTTACTTTGTCGTGTGAGGTGGTACTTCAGGCTGAGGACACGGAAGGGTAATAAAATAAAAAGTGACTTTAGAGGTTTTAGGAGATAAAATATATGCACTTTCTGACTCATCAATTTTAATTCTACAGGTTTATTTGAAAATATATTCATAGTTGAGCAAAATTACAATAATACAATTAAGGATGGAAAATATATATATACGTTTATTTCTAAGAGTTGAAAATACCCAAAGTGGTTGTCTATTAATGTTTATACAGTTCTATTTTTTATTGCCTCTATTTTTATAGTAAACATGACTTACACTCACAATAAAATAAAATATTAGCACTATGGCCTTGGGAAACACATTTACCCCCTCTGAGACAGTTTCCTTATCAATTTTGGACAAGAAGAAAAACTGCTGTCACTAGGAACATCGGTGTATAGTTTGCCAGAGTTACCGTAACACCACACCAGACCGTGAAGAGCATAAGAGAACTTGGGTTCACTCTTTCCTCACCAGCTTGTCGTTCAAAGTTAAAACAAGGCATTTAACTACAATCTTAGAAAATAGCAATAATATAAAAATCAGACTCATTTATAGGTACACTAGTACTTAGAGTATGCCAGTAAATTTTGGATGATCTGAAGATGACAGCCAATACGTTTTGGTTCAGTGGAGTTGGAAGGCAGGGATCACCCATATCAGAAAGTTATGTTATAAAGTGGAAGACAAGATGACTCAACCTGATGTTTTGTATGAGTTTAACTTAGGTTTGGACCAAAGACATTTGGACCAAACCTTTAATTCTTTCTAGAATCATAAGGCCTGTGATACCTCTTTTAAACGTTATGGTAACAGTCTCAGTTCTCCCAGACAGACAGATAGGACTGTGGGCCCCAGTTCTGTATTGTAATCAAAACTTCTACAGTAAGAGTAAGGATATATTTTGGCCATACCAACACATGATTTTGCTACCTTGGTCACAGAGTGTTTCCCATCCCACATTTCTTACCAGTTCCTCTCGCTTTTCCATAGCTGTGTGCATCCTTGCAATCTAACTACATGCTAATTTTATGCTTAGGCTGTCTAGAAACCTTGTGCTTTTGTAAGCCATCTCTCTCATACTGTCAGTCTTTCAGAGGAAATATGAGGTGTGCTCACAAATATGGTGAATGTTTGAAGTTTTAAAAAATATTATTACAGGAAAAAATACTTTGCTGTTAATCCTCCTAAAAATACTCCCCCTCACTTCATACTTATTCTATTTTTTGACACTTTCTGAAGGAGTTCTGGGAGTTTTCTTGCATGAGCATTTTAGAAGGTAGAATGAAAATCTGGTGAATGCTGCTGGGTACCATCCAGTAGGAAAGCAGACTCTTCGAAACACCAGGAGGTGTCCTTATCCACCCTATTTACCAGACCTGGCACCAGGTGACGTCCAGCTCTTTCCCAAAGCAAAAGGACAACAAAAGGAAAGTGTTTTAACTCAATTCAAGAGACTGAGGCAGCCATGACAGTGCAACTAAAGATAAGAAAAATGACTTCCAGAACTGTTGAGAAAATGGCAAGAAAGGTAGGGAGTGTTTGTTGCTGAGGGAATACTTTGAGGAGGATTAATGACAGTGAGTCTTGTACTACAAAACATTTGTGAAATTTAAGTATTCACTGTATAGTTTAATTACCCTTGTATTTGTATACCTACACCTCAGTGCTTGACTTTGGGTGACTCTCTTGAGTAGAGAACTTATCCTGTGTCCTCTTACCTAGGGGACCATGGGCTATGGATGATCTCTGGGTCCCAGCTTTTGTCTCCATTCTTCTGTTTGAAGTCTCACTTTGAGGTTCTTTCCATCTGACTGTGTCACTTTCTACCCTCCTCAGCTCTGCCATCTTTCAGTGTCCTCCAGTGTTGAAGACATTTGGACCAAACCTATTTATCTTTTCTATCCCTGGGATGCATGCATGTTTGGACAGTTCCCATGCTGCCCTAATTGATAAGACCAGGTTTTATTCAGTTCTGCACCCTTTGTTCCCAAATTTTCTACAGGCATCTATTCCCAGGTTGCTAAGGTACAAATATTAAATTCTAAATTCACACTCAGATCACAATCTCCTTCCATCCCTTTCTTACTCTCACAACTATGTTTGATCTCATAGACACATATCCTCACTATGCTCACTCTCAGCTGCCTCTGGTAACTCTATTTCCCCTTCTAGCACAGGCCCTTTGAATGTCTGCACTGTGTCTCCTTTGATAGTGTTGGCCCCCCTTGCTCCTTCTAAAGTCTCCACCTATAAGATCTTACTTCTTCATAAAGGCTGAAATCCACTTTTACTTACAGAACATCACTTTATCCACATAACATGTACAGGACCGGCAACTCACAGGCCATTTTCTCTGCCTTACAGTTTAAGAATCCAGCTCCTAGCTAGGTGAGATCACTTATGTATGCATGCAATGGTTGTTCATAGACAAGTACAGAGCAAAGCAGAATTATTGGATGTCTGATCCAAAAACTTTTGCTCTGAGTTAACGGTTTTAAAGCTATATTTTTATAGATTTTCCCCAACAAACTGATGTCTTGAAATATAAAAGATTAAAACAGAGATGCTTTCTGTTTTGTAAATTGAGTTCGAAGGGCCCAGAGTCCTATCTGTTCATATTTCTTATTGCTACTTATCCACTTTCCCCTAAGGTACCTCAGATTCTTATGGAAGAAACACATTTTTGGATAATTTTATATTCCCCAAATATCAAATAGCTTTAATCCCCAAAAGAAACATATGCATATATCAATATATAGTGATTCTGCAAAGATTATTTTAACAGGGGGAAAAACACACAGATAAATGAGAAAATGCCTCTCAATGAAGAAATAAAAACAGTTTGGTTTCTTAGGGATTGGCCCTAGAATCTATCTTATTTAACATTTTCATAAATGATTTGGAAGAGGGAATGCATGGTGAATTATCCAAGTTTGCAGATGACACTAAGCTCTTCCAGGTAGTGAAATGCCAAGCAGATGGAGATAAACTACAGGAAGAATGTGCCAGCTTGCGTGAGTGGGCAGAAAAGTGGTAGATGATATTCAATGTGGGCAATTGAAAGGTAATTCACTTAGGAAAAATAATAAAAACTATGCTTATAAAGAATAAATTGAGTGATTTCTTTGGCCTGTGAGAGGTATAGACAGTTTTATAGACCCCCTTTTGATATAACTCTTGACTATATTGATGAAGCAAGAAGGGAATAGAAAGTAAGCACACAGAAACATTAATCTTGAATTAAATGATATATCACAGCATGGGATATTTAGTTCATTTGTCAAATGATAGTAATTGACTGCCTTGTGTCAGGTTGAATTCCAGGATTTGAAATTTGGTTGTTGCATCTCAAAAAACTAAAAAATGAAAATCTGTAATATATCTAGAGAAGCCTAATGAAGATAGTGTACATTGAAGATAGATGAAGATAATGAAGATAGATTAGTAATTATCCAAAAAAAATGAATAACTTTTATTAGAAAGTTTGGTATAATCAAATCTCTGTCTCTCATTTGATACTGCAATTGCCTATTAAGTAGAAGTACAGTTTTAGCACGTGTATAGAGGAGAAATTGTAAATTAAGATAGTTTAAATGACTCTGAGTTGCTAAAATAGGGGAAGGAAAAGAATCAAAAATTTCTGACTCTAAGTTTCTCTTTCTCATTAATATTACAGAGTTTTCCTTCTGATGAGGAAAACAGGAAGTATCCATGATGTTAAAAGTAGAAATACTGGAAATGTAAAAAGCTACGAATGAATAACTAATGGACAGTTATGTAAGCCTGGGGGTAAAACCAATGGTAATCATATATCCATAATCTTGCAATATTGCCTATACTTTCTTTAATATCTATCCTTATTTTAGTATTATTGCTGTGAAAAATCATGCCTAGGTTCTGAACTGTCACCAACAGTATATAGGTGAAATATAGGAATCCACTGTAATGGCAGAAATCAGAAAATAGGAAACAAATAGCTCAGGGACCCCAATTAAGGAGAAACACCTGCCTACTTCTAAGCTAGCATTCTGTATATAAGTTGCATAGTAAAATTTGAAGCTATGCATTTTGTCCAGAAATGAATATAGGATCTCCAGATCAGGGAAGAATGCAGACCAAATATTTCAGCATATTATGTAGCTAAGTGATTAGAGTTCAAAGAGAAACTGAAGGGAAATCAGGCAATAACCCAGAGAGGCACAGGCTGACCAGCCTGAGAGGAGCAAAAGGAGGATAAGGAGTGACGGGAGAAAATCTGGGATAAAGTAGAATAACACTGGGATAAAGTTGGTTGTGGTCATATTGTTTTCTTTTCCTTTCTTTTTTTTTTTCTTTTTGGTCTTTTTGAGACAGGGTCTTGCTATGCAGTTCAAGCTGGCCTTGAGCTCATTTTGTAGCCCAGGCTGGTCTCGAACTCACAACGATCCTCCTGCCTCAGCCTCCCGAGTGCTGGGATTACAGGCCAGTGCCACCATGCCTGGCTTGTTTTTCTTACTACATTATTCTGCATAGTTAAGTCATTAAACTTAGGAACTATTTCCCTAGAATAACTATAGAATTTACTACTATATTAACATAAATTTGTAGTTGTTTTCTTTTTTTCAAAAAAGTAAAATACAAAAATAAAAATTGTACATGTGTCTTCATGCTTTCTTACCCTTTGCTCCATTCAGGCTTGTACAACTTCTTACCTGCATTCTCATTCCTGCCTTTGGCCTCTGTCCAAGTAAATCCTTGCGTAGAGAATACACTTCTCTGTCAGTTTCGGTTCACCATAGCTTTCCCATTCTCCAAAAGCAAACCCAGTCACCCCGAGCAGCTCTTCTTTTCATTTATTCATCCAGTTTATAAACATTTAGTAAAATTTTTCTATATTAAGGGAACTTCATTTATCTATTCTCAACAGCTGTAGTAAATAATTTTACAGTAATTATGGTATAATTTTACACTGATTTTTTTGAATTAGTATTGCCACAGGAAGATATTGTGGAATGTACGCAAATTACTGAACAGAAGAAATCCTGTTTTCGAGTTTTTCTACCTATCTACCTATCTACATATCATATCTATAGTGCTGAATTTTGTTGACTTAAATTTTTTAGGAAAGTATATATATATGTGTGTATATATAATATATATTATATATATATATATTATATATATATAATATATTGTTTTTTGAAGATCTTTGACTTTGCAAATGAGATTTCCTAATTCAAAGAATAACCAAAAACAAAACAAAACAGAAATTCTTCAGGCATAGGCGGATGGTTCTGTTTTCAGTTTTAAAAGAGAATTATACCTATTACACTATATTTCAAATGTTTCCACTTAATGATGTCAATTAATGGTAGTTATTTTCCCAACTTTTCCTTGACAAGTTTTGTTCTGAAAAAGTCACTTTGACATGTTTTTCATATTTTATATTAAAAACTTCTTTCTTGTCATTTACAAATAGACTTGGACTTTTTCCTGGAAAAATCCTGTTGCGATTTGTGGGTGTCACAGCAACTGGTGTTGGTCATCTAAAATGTAAAACTGATAAACTTTTATAATTGTTAATACTTTTTTACCCAAATCATAAACAAAATCACATATGATAAAGAACAAAAGATCTATAGCGGTGGTACAATGCCAAGATTATCAAAACAGGGACATTTAGAGAGGCTCATAAAAAGCAAGAGTAGGGTAAGACAATAAATGGAAACTGAGATGTGATTATCACACCATGAACCACCGAACCACAGACAAACGAATGCTCCCAGCACTCATTAGAATAGATTTTATGTAACTAAGTGTTTGGAAAAGTGTAGGCAGTAAGAAACTTACATTATGGCAAGATAATTTAGACCCCTTTCTCAGGGGGCTGTGCTTAGTGTGAGCCCATATGTTTTGTCCCTACTGTGTACAAGGAGATGGCTGTGCTTTTATTACATTCAGCTCTACATCCTTCACAGTGCCTTGGATGTACTGGCCATTAAGCATAAATTATTAAATTAAACTAGGTTAACATTCATAGTTTACTTTAATAAAATACCTGGCTATTATCTTAGCAAAACCCAGAAAATTTAGACTTGATTTTCCAGTAAGGTAGGATAGTAAAAGAGCATTGCTCAGTGTTATAGTTTATATCTAGATGTCCCCCTAAAGCCTCATAGGATCATATGTGGGACCTTTTAAATCCATTTAAATGGATTATAGGGGTAGTAAGTTTAACTTGCTCTTAGGAGTTGCAGTGTGGTTCCAAGAAGCAAGCTACTATGTATATGATCCTGACTGTTGTATCTCCCTTCCCAGTTCCTCCCTTTGAAAATCTCTGTTTCTGGTCCCCAACACCATGATCAACTCTCTTCCTTCATGCTGCCCTGCCACATTGGTTCTTTTTGGTGTCCAAGTGATCCTGGGCTGAAATGTGAGCCAAAGTAAAACCCCTCTCCTTTATGTTGTGGGTGTCAAATATTTTGTCTCAGCAACAAGGAAAATGACTAAGACAGACTTCGATACCAGGAGTGGAACATTGCTTTTATACTACTTGGACAGGTGGTTCAGAAACTTTGGAAGCTGTTCACGGGAGGAGCTTGGAAGATCTAGCTGTCAGTTGGGGAGGCAGCCTTAAAATGTTGTAAGCAGGGCTTAATGTGAAATTCTGGTCAGAGCTCAGAAGAGCAGAATACTGACAGAAAGGCAGATGGAAAAATGTAGGCTCAGGAAATTTCAATTGGGAACAAGAACTCCATTGGCAGTTGTATTCCAAAACATGTGTGTTACATTCTGGAAATAAATTTGTCTATATTTGTTTATTTCCTAAAACTTTGTGGGAGACTGAGAGTAAGATAAACAGATTAATCAATCTGTTGGAGAAAACATCAAGGCAAGCTGGTTGTAGTGGTGCATGCCTGTAATTCCAGCACTCAGGAGGCTGAGGCAGGAGGATCCTTTCAAATTCAAGGCCAGCCTGGGCTACAAAGTGAGTAAAAGTCCAGCCTGAATTACATAGTGAGACCCTGTCTCAAAAAGACCAAAAAGTAAAAAAAATCAATGCAGTCCAATGTTGGAGCCATGGCATGGGTATGACACCATTGGGCTCTTTTAGTTGGATTTATATTGAAAATCAAGAGCAAAAATCCCATTTTAAACATTTTAAGTTTTGCCAGAAAGAATGCACCAACAAAGGTGGAGAGGAATAGATCTTGGTTACTTAAAAGATTAACAGTCAAAAGAAGCCAAGTACTTTAAAGCAGAACATTAGGAAGGATGCCTTAAGGGTATGTAAGGAGAAAAGTTCTACTCTTTGCAAGCTCAAAATTGAAAAAGTGGAAGATTTTGCTTTGAAAAGAGGGCCTCGGGTCCCTGTGGCTGAGAATCATTGCTAAGGGAATTTGTTTCCCTAGATTTGGTTCACTGTGCTCAGCTCTCCCAGTACTCAGAGGCCCCTGCAGACATGATCTGAAAGGGCCAGACTACTGGTAATCAGTGTCATACCTTGGAATCTTCACTGTGGTGCTGGATTTATAGACATGTGAAATGCAGGAGTTGTAGAGTTAGGAAAGTTTCCACCCAGAACTTAGACGAAAGCCTGGAAAGACAGGAAGTGTACCCTGAGAGCATAGTGTGTGACACTGTGAGAGCAGACTGAAAGTGCTGTGAGCACCCCAGAACTTTTCAGAATTCAGGAAAGCAGAACATCTGAGAAAAGCCACAAGAAGTGAGCAAGGTCAGCCCAAGAGAGAAGCTATGAGTTCTACAACCACCGGCAGTGTTGTTGAGGTAGGGCTGACCCAGCTCTTCAGAGTTCACATCTTGCCATAGCTTTCCCATGGAGCTTGGTGTGTAACTATGGGATTAATATTTGCCCTGCTTGGTGTGTGTGTGTGTGTGTGTGTGTGTGTGTGTGTGTGTGTGTGTCTTGCTGTGGTCCTATCTGTTTCTATCCCCCTACTTTTCCCTTTCAGATTGGAAATGTTTATTCTGTGCCATTGTATATCATTGGTGTTTAACTTTCTTTTTGATTTTTACAAGGGCTCACAGCTAAGAGTTTGCTTGGAGTCTCAGAGGGGATTCTAGACTTGAACTTTCAGGACTACTGAAACTGTTAAGACTCTGGAAACCCTTAGAGATGAACTAAATGTACTTGGCATAAAGTGATGTGCATGAGTCCTTTGGGGACCAGGGACCACATGTTATGGTTTATACATAGATGTCCCCCCTACAGCCTCATGGGACCTTTGAGATGGAATTGGATTATAGAGGCAATACTGCTGATCTGCCTTGAGAAAATCAGGCCTGATTTGAAGGGGTGGGTCACTATAGTGTGACACAAAGGTGACTTCTCCCTTCTAATGTCTCTCTTGATTATCCTTGCTTCCAATCCACCACGCCCTCTCCTCTATCATGCCCCTCTGCCATGACATTTCTTCTTTGGAGCTTGCTGATGTTCCACCGAAACATGAGTCAAAATAAACCTCCCCTCTGAGTTTTAGGTGTCAGTTATTTTCTCCCAGCAGTGAGAAAAGTGCCCAAAACTGTCAGTGTGTTGGGTCATGGGAAAGGAGCGAAGGACAAAGGAAGACCATGGAAAGAGGCTGTACAGGGGTGTAGATATGACTTTCGTTGATGTAATTATTTTATCCAGGTTAGCACTCACTGACTGTGTCTTTGGCACACAAAGTCTATTCCTCCTTTGAAAACGTATAACATTCTGCTTTAACTATGGCCTCAAATTTCACTTTTAAAAATATATCCTATTATTCCCCATAGTTTATTCCATTCTACTGTGTTCAATAATTCTAGAAGGTGACTCCTAATTTGTAAGTGTTGAGTTGTTTGAAGTGTTTTGTTACTGGATTGTCATCAGTAGCTATTTTAGTAATGTCTTCATTACTTCCTAATAATCTGGTGTTATTTAGTGTACTGGTTAAAAAAAAATCAGTATTGAAGCCATTGTTGAGTAGTCATTGATTTTATGCTTGCCTCACTTAGAGTCCATTTTATATTCATATCTTTATGATTCAGAAATTTTGCATATACTTAGTTTTCCTATTATTTTTAATCCCTTTGGCTAATCTGAATGCTTCTATTTTTTGTGACCATTATCTGCATTCAGCTGTGAGTAACGGATTCATACTTTTCTATAATAAATTACTGCCTCTCATTAAGTGTGAAATAGAAATGCATAATCATAGTACTACAACAAAATGGAAGAGAGTTTCTTATTCTTGCAGTAATTACAGTCTGAAAGAGAAAAGCGATGGCAGACAGTCAGGACCAAAACATTCTTACTCTCGGTTACCGCCTTCTGGTAAACACCCAGGGTTCAACGATCTGGTGGAGGTGGGAGATGATCAGTAGCTATCTAATTTGAGCGATTTTAGCAACTGGAGGAAGGTGAATTTAATTGAAGATGTATTAATGGGACAAGTGCGTGTTTACAAAAGCAGATGAGAGAAAAGTTTGACACAAGGTATTGCTCAATGAGTGATAACTCTCACATATTTCAAAATGTCTATGCACTTGAATCCTTAAGTTACCATCTGAATATATAATGTTGAGCCTTAAAAAAAGCAAGTAATAGATTTGTACCTAGATTTAAGCAATAACTATCTTTGTTTATTTAAAGGAACCAAAGACATTTTGAAATATTTCAACCATATATTAGTTCCCAGTTTATTGGATTGCATATTGTTTGTTAAATATTCCTGTTCTTTAGGACTAAGTAAGGGATTGGGTATTTTTCCCATATATCATCTTTCATCATGAACTCAGAGGATAGAAAAAAGCCTTAACTAAAATAGAGATGTATGGTATTAGATAAGTTTAATGTAGACATCATATATTATATCAATTCCAACACCCATGCAAATTTTCTAAAATATGTCAGACACTGCTCCTTCACATCTGTCCAATTTTGTTTTTTTCTCATTAAAACAAATCACTTTAGTCACTTACTCTTGGACATACATTTATTACCATAATTATTTTTTCCTAATGTTTCTTTCCATCTTTTCAAACCTACTGCATCCTTCAGGCCTAATTTCAAGCCTTCATTTCTCAATAACCTTTTTGTGAATACTGTGACTATCCTCTTAAAACTAATTTTAAAAGTTACTGCAGTACAGTTATACACTTAGTATATATAATTGTTTTGGTCCTTTATCATGTATTAAAATATGAATTCTTTAGAAGTAAATACAAGGGGTTCTTTTATATCTCATAGCTTCAAACATATAGAACAAAAATATTATAAGTTTCTGTAGTGCTTGATGGATTGTGTCAACCTGAGAAGTTTATAAGCTTAACTAAATTGGCTCAGCAATTCTACACCTTAGGGTTTAGAGGAGGCACCCTAAGGTGGATCGTCACCTAGATGATATAAAAGGGAAATGAGGGAGGACAGAGGGGCTTCCATTCTTTGGAGGAGCTCCAGTCTTCTCCTTCAGCTTGGACTTCATCTTCTGGCTTCTAGTGCAGACTCTTTGGCTTCTGCCTTGGATCTTTCAGCCTTCCATCACAGACCCATTAGGCTCCTGATACAGACTTACACAGAACATGGCTGTGAACTCCTGACCTTGGACTGAATCCTTTGGTCTCCAGTGTGCAGACACCCACTACACACTTCCTCATGCAACTCTGTGGCTGACCATCATAAGCCAATCTTGTAATTTCTTACACATTTGTATATCTTTGTGATATCTGTTTCTCTACTAAAACCCTGACTGATACATTTTCTAACAAAACTCTGTAGATTAAACAATTGAAAGATAATAATTCCTTCATGTCATGGTGGCAAGAAGAGTCAGGGCAGAGGCATGAGATTTCCACTGCCTTTATAGATTCTGTAGAGACAGATTTCAGTGTCTAGGTAAATATTAAACCAAACCCACAGTATTTCTATGGAGTCTGAAAAATCAACTGTTTCTTAGTGAACATGAAATGGCATTCATTGGTAAAATCCTTTCCCTACAAAGAGGTTCTAGTCTGTCTCCTGAAGGCTTATGGCATTGCATTTTGTTGATTTCTGTCTGCAGCAACCCAGTGTTGTTTCCTTGGCATTAAATAATAGTAATGATAACAATAGATAACAAAGGGAACTATTGCTTTCAATGAGGATGCTCCAGAGGGAATTTACTCATTTATCTGATGACTTACTGGCATGGTAGTATAATCATGTAATTATCATTCAAGTCACTCCTGTGAATGAGAACAAATTTTGTTAGTGATTACACCACAACTTCTAAAGGTACACTGTGATTGCCAGTGACAAACTAAGACATACTTGTCCTGTACATTTGAATTCATAAAATCTGTATGAAGAAATACTAAAGGTGATTAGGTTGGAGTGGAGCCTATTCTGGCTACTTAGTTCCTATTCCTTCACATTTCGTAACCCGTTCCATCGTGGCTCCATGGCTGTCATTAGTAATTCTACACATTGTGAGTTCCGTTCAGGCTGGACTTGGTACTATATGCCTGTAATCCCAGAGCTCTGAGAGGCTGAGGCAGAAAGATTTCAAACTTTGGCCCAGACTAGGCAATTTATTGAGATCTTGTCTCAAAATATAACAAAAATGGAGGAAATGCAGCTCAGTATGTGGCCCTGGGTTCAATCACCAATACCACCAAAAATTTTTAAATATCCACCTAGTAAGCATTTATTCACTTATTCCATTTTTAGCTTACAAAAAGAGTGCTTGCCAAAATTGTATACAGGACCATTTTCCTCATTTGCATTATAAACTTTTTATACAACTAGTCATTATTAAATTTTTCAATGATGTCTTTTTATTCATAGTTCAGGTATTTGGCGTTTGGTTTTTCTCATCGCTCTGGCATTGAATCACATGTTAATCTCTATAGTAGGTAGCATTTATAGAGATGTAGATATCACCACATTATTATAGCTAAAGTTATTATAAAATTAGGTTTATACCAGAAAAATTTGCTGAATTCAATATTGTTTATTTATCTGATGTTTTGAAGAAGTCATATTTAGAAGGCGCTTTGGGTACAAGAGAAATCTTCTCATATCAGAAACCATGTATTTATGACTAGGTAGGTTCAGCATCTGATAATAACAGTAATTCAGGTCTACTTCTTCAATATTATTGGAATTATAGTAAATGTAAGAGTTTTCTAGAATAGGGGTTTTAGTCAATCTCTTGAATATTATAAGAATTATCGAATAGCCAAAGGAGTTGTGAATTTATAAACAAGATGCTTTACTTTAAAAAGTCTCAGATATAGCAAAGTTCCTCAGATGAGATGAAGTCCTATATTAGGGTACCAATATACAAAAAGAAACTTCTATGGGATTTGCAGGGGCATGTTCTAATTCACAGTAACGTCCTTATTGAATCGGTAAAGGTATCCATGGAGTCATGCATGAAAAGAGAAAGAATCTCAAGGGTGTCAAGTAAATGTGGACTTCTAGAAGCCACTCAGGAGCTGGACAGGGACACTGAGATAATTACATCTCAGTGGGCTGTCATATAATAGGGGATATTGTATTTGATGTACAGGGAAGCCTCATATGGTTTTTCTTCAGGGCCCTGGACTACCTTTTCCTCTATGAAAGACTGCTTTGCTCTAATGTCTGAGGAAAAGGTGTCAATCCCTTGACTAAAAGCCAGTCCCTTACTGGTTCTTCCTTATCAGTACCCCTTCTTTCATGGCCATGCTCCCTACCTTGTGACTTTCTATCTTTCAAATAAAACATAAAATTAAATCATAGAGTTTTCATAAAGAACCACCTCATTTCCACAAACTCATCATTGCTGTCACCTATTTTGCTTAATTAAGTAATTTGTTGACACAAACAGGATCTCTGGCCCAGCAGAACCTGTAACAGATGGCAGCTAAAACCAAAGATAATCATTAACCTGTCCAATGGAAGGTGTGAATCCTCACATTTAAAAACAAGTGTGGTTAGAAGATGGTTCTTCATAAATGTCCGGGAAATGCATTCTCATTCAGACGTATACGGGATAAGGAGATGGAAGAGGTGAACAGTGGGAAAATAAAAAAGGCAACTATAACGTTATAAAATAAATTAAGAGCACTGAGTTCTCAAAATATTAAAAGTGCTTAATGTAATATTTTTAACAGAACATTAAAATATGCTGTAATATCACAAATACAGAACATATATTTTCAAAGTGATGTAATTATTATTAATATGTCTTAGTTTTCTCATTGTTGAGACAAAATACCCAATACACAAAATTAAAAGGGGAAAGGTTTTCTTATCTCACAGTTTGTGGGAGTTTCAGTCCATAATTGGCTGCCTCCAAGGCAGGGTGGCTTAACAGAGGGGCATCACACAGGAAAAACAGTTCATGGTGGCAGAAGACAGCAAATGTAAGCAAGCAAGAGTCCTTCACAGCATCTTTCTGCCCCTTTTATTTTATCCAGGTACTCCTAGTGCCTCCGAGTCCAGCATTGCCCCATGAGTCAATTCCAGGGTCACACACTCTAGATCCAGCCACCTCTGAAAAAGCCTCACCTATGATTGCATGAGGCTTTGGGGGGACATCTAGACACAGCTGTAATAATATAACAGTCCAACTATAATATTGTAAATATAGTGTTCCAACTATAAAAGTATGTATCTATATTAATTTACAACATTTAACATAGTACAGAATAAAATACTTAAGTATAATGTAGATACTTTTGTAAACCTAGGGACAGACCTTATAAAACCAAGTGTAAATAGAATTTTGATTACTTGTGATAAGAAATTATATTCCTTAGCATAATGAACATGGCTTTTTACCATATTTTGTTCCTATTTCAATTTATAAACTTCTATATTTGATCTTCTAAAAGATGCTGTGAATGTTAACCACAGTTATCTAATGGTAGGCTAATATTTGTATAAACAAATATTCTAAGTTAAGAAAAATATCAACCTTAGGTCAAGCCTTATTATGACAAATGTTGTGATGTTATAAATTATGCTTAATTGTGTCATTTTGTGTGAGTGCTACACTGTAATAGTAACATTTTCTTCACATGTTGAATACACAGAATTTGTGGGTTTCTTCCCTAAAAATACCCTCCAGGAAATATTTGCTAACCATCTGTCTGAAGGCAATATATTGTTTCAGGTCTCTGAATATTTTAAGTTGATTTTTGGCATAGGATAAGAAATAGTGGTCAAGTTTCAATCTTCTGCATATGAATATCCATTTTACAACAACATTTATTGATGAGTCTTTTCTTTCTCCAACTTATACTTTCAGTGCCTTTGTATGAGAATCAGTTGGCTGAGGATGTGTGGATTTCTTTCTGGGCTCTCTATTTAGATCAAGTATTGTGATGTTTCCAGCTTTTGTTCTCCCAAAATGCTGTTGTTGTTTGGGGTCTTTTATGTCTTTCTCTAAAGTTCAGAATTGTTTGTTCCAGTTCTCTGAAGAGTATCATTGGTATTTTTATGGACATTGCACTGACTCTATAAATCATTTTATGTAATATAAGAATTTTAACAATTCTTATTCTTGCAACTCATGATCCTTGAAAATGGGAAATCTCCTAAGTTTTTTTAGTCCTTGTCAATGTCTTTCACCCATGATTTTAATTTTCACTGTAGAAATGTTCTACTTCCTAGGTTAAATTTGTTCATACTTTTTATTGGTAGTTACTATGAATAAGATTCCTTTCATAATTCTTTTTCAGCATGTTTATTATTTACAGACAAAAATGCTACTGATATCTCTGCATAAGTTTTGTATCCTACAACTTTCAATAATACATTTGATAGTTCTAATAGTCTTTTGGTGGAATCTTTAGGTTTTTCTATATATTGAATTAAGTCAACCTCAAAAAGGGCTAATTTTACTTCTTATTAATTTGATTTTTATTTCTATGTCTTAATTACTCTAGCTAATACTTCCAGTGATAGATTGAATTTAAGTAGTGAAAGTAAATGTCTTTTTCCTGATCTTAGATGAAATGGTTTCAGTTTTCCCCTATTTAGTATAATGTTGGATATGAATTTTATTATGTTGACATATTTTCCTTCTATACCCAATTTGTTCAGAGTTTTACCACCAGGAGTTGTTTGATCTTATCTAACACTATGAAACTACTAACACTTTTTCTTTTTTATTGGTACTGGGATTAGAACTCAGGATCTTTTGCTTCCCAGGCAGGCACTTGTGCCACTGAGCTATATCCCCAGGCCTACTATGAAATAACTAGAAGAAAATGTAGAGAAAACATTTTGAGACACTAGTACAGGCAATAGTTACTTGGATAAGATCCCCAAAACACAGGAAACAGCAGCAAAAAAAAAAAAAAACAAATGGAATTATTTCAAATGAACGAGCTTCAACTTAGTGAAGGAAATAATCAGTAGAGTAGAGAGATACCACACAGGATGAGATGAAATATTTGCCAACGTTTCATCTGATAAAAGAGTAAGAGACACAGAACTTAAGGAACTCCAGAAATGAAACAACAACGTAAAAAGCCACAAGTAGTCCAACTTAAAAATAACAAAATGATCCAAATGGACATTTCTCAAAAGAAGAAATAGAGATGTCCAATAGACATATTAAAAAGTGTTCAACATTGTTAGCTACCAGGGAAACACAAATCATCTTGCCCTAGTCAAAGGGCTCCTATCAAGAAGAGAAAGCAAAAAAAAAATCCTTGTGAGAATGTGGCAAGAAGGGAATTTTTATACATTCTTGGTGGGAATGTAAATTAGTAAGTCATTACAGAGAAAAGTATGGAAGTTCTTCCAAAACTAAAAATGGAGGTACCATATGATCCAGGCATCCTGCTTTGGGGTTTACATCCAAAATTTAAAAATAAAATCAGTGTATCAAAGATATACCATAGTTTAGTCTTAGTTTTGTTGTTATAATATTAAGAATAGCTAATAGGGCCCAGGATTTAGCTCAGTGGCACAGCACCTGCCTGGCACGCATTAGGTCTTGAGTTCAATTCCCAGTACCAAAAAAAAAAAAAAGAAAAGAATAGCTAATATATGGACTCAATCTAGGTGTTCATTAATGATGAAATGATGAATGGAAAAAATTGTGAGATATGTATATATATATATATATATATATATATATACACAAAAACATACACACAATAGTATATTATCCAGCCATAAAATCATAAAATTGTTTTTTAGCATAATTGATGGAACTGAAGGACATTATGTTAAGTGAAGAAGCAGACACAGAAGACAAACTGTATGTTCTCTGTAGGAGCTAAAAAGTTGACATTAATTTATAATTGTGATTAATTGAAGCTAGGAATGGTAGGAGAAAAAGACATAGAAGGAGACGGGATAATGGGTACCAAAATACAATTAGGTAGAAGGAATGAGCGATATAATGTTCTACAACAGAGTGAGGTGAATACAGCTCATAATAATCTATTATATATTCCATTAATAACTAGAAGAGAGAAGCTTGAATGGTGTAAAAACAAAGTAATAGCTATCATGTTTTGATTATTACACACTATATATGTGTGTTATATTATCATATGGTATCCAATAAACATATGCACTTTAAATATAATGAAGAAGACTCAAATTCATGTGTGATTCTGGTATCTTCTGACCACTACACATCATGGCTACTAATGGAGTCACCTCGTGTCAACATTAACTTAATTTTCCTGGACTAATTTGTCAGGGCCAGAGACCCAGTACAATACTTTGGTGAAGAGTCCAGTCTTCACTTTTGAAAACAGGCTTGCCAGATAAAGACAAGTGAAGGAGAAAGTACAAACTGATGTGTTGTACAGCTACTTACATCTTCTCATATACCCTTGTAGGTCAAGCATTCACAGTGCTATCTAGTCTAATCTCAGTAATGTAAGAAAATACTAGAACTGTTCTGGTTACTAATAACCAAAATTGTTTTTTCCTACATAGGAAATGGGGGAAAGTTCAAAACACTGGCAGATTTGGGGTGAATGAGGAACTGTTCCTCATAGCCAGTAATTTCTGTGTGGAACCCATCTCTAATTCTATAGGTACAAGGTGATGAGGTGATCCACTCTCATGACTTCATTAGGCATTGCCCAGGGGCAATTCTGAAATACCCCAGGCCCTCAGTGAGTTTACAAGTAGCTCTGAGTAGTGTCATCCATTGTAGTCTAAGTGGTGGCAGCCATCCACACCATAGCAGCTACATTCAATGTCCTGGTGCAGATGGAACTATGCCAGTACCAACACGTTTACCCACCTGTGTTCCCCAGAAGGGTGCTTACTGTGGCCTGCACTTCATTTATTAGAATTCAGAAGAGCAGAGCCTTGTAATCATTTTACTTCCAAAGTTCTTACCCATCTATTTGATCACTGGGGTCTTTAAACCAGGAGGACTGTGAAAGTACAGGTTACATCTGTAGTCTGGAAGCCTCCTAAAATAAGATTGTGGCTCTTCTAGTTAAGTTTGTGTAATTGCTACTTTTATTAATACATGTTTGTAGTGCATAATGTTTCCCTGCAGTCTGGGGAGTTGGCTGGACATACACATCTTAATTCCTTTTACATCTCCCTCCACCCTCCTCCATTTTTTCATCCATTTCCCATTTTCAGTTGTGTCTCTTGACTTCCTCAAGGTGATTCACATTGTACAGAAAGTTGCCACATTCATTAAAAAACCATTTTCAGATATGCTTTCACCTTGGCTTTGTCAATGAGATAAAGGTATTCCCTAATGGTCAAGTTTTTAAAATTTCATGTATCATCATCTTTGATTAAGACAATGCTTGAATTTTATTATTATTATTTATTCAAGTTGTATGACACAGAGGGCTCTACCTTTGTAATCTAATCTCCTCAGAAAATCTCCATCTTCTGGTACCATCACATTAGAATTAGGATTTCAGCATATGAACTTTTTAAGGGTACAAACATTCAGTCTAAAGTAGGGGTGTTGTCGCTATACCTCAACCATATTTGTTAGCGTCCAGAAAGTTTATCATGGTGCATAGTAAATGAAGCCAGGACACCTGAGATGTTGGTACTGGTTGCTGCCTTTGGGCAATTCACTTAATCTGTGTGTGTTTTGTCAATTTTTTAAATGGAAAAATTAAGTCTCTTAATACCAATAATGAATTTTACTGGAATTTTTTATGATGGTCCTGCAGTCTGGGTAAGTCTGTAAAAGAAAATGCAATAGGAGATGAAAATAGCAATCACAACAAGAACCTCTGTTACTATATTTCCATTCTATATTTACTACCACTACAGACCTCTGCTAGAGAGGAGAAATTAGGGCCATTGTCTAGTTAACAAAATCATGGCAGACAACCAAGCAGGATAATTCAATTTTTAAAATCTACTTTGGTATCTATATTATTAAGTTTGGCCATCTGCCTTGATCAGATTAAAATGTTGATTGCTAGATCTCCTTTTAGTTTTATGTTGAGTATGTAGAGCTGGAGTGTTTTTCAGAGAATATCCAGGATGGAAAGTTTGTTTCTGTTTAAACAAAGATCGCCCCTTTACACTTGCAATGATGTATTTTACACTATCTTGTAATCACTATTGAATGCCTCATAAGGTGTGAGGGACACTTTTACATCATAAGTCAAGCTCATCCCAGATATTATCAGGATGCTACCATCTTTTTGAACTAAGTTTACAGAATATTATACCATCAGCTCATTTTTTTGCAATATGAGGTTTGTCAAAGACCAGATTGAATGCTGCCATCATACCATAGCTCTGCTCTGGACCTATGAGTGTTCTACATTTTTGTGGTTGCTGCTGTTGTTTTGGAAATTTCCCTTCGATTGTGCACTTCCGGTGCATGCCTTGCCTTTGAAACTACTCTTGATTGTACGAGCATTCGAGGGGAGGCAGAGAGGAAATCTTTGTGAGTTCTGCAGTGTGATTAAGCTCCATGTTTCTCCTTTGCTCTGACGCTGACATTCCAAGCACAGAAACAGTTATGCAAGAATCGATCTTTTGCCATGGATGGGGTGGGTGTTCTGAGAAAGCACCTTGGTCAACAACCAGCTCTGGAGGGGATGTGAAACCCATTATTGATCCAGGCCTGAGAAATCAGTGACTGTTGTATTATATAATTATTGATGGAGCCAGAAAATGCCACGGGCAAAGCACAACTTACTATTTGCTATGCTGGATTGTCTCCCTGGTCTGTGTCAGGCTGCTGTGTTCTGCTCTTGTGTTCCCATACCATGTTTATTTATACTATGTGCAGTTAGATTTCATATTTCTCTTGTGATTCCAGCTTGGAAAATGAACGCCGGTTTTGTTCAGGTGATGTAAAAGAAATAAATTTTTTGAGACACTGCAGTCTGAATACCAAAGTCTGGTCTCGAGGAAGATGGGATACCCAGGAAGACGAATAGAAGGGTGAATGAAGGGAGAATATCTCTTGGGTGTCACTGCCACCCTCTTCCCTGTGGGCATGACAACCTCCACACATGAAAGGGGCAGCTTGCTGGGGGCCACCAGTGGGGTGAGCTGATTGAGCACCTACTGTCAGTATGGTCCTGTAGTAGGAGCTAAAGGAGGAGTAAGAGGGCTCTGAAGATGTAAAGATAACAGGTTGGAGCCCAGATGCTGGAGGAACTGCTCCTTGATAGGACTCCTTAATTCTTTGCTCTGTTCTAGTCATTGATTCCTTCCATCTTTTTCTCCCCCGCCCTTGGGTGCTTTTGTCCTTGTCAAGATAAAGCACTTGCTTCTTTTCTGATGAATGTGTGTGGTACAGTTTGAATTCAGCCCTCAAAATACACGTTAGAAACAATTCCAGTGTAGGAGTGGTGAGAAGTGGGGCTTAGGAGAGGTGATTAGGTTGGGATGACTTTGCCTTCATGCATGGGTTGATGCCATTTGCAGGACCGGATTGGTTATTTCAGGTGTAGATGACTGGAAAACAGCTGAGTTTCACTGCCACCCTTTGTGCTCTCTTGCTTGCTCTTCTGCCATGGGACGTCATAGCACATAGACCCTTTGAGGACACAGGCCCCTCAGCCTTGGACTTCCCAGCCTCTAAAATTTATAAGAAATAAATCTGTTCTGTCTAAGTTACCCAGTCTCTGGTATTCTGTTACAGGTGCATGAAGTTGACTAAGACAGGGTATCTTTGCTTCTTGAACCATATATCAAGTTTATGACCACAGAATAAATGTGTATCACAGACAAGAGGCATTACAAGAAATCTCTCCACAGTCTGACTGTTTTGACTGACAGACCTCAGGGGTACAGGGCGAAGGCAGCTGTGGGCAGCAAATGGCCAGCTGCACTTAGCAGTGTTACAGCTCACATCTATCAGCTGCTTCTGTTAACAGATGGCTGGGGAAAATTATCAAATTACATTTAAGATCTCAATCAACTTGTTTATTTAACTTATAGCTGTCAGTTCAATTAGAGCTATAATATACCACAAGTATTTTCCCCCAAATTAAAGGATAAGTATCTTTGAGGTGAAAGTTAGTTACTGGATAATCAAATAGGGTTGGAAATTTCAATGCTACAAGAAAGTCAAAATTAGATATAGGAGAATATTTTCTGTTCCTTTGGATAATGGTGGTTATATCAAAAAAGATGAACTTTTGTGGGAAATAGCACTGAAAACCTTTGTTCTTATGAAATGTATGTGCAGTGATTCACATTATTTACTTTACAATAGTGTGCTGGAAGATCCTTGCCATGAAACTTCATAAGCACGGTTTGCTTAGTGTCAGGTTCAGTATTTTAATGTTATGCTGTTGAAGCCCGCGCTTTGGGATGAAAACACTTTACAGCTTCTGCCACATTGCTTCCGTATGGATGGCGCAGACCCACTGTGTTGATCCCTGAAGAGAAATCTCCTTCACATTTAAATGAACTGTGTGTATACATTTGAATATTTCTGAGTTTTCTGAGAATTCTTCCATTTGTGAATCTACAGAGATAGCGTCCACTTTTATTATGTGTATTTAGCTATTTTCTTGATGTTTTGGTTTTTGTTTTTTTCCGGTACCAGGAATTGAACTCATGACCTCGTGCTTGCCAGGCAGGCACTGTGCCGCTGAGCTAAATCCCCAGCCCCTTGCTTGATGTTTTTAAAACACTGAGCTCTGTACTTATTGTCAGTCCCTTGATTTTTTTTGCTGTCATTATGAAATCTGAAATCATTAACTATAGTGGTAATATGACAACTTTGTATCTAGACTAGTTTTAATTTTCTCTTTAGTTTGATATTAGAAAACAGTACTCAGTGAAATGGTGTCACTCACTAAAACTTAATATCTAAATAAGGCAAAATAATTTCTTCTCACAGATTGTCTATAAGAAGTTAGGTAAATATGAAGGAAAGATAAATCAAATTTAAGAGTTTTGGTAAGGAAATCCTCTCAGTATAGTGGATGCATATGTTTAGAACTGAAGACTCAAGAAGATATTCCTTATATATTCTTTAAAGCCCAAAGTCAAACCCAAAGTTGTAAGTTATTTCATTTCTAAATCATCTGTGCCCTCTAGTTATATTAACTACCCAAATATTAGATATATTCAAGCTAAATTTCATTAAACAATAATTTTGATTTTTTTCCACTTAGATTCTGGAGTATTCTATAAGTGTGTCTGTCTGTGTGTGTGTGTGTGTGTGTGTGTGTGTGTGTGCATGTATGAGAGAGACAGAGAGAGAGTGGAAAAAGTTGGAAATTTGGGCATTATGCAGGGTATATCTGGACCCAGAGATAAGTTTATAAATTTACTGGACATGTTTAAAATTCCCACAGTTGACTCATTGTTAAAACTAAACCATCACAAGAAAAGTAGTCTTTTTTTTGTTACTTTCAAAGCTTTGTTAAGTGCAAAAGGTAAAAATAATCAACATATTGCAATAGCAATTGGTCAAAGTTATTAATGAGGCTATTCTTTCTGCATAAGCCATCACAGAAAAAGTAATGAGAGAAAATGTGACAATAAATTGCAGTCTACTTTAGATTGTGTGACATTTTTATTAATAAAAGAGTCAACTTCAATGGACGAAATCGACTTTCTGTGCATTGCAAATAATTTCATACTTTATGCATTATACCCCACCATGTTCTTTCATCTTGAACTGGAGACAAAGCCAGTTTTTGTGGATTCCGAGGCTGTTATAATTTTGCAGCCTGCTTCTAAGAATAAAGGAGACCAAAATTACTTTTGAAATTTTCTATAGACTGAACTTGTTGGTTGAGATTTTCCCAGGATTGTGGAAGGGAGCTTTGTGCTTTGTGAAGGGAACTTCACTGAAACTGAACTTTCATTAGCTTCACGATCAATCTGATACTGTCTTCATCCTTTGCTTAAATAATCAGAAATCAATTATTCATAGTTAATATCAACATTATGCAGCTTCCCATTTATCAGCTGATTTAATCAGACCTGTATTCTTTGTATGACTCAGGGTTACTGTATGTGCTGTGCCGAGTATAGTCGTTCACATTTCATGGATTAATGCCATAGAAATTTCTTAAAGACACACATGGAAATGTTGAACCTGGCACCAGCCACTTCCTAATGATGATTCTACACCATGGAAGGGTCAACACAAATCTCATGCCTGTTGAGGATCTCTACCTTCTTAATAAATTTTGACTTTAAACCAGATCTAAATTAGATGCTGTAGTATGTGCCGGCAAAAAAAAAAAAAAAAAAGAATCTATTTGATATGAACTCTGTAATAAAATAAATAATAGTCCAATAAGTGAAGTATGATTACAAATAGCTCTAATGGCAGGGGAGAAGTTAAATACCTTAAAAGAATTAGTATATTGAAAGAAGTGTTCATCCTTTTCCCTCACACTTCTTCCTTAATTTCCAACATCATTTTTTTTACACACTTCCTGTGGGATTTTAGAAGCATTTATATTGAGCTGCAGCAAATTACATCAAGATATAAAGGAACTTCCTGGAATAAAGTTTTGAAATATGCTCTTTAGAGGAAACATGCACATTTGTAAGCAAAGATTTTTCATATCCTATTTTTCATTTAACAAAGAAAACAGACCCTTTAATAAGTAACAGCACACTTCTGTTAAATCAAAGTCCGTGAAAGTCCCAAACTAGGCTGGTCCTTTCCTCAGATCCCAGTTCTCACCATGGTGAGATGAACTTGGTAACAGGACATGTGGTCCTACAGATATCTAGTATTGGAGTTGGGAGCTTTTTGGCTAAGACTCAGTTTTTCATATACTTTGCATTAGTAAAGCAACAAACACAGTCTCTTGTTGTCTTTGCCATAACTTCCTGGGGATGTCCCAGTTCTGCCTGACTACTGTGGGCCTTCAGCAGACACTGAAGGAAGGAAAGGTGGACCAGAGAAAAGTGTAGCAGGGAAAAAGGGAGAAGGCCGTGAGATGGTGACCCAGGGTGTCACCATCTGCAGTTTTCAATGGATGTGCCACCTGTAACTCTTAAAATGGACTCGATTTGTGTGGCCCTGGAATTCAAGCATTAAATCTGACTGATGTGGGAGCAGCTCATCCGTGGAGATAGATCACTGCACTTTGGAGAAATCATAGTTATGGACACATTAGGCTAATTGGATTAGATGTATTTTTTTTGTGGTTTGTTTTGGGTATGGGGCATGTGATATAGAGCTACTAAGTAGATTACCTAGGGCCTGGTTGAGTGGACTGACATGCAGGGCAAAGACTCAAGCCAAGGATGGGGCTGAGTCAGATTTCTAGTTTCTTGACTAAAACTTATAACAAGCATGAAGTATGAGAATTAATGACTAAAAATGAGGCTTGCAATACATGCTTCTGTCTGTAATGAGGGCAAAGAGCTCCTACATGGTAAGCTGAGGTGTGTCATGCTCCTGTTCCCCAGTCAGGAGCACTACAGCTTAGAATCCAGAGTAGATTTTCCTATACAGAAGAAATCATCATTGGGGAAAATGACATAATTGATGGAGAAACATAAACTTAGAAGTCAGAAATGCCCTATGCTACCATTAAAAGCTGTGTGGCAGTTGTCAAGTTGCTTAAATTTTTCAGGCTTTAATTTTCTTCTCTGTAAAATGGAATTAATGATCCCTTTTTGAAGGTTAAACTCTTAGCTAATGTATCTGAAGATGGTTACTAGTGATGACTCCAAAGTTAGCAGCAGGTATTATTTTTTGATAGAGATGCATAGTGTTCTAAGTTTTTAATTCTTTTTTAAAGGAGACTTTTTGACTTCATATAACCAAGGAGAATTGAAGTTCAAAGGGTTTAAGTAAGTTACTAACATTTAAATAACTTTTTAATGTCATATGGAAAAATGGCAAAAGATTCTAAATCAAAACTGATTCATCATACATCCCAGTTTTATTGCTCTTGTATCAAGCTGGCTCTAAAAGCAACAGCAAGGATATAAGTTTTAAAGTTGTATGTAGCTCCTACATAATTGCTAAAAATTTGAAAAAAAAAGTTTCTAGTGGGTAGTTGGCTCTTGGATACTATTATTGAATTCTTTAATTTTCTAGAGGAACTTTTTTGTACAGCTTGAGGTCCCTTAGTAGGGAGCAGAATAGAAAAATTGTTGAGGAACTGAATTCTGGTGTGGCACTGCACATGGTGATTTTGGAAAGTCCTTGGGTGCCAGAGGAGCACAGAATTCAGATAAGGCTGCATACGGGCCCACTGTACTGATGATGTGAAGCCTTCCAGTGAGTTGATATTGAGGTTCTATGTGAAACAAAATTGGATGATCAGGAACATATACGGGTTTCCTTCCTGTGCCAATGGAGTTTGAAAGTGTATTTGTAATTTCAGAGACAGAGCCAGCTCTGTAAAGTACCTCCTAATTTTGATGTAGATTCTTACCCATTAATGTAAAGTGTACTCCTCAAGAAGATTAAAGTCAAGTGAGTTACAGTACTCCTGTCTTCTACAGGCTATCTTGTTTTCCACTTTGGTAGAGAAGTAACAACTCTTTATCTTCTCTTTTTCATCTACTATCAATGTCTTGACTCACTTTCCTTTCTAGGGTAGAAGAGAGCACCTCCTTGACCTTGAAACCAAGGCATTGGCGAGTTTGTAAAGTTTTCATCATATTTACCCAATCCAGCAACATTCAGACAAATCTCTGGATTATGTCCTTCTTAGTTACCCTCACTTATGACTTAAGGTTGTGGTGAAGGACTGCTGTGTCCACAACTGCTAAGATGAATGTAAAAGAATCATAGCATTGAACAGCATGGCTTCAGGCCACAGGTGAGTGAAAAGTCTTCCCCTTGAAACTGGTATAACGTATTCAAATATAGACTTCGAGTCCATGGTTGATAACAAAGTAAGTTCTTGTGGTAGAAATACGATGGGCTTAGAGTTGTGTTCAGCAAACTTTTTCTCTGTAGGGCTAGGTAGTAAATATTTTAGGCTTTGTAAATCATATAATCTCTGGTACAACTGGCCAGCTCTGCTGGTGCAGCATAAAAGCAGCCATAGACAGTATGTATATAAATGAATGAATGTGGCTGTGTTCCAATAAAACTTCATTTGCGGCAGCAGCTGGTGGTCTATGTTTGGTTCATCAGCTTTCGTTTGACGACTTCTGGCCTAAAATCATAAAGAGGTAGTCCTGGAAATGTATCCAGTGCAACCTTCTCATTTTAGCAATGAGAGAAAGAAAGCCCACCAAGAAGATGAAGTGTCCAGTGTAACTGAGCTGGTGGCATGCCAAAAAAACCAAAAAACCAAAAAAACAAAAAAACAAAAAAAAACAAAGAGAGAGGGGGAGAAAATTAAAACCTAGTTTTGAAACTTCATGGCCCACAAGGTGTCCACTTCCCCAAACCATACTGCATTCTTGGATTCACCCTTCTCCAGAGCTGCCTTCCCAACTTCCCTGTTGCCATGTTTGACAAAGAAAGTTCTGAAGTTAAAATTATTTTTAAAATAAAATGGAACTTATAATTTTGAATCATATCTTTCTTAAAACTTAAAAAACACTCTAAATTTGAGAGGCAGACTTCTAACTTTGAAATGTGAACTCTTACTGAAAAGCTTTGAGAGAGATTACTTGAAATCTCTTTCCTCTACATTTCCCACTTATGATCAAATAGCCTACATGTGATGTTCATTTTAAATTAATGACTGATACCCACCTCATAGTTAGAATAAAGTCACACATGACACACGTTTATAGAGGCTCTAAGAATGAGACCATTGTCATACTTTTGCATTATATTTGTGTCTAATTATATTTTATTCCTTTTGTAGAAATAATACCTTTGATGAAACAACCTGGTCAGAGGTAACATGACTGACATCTTGAGGAATTTTTATAACATCTATGTATGCAGTTCTTGTAGCATTTTCATTCTTACTAATAAACAAGAGAGATCTGGGTAACTTTCAAATATGTTGCATTAATGGAAGACACATTTTCTTAGATTTGAGATTTGTACTTTCTAATATGGTCTTCCTATTAATCACAAAAGCATAATGAAGTGTTTCTCAGTCTATGGGTACACAACAACATGTAAAGTGCACTTTGGGCCTTTATCCAGTTTCTTTGCTCAATGTAGACAGTCAATCTAGGTAACTGAGGATGCAAATTGGATTTTCTGGCCATAATTATCACTGTTTGTCTACACACACCCATCAAATTTATAGGGTAATTGCCATATTGCTTCATTTTTGTGGTTTCCTGACTCAGGTTGGGTGAAATGGAAAGAGGACTGGCCTGAGAATGAGCCTTGATTCTGTCCTTACATATTTGTGTGACCTTTGGGAAAACTGCTTAGCATCTCTGGGTCATTGTCTCTTACTGGAATTTTTTCTCTTACTGTCTCATATTAAAAGTCTTGTCACTTCTCAAGTTGTTTTCAACTTTAATGGTCTAGAATTGGATCAAGTCTACATGCTCTAACTTCCCTTTTAAATTTGTACTCAAAATATCTAATTAAACTGTATATTTAAAAATGGCTAAGAGTAAATTTTAAATTCTATGGGGCACAACTATTGTGTGTGGTTTAGCTATTTGTTTTGAAATTAACTTAGAGAATTACAGAACCTGTCTATCACTTCTACCATGGATGATTCAATTTTGTGGTCTTAATAGCTAAAATAACTAAAAGTCCATTACCTTAGTCATTGAGATAAATAAAGAAGATTGAGCAATGGGTATTTTGTCTACTGCTTGGATCTGACTATTTTGGTTAGACTTGAGCAGGGTCAGGGCTGATGGCCACTCACATGGTGTCCGGGTAAAGAGGCCAGATGGATGACATTTATTGAAATTCTTTACTCACAACCTGGTAAAAAGCAAACCATTTTATTTATTTTTTTCTGAAAGCCATGAGTTGTAAGCTAACATCTCATATTTCCTACCTGGGTTTAAAAAGGAAAAAAAAAAGACCTAATGAGGTACTTCAAGGTAAACCCTAGGATTATAGAAAGGAAATACAGCAGCCAAAAACTGCATTCCAGGTGATGCAGCAAATCAAAGCCTCGTCATGAATGAAAGTATATTTTCATTCACTGGCCAGTGTCTTAAAAATGACCTCAGCTTAAAATCTTGAGGACAGAGCTTGCAGTGGGGTTTTAAGGCATATTGTTTTCTCCTTCCCTGGTCAATCCTAGTCCCTGCTATTTTTCATTTCCCTTGGCTTCTGACCTCACCAGCTCTGACTACTTCTCTGTTGCTCATGCTCTTTACTTCCAGATCTGACTGTCTTGTCCCCAACAGCCTCGTCTCTGCTCCTTACTGGCTGTCAGTCTCCGAATGAGATTGTTTCATTCCACCTTTGCACCTCCTGCAGTTTTCAGCTCCAACGCTGTAAAATTCAGAACACAGTTATCTATGACTTGGAAATAATTCACTCTTGGAGAAGGTGGGATTTTTTAATACCCCCGTGGTCATTCATTTGGCCAAGGGCAATTAGAAGAGAAAGAGAGAAAGGAAAAGCAGTGTCAGGAGATCCCTACACTAGTTTTCGACTGATCAGAAGAATTAAAACCCCCGAGAGAAGTGCGAATATTATTCTGCCTTGTAGTTCCCCACCATAACTCTGCAGGAGGCTTATAAAAACAACGACTTCCTATTTCATTCTCAAGTCACTAGATGTTCCATATTCCCGGTTAGTTCATCTGATATTAAAAATTCTTCACATTTTCTTTTATTCTTCTCTTTGATGTAAAACTCAATAGGTATATAAAAATCAAAATATGCTAGCAGAGGCTTAGCTAGATAGAAACTTTGAAGCCTCTCCCTTACATACTTGTTATTTAAAATATTTGCTACCATTGCAATTATAATTACTACACTTCTCTAATATTTCAAGTATCAGTCAATAAAAATGTTTAAATACTGTATATGGAAACTATCTAAAACATTTTAATCAACAGGTATGATCAAGGACTGAAATATTAGAGTTACAGTTAGCACAATATTTCCATGAACTACAGGTTAAATTAATTTTTATATGGAAGTGGCCTGGAATAAATATGCCTCTGGCAAGAATTTAGGGACATAATTTCATCAAATGTTAAAATGCAGTTATTAAAGTGCAGTTTGCTAGCTCCACCTCTACTGTTTTGGATTAAGTAAGAATAAGGTAGGATTAAAGAATTTGCATTTCTAACTATTTCTCAAATGCTGCTGCAGCTGTTGATTTGAATACCACACTGGGAAAACCTCTGTTAGATAGGAATCCATTTTTTTCTAGTAGATATTATTGTAGTATAAGAGTATATTGATAAAGCTATTCACAAATCCCAAATCTCTATAAGAATTTATTTATAGGATCATATTCTGTTTTTCTAGTAATGATATTTGTTAAGTTAACATGCATTTTCACATAATAAGATTCCATTAAATTGGTGGAGTGAATGACCTGGTCTACTAATGGGAAGACTTAACTAATTCTTTAAATATTCAGTGAAAGGTCCTACAACTATATATTTGCACTTTACAGTTTTACAATGTACATTGTGATGCTTTCATGCGTATGCCCATTTTTAAATGATTATCACAATTAAGTTCATTAATATATCCCCCAACTCGTGCATTTTCTTCATTCCTGGGATGTGAGAGGATTTAAGATGCATTATGTTAGCAAATTTTAAGTACATCATCCAGTGTCTGCTGACTACAGTCACTGTGATGCATGTTAGTTTTCCAGAACTTATTCATCCTATGTATTGAAATTTTATTCCCATTGACCACCAACTGCCATTTCCCTTGCCCTTTTCCCCAGCAATGACAATTACCATGAAATCATCCAATTATATTCTTATTATTTAAATCTTTTTCTACCTTTGCACTACTAGCTCTAACAGCAGATATACTAGATATTAATTTAATTTTCTGCTTCTAGGAGTTCAACATTTTTAGATTTCACATTAATCTGTATTATCATAAATGAAAAGTTTTATTTCTAATTTAAAGATGAATAATATTCTGTGCATATACATATGTAGGTGCATGTACATATATATGCATGCACATATGTACACAAATGCACACCACATTTTGAATAAAGACCTAAGTCTTCCTTTTTACAATTGACCAGTCATACAAAATTCATAAGGTGACTCCATGATAAATAAAATTTTGTAAAGGCGACTTTTATACAGGTCAACACATAGGTCATCTGACTATCTTCTCCGGCTCCAATTGCTCTCTTTTCTGCCTCTTGAACTTGATTTATTCTTATGTCATCAGTCTTGTTGCCTGGGTATCAGTTAACCAGAAATCCTGTCTGCTCAGATAGTGCCTTTATTCTCAATTTGAATGGTCATGGAACACAAGCAAACTGATTAGAAATATCTTTGGCGGGCTGAATTAGATCAGAAATACATACTGGGCCTGAAATTGTTTAGAGAAATATGGCATTGACTTGTACCATATTTCCCAGAAAGACTAGAACACATAAGTGATTAATATATACCCTGTGGTGTCATTTGTTGCTCAGACAAGCTTTTACAAGTTATTGGCATTAAGAACCATTATTTACTGTCATGTTCTGGCAACACATCAGTTTTCATGATGCTGCTCTGGTGAAAGATAATAAAAGCAGATGTATAGGCAAACTTGGGGCACTCTGTGTATCCTGGGATGTGTAAAGGTGTAAAAAGTCTGCTTGTACCCTGGAGAAGCCTGGGGTGAAGGACCCAGAATACCTCTTGAACTCCCAACATCTGTGCATGTCATTACACAGCTACCTGTCATCCTGGCCAAACTCTTGAAGTCCACAGTGTCTGACTTCTTTTGTGGCAAAAAATAACCTTGATTTGGAGGCTAAGTCTTCCTAATCTAATTTTGTATGTGATTTCTCCTTGTAGGATGTTATTCCAGTTTTAACAAATCTATTAGGACTAGAATAATGAATCATGAGGGTTATTGACAATAACTTTGCCCATAGGGAAGGAGGATAGTGTGTTTGAAACAGGCTTATTTAAAACAGAAATTCAATTGATCAAGTTAATCAGATGAGAAATTCAGAAACTTATGCTACTCAGACTCCTATTTATTCTTAGATTAGAATAGAAAGATGAGATTTCCTGTCTTTTTAACTCCTGAACCATTATTTTTGGTCTTGGAATAAATTAATCCAAAGGAAAAACAACTTTCTATGCCTACTGAAGATGCTATTGTGATTTAATACTGTATCATCACTTCAGTAGTCTCTTATGAATCTATTTGCTTAAGTGACTTCCATCAGTTCACTGATATAATTTCTCTAAAACCTCATTAGCAAACATATGTTTCTTGAATGGTTCATATCTTAGTCCTAAAATGTATTATAGTTTATAGTTTTGGGAGAGAAATTGCTTTGCATTTGTATCAAAACAAAGTTCTTGGTTGCAGTAAAAGATTGACCTAGTTATTGAAAATGATGGTGAGGGAATGAGCTAATATGCATATCATTTCTATCTTTTAAATCTCTCAGTCAGTTGCTGAGTGTATGTTCCAAGCTGGGTCTTCTACCTTTAAATTTTAATTCTTTATACTGTATCATACAGATGTTTACCCATAATTTAAGCAACCAATTGGGACAGGAAAAAGAAAAAATAAATTAAAAAAAACTGGTGGTAACAAGTCACTAAAGAATAAATGGATATGAACTGTATACAAATGATGAATACCATGTTGATTTAAAATACCCCATAGGATTAATTTCTGGTCTTGATAGAAGTTTATATTCCTTTCCCTTGAAATTTTAGTGGATCTATTTTGCATATTTACTAAAAATGCAACACACTATGATTATTTCTTTAGTTCATTTTCCAGATCTTTACATTTCATGCAGATCTCAAGGATTTTATCCAAGTACTTCAGCTTATTGATAAGTGGACACTTATAAGCCACCAAATCCACAGTGGATACTGATATAGTCAGCAAGTTATTAGTATGTACCAAAATATAGTATATCTAAGCCACTTTGCATAAAATTGATGATGGGAGTTAATATTTACTATTTACACATGCATGAAGATATACATATTTATTTCTCCTTAATCCTATCACTGTTTCATAAATATTGTACTTAATCCATCAATAATACAACATGCTTTCATTAATCCTAAGAAATAATTAGAAAACATTTATGGTAATGGTAATATTACTTTGTACAAATATTATACAAACCCATTAAACCCTTAGGGAAAAAATCACAGCTGGGAAGAATGTCAGATACCCTCTCTGTTCTGAAGTAGAAGGTAGAGTGCTTATTTGATATTTAATGGAAAATTAATCTAATTAAATAGTATTAAACACTGAATTTTCTCACCTTGTGCTTAAATCTTATCTGAGATAGATTGACTTTAACATTGAATCCTACTTTATAAATTATCCAGCATGTATGTACAACATATTCTAGTTTCAGATCTTTTAAAAGTTGTGTTCTAGGATATTTAGTTTTAGACAGTGCTTCTCAGAGATGCATCAAGATTTTTGTTTTGTGGTACCAGGAATTGAACTCAGAACCTTGTGCTTATAGGCAGGCACTGTACAGCTGAGCTTTATCCCCAGCAGAATTTTCTATTGAGCCTCTGCTTCTTATCTTTGATGTTGGCTCCTGGGTCTGCTAGACTAAACTGCTCATTCCAATATATCATAAAAAATAGTAACCCTGCTTCATAGTACACTAGATTTTAAACATGTTTCCATAAAACTCTACATGTAGGTTCATATAATGGTGACAATTTAAATACATTCATACCAATCCATTTAAAGATTTATATGATGTGTCATGTTTTGCATAGTCAGGAGTACTAAATAATATGTTTGGAAGTACCAATAGGATCCAAGAATTGATATTATGAATATGTGTGGAATGGTGGGTATATTTGTTTCAAAATTGAACTTAACTGAATTGTCCTTGAGACCCTTTGGACCTGCTTCACCTTGGAAACTGACAACATGGAAAAGTTACATTTTGAATTCTTAGTTTTCAGCATGTACATGAATGAAAAAAGAATGCAACCGAAAAATACCTTGTAAGTTTAAATTAGATAAATTCTGTGGAGGAACTTAACATCGTGAAGAAGGTGTATATACTAGTCTCTCTATTAAACGTTTTTTTCCTTTCTATTCTTTGTCTTCCATCTGTCCTTCCTTCTAGCAGTGGTCTCTTTTTCCTCGTGTATCTCTTCCAAGGCACTAAAGGCTTAACTTATGTTATGGCTACTCATAGTACGCATTTCTTTATGCCTTGAAGGGGTTGAGCTTCTTGCCTGTTTTTGCTTTGCTTTTGTTGTTGTTGTTGCTGTTGTTGTTTTTCTGGTACCGGGAATTGATCTCACGACCTTGTGCTTACCAAGCAGGCAGTGTGCCGCTGAGCTAAATCCCCAGCTCCCTTCTTGCCTGTTTTTGCTTTAAAGAAAAATCTGCATGCTGAATATTTATTCTACTTGAACTGAAATGTTCAGTTGCTCCAAATTAGTAAACATTTCATATCTATTGCTTGGAGGATCCATTTGCCAAGGAAGGTGTTTCCTCCTTTCTCAGATTGTCCTGTAATTTATTCCATATTCATGTGCACACGTGTGTGTGTGTGGGGGGGTTGGTTAAGCAATAGCAATGCCTGCCACTCACTGGGTGGGGAATGTGGTTGGGGAATGCATTCTATCATAGGATGAACGTTATCTCTGCTGATACAATGGGAAAGAGAAATAATGTGAGAAAGATGTGAGCAAAGAATCAGCAACTGAGATGAGCCAAAATACAAAGAAACAGCAGGTGTAGACGGGAACCTAGAGAACCATGTGATGGCATTGAGTCTCACGGGGGAGACTCTCCTGGCCCTGGGATATGGGAAAGATTTCCATGCCAAGGGCACAGAGGAGCCTGCTTTGATGCTCTGATTCTCACAGGGAAGCAGAGTGAGACCCTGAGTTGGCAGTGCATCCAACTCAGGGCTTCGGAGGTCTCACTTTATTGCTTTCTATCCAAGCAGCTCTATGCCATGCTTCATGTTTGCAGTGGACTTAACAATCATGTTTTATTAATTAATCCTTACAGCTTTGCTCTGGGCTACATCTGTATTATTAGCCTCATTTCACAGACAAGAAGGCTGATGCATAGTGGCATTTGTTACCCGCGTACAAGCAGAAAATTAAGGGACAAGGCAACAGGAGACCCCTGAGCTTTGACAAGTCTGAAAACATAAAATTGATTCAGGTTTTTCTACCTTCCTCCTGCTCAAGATCAGTTTCACGTTTTCTCCCTCTTTGGTCTACTTGACTACCTCTTCAAAACCAGCATGATAAGAATGGGTAATCCCATTTTTATTAATGTGAAAGAAAAAAGAAGAAACATGTTACAAACCTGTCATGAGAATCCATTAATCATCTTAGAAATCAAATTGTGGAGCCCTGAGATCAGTGTTAGCAACGATGTCTAGAACTAACCACTGAGGTGTGTTACAGGTGCCACCCTTCCTGCCTCTTGGGGACAAGCAGGCAAGTGTGTACAAAGTGGAAGAGGTACAGCAGGAGGGAGGAGCCAATGCAGCTCTGCCTGGATGCTGTATTTATTTAGAAGGACTCTGCAGTGACAAATTTCTAAGGAAAAGTGGTCAGATTTTAAGGAAAATTTAGAAGGAGCAGAAACACTTATCTAAACCTTCCATTTTATTTTTGTCTTCACTATGACAATTTGGATTTTACTTATTATATGAGCCCACCTAAAAATGCTCTTTACTTCTTCATTAGTCAGTCTGTCTTACCTCTCCCTGAAAGCCCATCTTCGTGCTATAAAGCTTTCAAGGATGCACTGCTCCCATGAGTGACCACCATGGTTTTTCTGTCACTTATGTATGTGCCTGGGTAAATATAATATTTTGTAATTTAGTATGGGAATTTTGTAACTCGTTATATTTATGAATGTTTATGTTTTCTCTTAAAACTCCTCTGAGGCAAAATGTACCATGTATTTATTTATAGTCTCAATGGTATCTAACACAAGATACTCTCCTCACACATCTTTCCCTCTGAGGCTCTGAACTGTGGATGTGAGCAGTAAAAGAGGACATCATCCATTCCACTTTGCCTGGGCTTTTAGTTGTAGGGCTTCTGTTGGACAAAAATAGATGAGACTGGAGAGGGACATTCTGCAATATTCATCATTGGTTTCTATGACAAATGACAGAATTTTGGATGAATGAAATTTACAGGTAAACATCAGAGTACTATGAAAATGTGCTCCATAGGTTTCACTGGGGAATTTGTCATTCTCTTCAACTCATGAAGGATGCAACCTGGATGCCTGCCAAAGCCCCTCCAGGGTGGTGTTTGTCATCCCTGAAGAAGAGATCTGCCGTATGACCAGAAGATGCGGCAGTGGTCAGATCACGGTCAGCCTGCCCACCCTTGGGTTTTTGGCTTCAGTGCAAATTAGCACATCTCAATGTGAGAGAAGCACACAGGAATTTAAATAGGACCAGGAGCTGAGTGCTTTTTGCTACAGTTCACCCCAGACCCTCCCTGTCCCAGAAGGGGTTTGGTCCATGGTCCAGAGTTAGCTTCCCCATGCTATTTTAGATAAGACTATTTTGTTTCTTTTGTGTCAAGTTCTCTAGTTGCCAGATTCCTAAGTTAATTAAAAGAACAGACAGGGTCTTTGGCTTTTTTTTTTTTTCCTCCTTAGGAAGTTATCGGCAGTATTTCTAGTCTCTTAGGTCAGAGTTTGTGGAAACAAGTCAGGAAACACTCCGGGTGACTGGCAGCTCAAATCACTACAGCAGCAGTCAGAAAGCCACAGTGTGAACTCTAAAGCAACTGTTACTCAGGTGACACTGTTGTCTGCAGCCCTGGGGACTGGCCTCCACTTCTGGTTTTACTGTATTCTATGAAGAGATCCCCTAAATTTTAGGGCAGAGACTGTGACTCGTTCATTGTCCTGTTCTCTTTGCCTGGCTTGGCATTTGACATAGAATGTGTGATTGGAAGATTCCCTAGTTGATTTAATAGTCTTCCCAGAGAATTCAAATGACATTAGGAACATGTAACTTGACAATGGGAAAATAAAGGCAAGGGTGGGCATCTGAAGTTCACCTTCATCTTGATCTCAGTACTGCTATTGTGGCATTTGACCTTACTGTGTGACTTCCCTTTTAGTGTTTGACTATGCTTGGCTATTGGTACAATTCCAGACCATCTGTCTGCATGAGCCAGTCACAGATAGTGGCCTTGGAGGATTTTCCAGCCCATAGAGGTCACAGGCACAGAAGGAATAAGGTCAGCTATTGCAGGACAAGCTCTGAGGATCTGTTGGAAGGATACCTGTGTAGAGCAGTTTCCAGAATACAGACTGGGGGGGGGGGAGGCTAGACAAAGACATGGAAAATGGGCAATGTGAAGATGAACATAAACAACTAAAAGTCCATCAGAAAAGGCTCACAGTATTTCTGCTCTTGCTAATAGTGTGATTCTACTTTATTACATTCTACTGGATTCTATACTTGTTTACATTTTTGGTATTTTACTTCATTAAAAAGTGGCTCTGAATCTGTATTTGTAACTTTTTCACCAGAATCACAAAACTTAATGGAATTTCAGGGAGGTTTCGTGATGAAACCTCTTTTGAAAGGTTTTCAGTAACACCATCATTTGAAACGCCACCGTTATGGTAGCCCTAATTTCTGTAACTGAAGGTCTGTTTTGTCAGTAAACAAAGCTTTCAATATTATTTACACACATTAAGGTGTGAATGACCTAAAGTGATACTTCCTTTAGGCATATTTTTATCTCTTTAGATGAAACACAACAGTGATTAAACCAAAGCTATGTGTTGCTAGTGGCAGGATTCAGAGTGTCAACTATTGATCAAGGGAAAGATATTTTTATAGCTGGGGTCCTTTCATGATATTCATCAGCTCTCACTGTTCAAACTCATCTTGCTAACACACGAGAATAGCTCAACCCAACCATGGAACAAAAGCTACATGCACACAGTTATGCGAAAATATGTGGGTTAGAATTTTTAAGAAAATCAGCAAATATCAGCTCAATATATAGTAGGTTTAAAAATTACCTTAATTTGGTTTAATTTTTATTTACTTCTGTGCTTATTTACTTAAAACTTTAATTAATTTAAAATTAATTTACTTAATTACTTTAATTCTTATTTACTTCTGTGCTTCAATGTTCTCTTTGCTGTGATAACTATAGGTAGAGTGTTGGCCCACATTGTTTTCCCAAACTATATTTCCTCAGTGGAGGTATATCAGATTTGTGTTATGTCACCTACTGTATCTACAATCATAGGAAATTGTTATATTATACATCGACATATTTTCAGGGTCATTGACACTTAATTTGTAAATAACTATTCTTCATTATTTTTAACATCAACTTTACTAACTGTGCATTTTGCACTCCACATTTTTAGAGTGTGCAAGACTTATGGTTCAGTGTTTGAATGATTAGTGTCCATGTCTCTCTGCCTAGGTAGAGAACTGTTTGAGTTACTGTACTAAAGATTTTGATCTTATTAGGTTACTGAAGGTTGATTGTTCCTACTATAAATGTTTCACGAGTTACTGGATGTATTTTAATAGTTTGTCTTCCTGTCTCTTCAATGTTCCTACCCGCTTCTTACCAGTCTCTTGGTCATAGAATACTTGCACTTTGTTACATGAGATTTTTGACCTTTGTTTCATACCCTTTGACATTTTGAGCACATGTGCGTGTGTGTGTGTGTGTGTGTGTGTGGCTTCCTTTCCTATTTGTGGCAGATTTCTGAAAAGCCATATCTTAAATTGAGTTTTCTCTGCAGTAGAGTTGAAACAAAGAATTTGCATGTAGTTCATTTGGGAGACAACCTAGGAACTATAGGTAATGGAGTAAGGAAGCATGACCAGGAACAGGAAAAAACAAAAATGTGATGTGTCCCTGTAGGGATAGTCCCACTAGGAAATACTGGGACACTGTGAGGTGTCAATCTTACTGTCCTCCCACCTAAGGGCTGGGAAGCTGGATGTTTCTACTTGTCTCCAACTTCTGGTTAAAACTGGCCCAAGCTGTTGTCCAGTGCATTAACCCCAAGCTCATCTAGCCTGCAACATGGAAGCCAAGAGAAGCCCTCAGCAACAGAGTCACATGGGCTTCTACTAGGACATGGCAGACAGTTTTTAAATTGCTGTGTCTGGGGAAATATTGGTAGTTTACTAACAACATCTGCTGCAAAACAGGTTATCATTTAGGACCCTCTGGCTACATTAGGAGGCCAAGATTCCAACTGGGGCTAGTGCTTTGTGTGACCACTTTAATAATCACATGCAGCTCAAATTTTCCCATAGTATCTTAATGATTTATTTGTTTTCTGGTTTTGATGCGGATATGTTAGACAAAGAGCATGGTAAATATGGTTTGCTTATTAAAAGTACTTGACACAAGGTCCTGCAGAGCTCAGCATGGAATCCTGAATGGGGAAGGTGCAAAGTGGGTCTTGTTTATACCTGACATCTAAATCGTATGCGCCCTGTAATATTCCAATTCTCACAGCAATATTTCAGACGTCACTTTGCATACTCTCTGCTTGGAAAGCAGATACTTTTTATTTGCTTGTACTCTGGCCCATTATGATTGCATGCAGTAACTTTCCACTAAGCCTCTTTGCCCTCTACCCTCCAAGTACATATTATGTGTCTTATGCAGACAAACCATCTTTTCTCATACACAAGCAGCAGATGTGATTAGAGAGAAATCTAATTTATCTGGAGTACTCTAGAAATGGAAGGAAATTACTTCACAGCAATATTTGCAAATGCATTCATCACAGCCACCCAGACATTCCAACACTAGCAGATGATGGTTTTGTGATCTCTTTGTGGCTGGTTTTGAAGTGCTTTCTAATGGCCTATATGAATTCATTCCTTTTTATGCTCCCGTTTTGTGCTTAGATTACAAGACAAATGAGTTGGACAAGGGAAGATTGATGTGGTGTGGACAGACTTTTATTTTGTTTATAACAGTCCTTTGAATCTGTGTTATAGAGGTATCAGGAATATTTGTCAGGTTTATCTAATCATGGCCCTGTTTGGGTAAGATATAAAGAATGTCTTCTTATCTAATTTCTATTGGAATATGACTTTAGATTTCATGTCACTTTGGATTTATTAATTTGTGCATTTATTCAGAATTCAAGGCACACTGGATTGCATGCTGTGATAAGCACGAGTAGTAACTGGACCCTCAGTCACCAGTACCTTTCTTATTGGATACATGCACACGGCATTAGTCTGTTAATGAGAAAGATAGTGGGGGATCATAAACAAATGGTGCTTATGGGACCTTTGGAAGTCTTAGGTGTGACTTTACAGGTGGAAAGTGGAGAAAGTAGATTATTTTAAGCTTAAAATGTAAAGCAGACTAGTAGAACCAGAACCAGAAAGGCAAACAAACAAAAAGGAAAAACAGACCCAAAAAACAACTTCCTTTGAAAGGAGAAGCAGTCTTTTAATCCAGGTGCTTAGGGTGAGCAACATGAAATGAGACTGGCTTGTCTCTTTTTGAATTCTAATATTCCTGTGAGTGTTATTTAGAATGGCCAGAATAATCTCTGATTCAAGCACAGGTGAGAGATTTGTGCACCTAAAACAACATTAGGCAAAACCCTCCCTATCTTAGCATAGTGTTTTCATTGTCTGTACTGACATGAGACTACCTGGGTTTTAACTGTATACGTATTTATATTTTGTTATCTTCATTTGTATTAAGCCAATTATTCGCATCTCATTTCTGAGTCACAATAAGGCATAGCTTATTAATGTTCATTATAGACTTGCTATTTGCAGCTTTATGCAATTAATAGGTCCTATAAGCAAATACATTATTTCAACAAGAGAAAAAATACCTGTGTTACTGGGATAATATGATTATACATACATAAAATCCAGAGTACAGTGAAGAACCTCTTACCATTTAGAAACACTGAGGGGCAAGAAATAAATGTCACTAATGGAGATCTATTTTTACACACTCTGGCATTATGTATTTCACTTTTACATCTTGCTTTCCTTACAAATGTTTCCCAGAATGTTGTAAAAATTGTATATAAATAAATGCCCATAAAATAATATCTCCAGGCAATTGTGATGTGACGTAGTTTCTGAGGGTTGTGAAGATTAAGCACACCTGACTTCTTTTCTGCAAACGCTTGTGACAGAAGCCAGAGACACTTACACTGATACATCCAGCGGTGTGGGGACCATAGGGACAGAAGCTCTCAACTTACGTTGGATTAATCCATAATAGATTTAGTTGTAGCCATTTTTATTTCGGATAATGTGGAGCAAATGTAATTTGAGGTATGTACCACCTTAACAGTTTGGAAATCTGGCTTTGGAGAAGTAGTTAGAAGCAAAAGGTGAGAATAATAAATGGACCAAGAATTTCAGTAAAATTAGGGTTCCTAACATCAGCAGACAATCTCTGTGCCTATTTTTTGGTATCATGAAATCAATTCATTAAAAGTATGTTTGAGGTGGGTGTGGTGTACATGCCTCTAATTCCAGCAGTTGACAGGCTGAGGCAGGAGGATCACTGGGAGTTACAGGACAACCTGGACACCATATTGAGTTCGTGCCTCAAAAAAATCTAAAAGAAACAACAATAATAATGGTAAAATGCAATTTAGTTAACATCAATGTTATAGCATCTATACATTTAAAACAAAATTTGACTATAAATGTAAGAAAAAACTCATAGAAATCAAAAGAAACACTTAAAAATCAATACCGTTAGATTTTACAGAATAATTCTGTCTCACACTTCTCTTTCAAATCACTGGATATTGTAGCCAATAAAACTGATAAAAGAAAAGTATAACAGGAAATGTTTTAAATATTTATTTAGTAAAAACATAATTTTTCAGAGAGCCGTCAGGGAAGACAAAGCTGTGTGTTAAATATAAGCGTGCTGTCCAAGGGAGAATATACACCAGCTTCCTTTAACAGGGCTCCCCCGGGCTGCAGATGAAGAGCCAGGACCTTACTCACATGCAGTTATTAACACTCCCAATAAATCCTCAAGATCTTGATCCCATTGATATATGTCATGGCAGAAATAGCTCAGTATACGAAGGGACAAGAAATGCTGTTCCTGTCAGTGGAGAGATACTACCATCTACATTAAATCAGGGCAGCGGGAGGACCAACTGTCTCTTAGATGCCTGCTTCCCACCAGGGGTTGGACAGAGGACTTTATATCTGACATGATGAGTGCTGGTGGTCCTATACCAGATGGGTGCTGGTGGGCATCTGGAAACTGGGTTTTATTTTGTGGTGGTGGTGGTGGTGGTGGTGGTTTATGCCGACTTCTGACCTACTTCCGTGACCTTGAGCAAGCTGTTTCAACCTCATCCTGTGGGTTTTTCTTTTCATTAGGAACACAAATAATACAATATTTATTCTGTTCTACAAGAGTGCTAGAATAATTATATCGCCTCATTCTTCCTAGGGAATAAAAGTTCATTTGTCTGAGGAAATATATCACCTTCAGTATTGCTATTCCTGTACCAGGCTTATTTCTAGGCTAAAAATAGAATCACCGAGCTTTTAGGAGAGGACTTTGGCCAGCAAAGAGGCTTCAATACCTGTGTTGCAGCGGATGTGAAGTGACACCTCCTGAGTGAAAGGGAAGTTGTGGGGCAGGGGAGAGGTGACCATCTGCAGTCACCAAGGGTAGTGAGTCTCAGCTACTCTGTCTGCAGGAACAAGGCATCCGCTTAGTAAATTAAATCTCCTTCTCTTATCCTAATATATGTCTGGCCAAGGTGGAAGACACAACTCACTTGCTGAAAATTTTTCCCAGGAACACGGTGACATGCTGACAGGGAAGAGGACAGAGGGAAGCTGGGGGATAGTAAAGCACGGTGTAGCTCTGCTTTCCCCTGCAGAGAGAGGGAAACCACAACTTAAGGATTATCAACCACGTGCTGAGTGCTGAGCAGAACATATGATTTGCAATCAAAATCAGACCTATCAGACAACATGCTGTTCTCAAATATCCAAGGCAGGGTTTCAGTTATTGTATTGAAGCTAAATCTGTAAATGTCATGGAAAAAGACAAGCTCCCTCTATGAGAACCGTGGGACTTCTCACTTGAGACTGTGCAAAAAACAGCGTGAAAATGACCTTTCCCTGCCAGTCTGGCCCTAGACCTTCTGGTCTTTCCAGAGCGAAGAACAAGCACACAGTTTGCAGGTGGAAAAGGGGAAAAATAAGGGCATGCGGGTCAGGATGAGTGTTTTCAAAGGCAGGTGAGAATGTACGTGTGAGCTCTGAAGGCGGAATGGATACCAGGGTGAACAAAGCGATGAGACATACAGAAGAGGGCAACCGAGGCCATGGACTTCAGAGAGGACGACCCAGGGATGCGCAGGGCGGACTGATGTGGGCTGTGCTGGGCTGGCATGTGCGAGTGATCCCCAGCGCGGTCAAGGTTGGGCTCTAGTCCTTTCTGCAGCTCCGTTAGGCTGGATGCCATTTTCTATTCTTCACCACTAGCTTTTATGCTTTTTACTTCAAGTTTTTTTGCCAGTCAGGTATGAAAGCCCAAGGTGCTGTGGTACTAACTTAAGTGGTTTTGATTTATTGTCTAAAGCCGGGTTTTCAAGTTCCAGAGGCACTTGCTCTCTCAGCCATTTAGTATTTGGAATAGTAAGCTCAGTGTTTTGTGGAGATTTTTTTTTTTCCTGTTTCCAGATGAATGACTTTGACCTCTTCCCTGCATTGCTAAAGAATTGGAAAGTATACCCCACATGAAATGAAAAAAAAAAAAAAAGAACACAAAGTATTTGGAATAAATGCTGATGAGAGGGAAAGTACAGGCTGGTCTTTTGCAGAGGGAGATCTATACAAAGACAAGACAACGTGGGTTTTGGGTGAAGTAACGGTCCCATTTCAAATCAACTGGGAAACTGTACATGCCGGTGGGCACTGCCAATTTTGAAATGCAATATTGCTACTTTGAAACTGTTTTCATTATTACAAGCTTTATTGGACTTTATTCTTTTTGTTTTTACATTATGTAGTCCTGACACTGTGAGACCTCATGTGGTCTGCCTTTCTCAGACTTATGGGAAAGAGATTTGCTTTAATCTTAGGGATACCATGAAATGTAAGATTAACCATGTTACCCATTTGCTTGGGCAATAGTTCACAGGCAAATGTGCAGCCTGCTTCACACACAGAGCAGTAATATATGATCTATTATCTTTGGCTTGCTCTTACCACTGTCTTCATCATATTTGATCTGTTTCCTTTATCCATGTGTGTATGTTTTTAAATTCTGACACACATTTTTGGAATAAGGCAAATGTAAATAAGTCAAGTTGTACTACTAAATATCATAAGAATCGAGAGGGATACTCCTGGAAAAGTGTACTTGAGCACTTATCTAGGTATGTTAAACTTCCACATTTTAAAATATTCAGCATTATTAGGTTAAAAGTTAACTGTTTTAGCTCCACTGTATGTGTAAGATGCAATACTTAATCACTTCATGGCGCTAATACTTTACTTTTGTAATTTCATTTTTACTTCATCATAGCTTTATGCAGTAGATATTTGAAGACAAAATAGCTTTAAATTATTGGATATTTTACATCTAAGGACAAAAATGTAACAAGTGCTAGAGCTAGGTTCCCAGCAAGTGAATCTTTGCTACAGTATTCTATTAGCTTTAAGGATTGTATGTCTGAGTTCAAATCACTGTTTCACCATTTAGTGATGGTGCACACCTGGCCAAATAATATAACATCTCTTGTCTTCTGCTTTTCCAATTCCTAAAATGGGCATAACAATGGTACTCAAATAATATTTAAAATTCTTAGAGCAGCACTTGATGCTCAGAAAATAATAAACCAAAAATATTAGCTCTTGTTATCATAAAGTGTATCCATAGTATACATAATTAAAATTCTTTTCCTACTAGCAGAGACATTTCTTCAATATTCAATTAATCACATGCTACAACTCCTTGCACATGTGCCCGGGCAGTGACTGTTCCCAGGAGAGCCGGTGTTGGAATGCACATGCCAACATTTCATATATAAGGTAGTGCAAGGTCAGTGTGTCCCCGGAGAAGGCCGGCTGCCAAGTGCCCTTGCAGGGGAGCATTTCCAGGGTGAATTCATCACAGCTGGAGTCCAAACCTCAGCATTTCAGGTCCTAGCACTTGGTCTGGTTAATGCCCAAAGCTGATTATTCAAGGGGGATGACTTGTAAAAACTCACAGAAGACCAAAGCATATAAATTAGAAAGTCACTGTATTAATTTACAATGAAAAATATTACTGTTAACTAGACGAGACATTTGCATCAGTCTGACCAGTGAATTGTTGCCCTGTAGGCAAGCTACCTGGGGAACCACATTAGCAGAAGGTTGCTTGGTGAGCAGAATGCTTGTTTCAGATGTTTAGTCTCATCAGGTTCCAATGGCAGCACACATCCATCTCCATCTCCCTGCCAGAGCAAGCAGACGACCAGACCTTCTGAACAGCCCAACAATGCCAGGATGTCCCTGCACAGCCAGAAGCACTGTAGATCTGTGTGATTTTCCTATTTCTATAGCACTACGGCTAACAGATCACCACCATATTGTCTTTCTCTTTCTTTAGACTTATTAGCTCTCTCAGGAACGCTTGCTATGGTCCAGGAGCCATCCTGTCTCTTGATGGTAAAGGAGCATGATCTTTGTTCATTTAAGAGTTTAACTTTTAGAGGGCATCTTCATTGCTGGTCCTTTCAGATTCTTGTGGGGGCTTTATAAACCAGGTGCACAGTGTGGGGCGTAGTGGTGCACGCCTGTAATCCCAGCACTTGGGAGGCTGAGGCAGGAGGATCATTGTGAGTTCGAGGTCAGCCTGGGCTACAAAGTGAGCTCAAGGTCAGCCTGAACTGCATAGCGAGACCCTGTCTCAAGAAAAAAAAAAAAAAGACAAACAAACAAAATAAACCAGGTGCACAGTGCGTACTCTGGCCAGTATCAGCCCACTATTATCTGCCCTGAACTATCCACCAGTTCTCACCACCCATATAAATTCCTACTACATCTTCCTACCACTCTGTGCTAAAATACACTGAGTGCCTACCCTTTAGCTATCACAACTGGCAGTGGTACCAAACAGTTAGTTTTAAGTAATATGTACTATAATAAAGACTTCATACTTCAAGAACGATGAGAAAAAATTCATGGAATTATTCAATTTACAATTGTCCATGAATCAGCACCATGTTAATGTCATAGTTTGGGATCTCTACCTATTGCTTATCACATCTAAAATAAAATCAAATGTCCTACATATGATCAACAAGAACCTGCCTGAGCTTGCCCTTGGCTGTCTCTGAATTAACTTATTTCCATTGAAATCCCTCTCCCATATACTCCCGGAAGTTTCTGGAATATGATGAACATACAGATCACCCTATGTTTTGCCTTTGCTATTCTTTTGCCTGGAGTGCTCTCCCCTGTGGCACCAGCACTTGGTGTATTAGTCCCTTTATTGTGATGTGTGCAAAAGTGATCTCCTCAGACAAACCTCTTGACCATCCCGACTACAATAGCATCCCCTCATACTCAGTCTCTTCCCTTACTTTGCTTTCCTTTTTTTCTTTGCTGTCATTGCTTCTTGATAAATACTTGGTGTTGTCTTTCTATACAGTGTATATTCCTGAGACAGAGAATCATTTTCCTTATTAACTAACTGACATGAAAGCGGTATTTAGATAATATTCTCTGACTGATAGGGTAAATTGGAATGGTACTTTGGTAATCATTAGATTTTGTTATCTTTCCTGCTATGTCAACCTTCCAAGCTTGCCTAGAATGCTGCATAAGAGCTGACATTTCCATTCCTATGCTACATTTTTATGACTGTATCAAAGGCATCCAAGTTAATGGCTGAACCCACCCAGTAGCTCATGCAAGTGTGTGTATCACCTTACTGGGGAACTTCTTTTTGACTTCTTTAAACCTTTCTATGTTTTGGAACTTGCCTGGTGTATGTCCTGACTATGGAAGTAATGTTAGCCCATGCTTCAGTAGTTGTCAGTTCTTGTCTGCATTTGTTCCTGTGAATGGTAAAATGTGAAGGGGAACTTCACAAAGCCAGCAAGCAGCTGTGGAAGCAAATTTTTCCCTCTTCCAGTGGCCCATCTCCCGCTTTTCCTCCAGTCTTCCCACTGCTCTGTCCTCACAACTCAAAACTGGCATGTGAGTGTGAAACTGCAGCTCTAGGAGAACTGTAGTTGCCTGGTAAAGTGTCACAGTGCACCTGTGTGGGCCATACAGTTATACTACTTTAAAGCCAGTTCTCAGTGTTTGGACTATTTTATTCTGGTACTGGGAATCGAACTCACGACCTTGCGCTTGCCAGGCAGGCGCTGTGAGTGTTTGGACTACTTTAGTAAAATTTCTTTTGTTAATGTTGATAATGGACATCATTAACTAGAAAACCTAGAACTATCAGGTTTCCTTGTCCTTTCCTTCCCAGGTTAAGGTAGTGAGTTGGAGAACTATTGATGTATATAACAGGTGTGAGTGTGTATGTTTTTGTGTGTGTGAGTGAGTGAGTGTGTGTGTGTGTGTGTAAATATGATGGGAGGATTTAGTTCAGTTTGAATATGATGGGGACATTTTAGGAGTGATGTGCCTATGAAAATAATTTTTTGGGTGGCGGGAGTTTGACAGCCCATTAAAACTCCACAGATCAGTTCCCAGAGTCTTCATGCAGGACAGGTTTCTCCTTAGATCGGTTTGTCCTGAGCAGCACGAAGTTTTGCGATACAGCAAGAGCTAAAAGTACGCTCATCCTTCAGACTTACTGCTCTCTGGAATATTGAAGATGCGCTGTTGGGATATCTTTGAACAGGTTCACAGATACTATTTAGGATAGCACACAACATTAAATGCAGAAGGGAAACATTCAGGGCCTCTAAAAAGGCCATGAACTGAAATGGAAATGTGAACTCTGTTCTAAAATGTTTATAAATGCACTGGGACCTGAGAGGCAGTGACTCTCTCCTTCCCTCCCTCCCATCTCCCTCTTTTTTCCACTTTGCCTTTTCTCCTCTCCTCCTAGTTCGCTATCCCTCTCCTCCTTGTCTAAGATTTTTTTTTTAATTTTCTACTTCCAGCAAAACTCAGAAAGACATGCTTGTTACCTTGTTATGCGATATATACACTCCTAGACTACTTTGCATTGTCACTGTAGCTCTTTTGTGGGAAGTCTTTACTCTTACCATTTGACCTCTGCTTGGATTACAGACTATATTTACACACAAAGGTACTTTCTCTCTGGGACTGATTTGAAACAACCCATGCTGTGTGTTACTACAGCTTCCCACCATTTTGTGAAATTGCAGCATTCTTGAAGTGCGTTTTCACGAATCACAATGGGATCTTCCTCCTCAGACCCTGTCTGTCCTTTGACATAGAGCTGCCATTCATTCTCTGCTTATCCAGATGGATGGAGCTGGGTTGTAGCTGGAATCTCTTCTGTGCTGGTAGATTTCCGAGGACTTCTTTAATGATCTTGTCTTTCCTTTTTGAATGATGTCTCCCATAATGCAAGTTACCCTTTCAAATAGGAGAAGGTGATTAGCTGTGAGGTATACTTTGAAAAATCACAGGAAGGCAAACTTTTTCCTGAATAATTTCTAACTACCAATAGGTTCCATTTCTAGAAGCATTTCTTTTCTTGTGAAGTGCATCCACTCTCCATTTGGAAAGAATTGAATATTTACACACTTGTGCAGTAGAGTAAACAATAACATTAGCATCGTTTGGGAGGATCTATGCCTCAGCTCTAAGATCTGAAGGAGACATAATTATAAAGAAACATTTCCCTCTCAAGGATGAAGCAGATGTTTTCTTTACTGTGTTACCTTCATTATTTCAGATGAGAATCACATGAAAAGGGTAGCAATACTTTCTTTCTTTTTTGTTTTTTTTTTTTTTTCACCAGAAATTGAACTCAGGACCTTGGGCTTGCCAGGCAGGTGCTTGTGCCACTGAGCTATATCCCTGGCCCTGGGTAGCAATACTTTCACAACATTCACCATGTATTTTTCTAAGTAAGCAGATCAGATAAAGTAAAATATAAAACTCATAGGTGTGATGAGAGGATAGCATTATTAATTTTACATGTATTGAAGCAGTTATGACAACTGTTATAGCTCCATCTGTGAATGTTTTCAAGTAGGATTGGGAAGGACTGAGCAGAGTTAGTATCTGTATATTTCCTGAATTTGTGAAACCCTGGGAAACTTAGGGCATTTCAAGCATGCCCCATTTTCAGATCATCAAAACTTGAGAGCATTTACTATGAGTTACAGTTCATCCTCCAGTGTTGGCACTACCTTGGCCAGAGTCCTCTATGGATAGCCAGAAAATAAAACTTGAGTGGATGCTTGATCAATTATCATATGCCAAACAACATATTAAATATATTATTTCTCGGGCCCCCTGGAAGTGAGATTAGTGATTTTTTTTCCCAATTTTTGTACTGTATAGTGAAATTTAAATATTTGCTAAAATTTTGCATTTACTAACTAGCAGACCAAGGACTTGGGCTCAAGTCTGTCTAATCTGAAACATATATTTCCAAAGACCACATTACCCTGCCTTCTTTCAGCCTGTTTGAGCTGATGGCTAAGGATATGCTATTCATTAAAAATGGCATGCGTCAATGATGAAGGAAAAGTAGGGAGTTGTTACTGGGTATAAAGTTTCAGTTATAAAAGATGATTAGTCTCTAGAGATCTGCTATATGATGTTAACGATACTATACTGTACTGTTAAAATTTTACGAGGGTAGGTTTGTTGTTGAATGTTAGTACAATCAAAAAATGCCTGTAGGTATTCTAACAATGAAATCTAAGGTCAATAAACCATAGATGCTATGATGTGGGCATGTAATGGCTATATAGAATCACAAAAATTGAGAGCTGTTTTACCTCCTCTTGGGATATAAAAGACAAGTATGGGAAGCTTCATTAGAAAAAGGGTCATTTATTTTAAAAGATGTGCAGGAAATTATCAGTTTGATAAAGTATGAGGAAGAAATTTCTGTACAGAAAGACCACAGTAAGCAGTAGAGAAAGACTTTGTAGTATGGGTTGTTTGAAAACTGAAAATAATTTATATAAGATGAGGCAGAAGATAACGTTTTGCCTACAGGTAGCAATATGGTCAGGGGAGCTGTGCATGTCATATCAAGGAATTTGGGTTTTATCTTTTGGGTATTTGGAGTTAGGAATAGGTTTTAACCAGATAGTTGACAAGATCTCATTTACATTTTTGAAATTTCACTCTAACAGACATGTAGTGGACAGATTGAGAGGTGGGAATTTGGCAGCAAGAAGATCATTTGGAAGACTTTCCAATAGTTTAGGCAAGAGATAAAGAAAAGAGTGAGTTTTAGGAGTATGAGATGAGTTTAGGAAACACATTATAAGCTCAGTTTTGGATAAGTTTAGATGCAGGTGCTTCTTGGCCATCCAAAAACAGATGAAAGGCAACATTTGGAATCAAGAGAAAGCTCTGTATTAGGAGTAAAGCCTTATGATCCACAAGCATATAATTGGTAAGTAAAGCCATTGATAGAGATGAGATTATCTAGTGAGAGTGAATAAAATAAAAGGAGAAAAAAATATTTTAGGTACGATTGCAAATGCCAGTTATTCCAACACTCAAGGAGGCTGAGGTAGGAAGAGCACACTTTTGGGCCCAACCTAAGCAATTTACTGACTTATTAAAACCCTGAAGCAAAATTTTAAAAAACAAAATGAAAAAGGCTGGAATGTAGCTCAGCTGAAAGGCCTTGGGTTCAGTTTCAGAGAAAGAAAGAGAGAGAGAGAGAGAGAGAAAGAGAGAGGGAGAAAAGAAGGAGAAGGAGAAGGAGAAGGAGAAGGAGAAGGAGAAGGAGAAGGAGAAGGAGAAGGAGAAGGAGGGGGTGCAGGAGAGGGTGGGAGGAAAGAGAGAGTAAGAGAACATAAGCAAGCACAAGGTAGAGATGAGGGTAGAGCACAAGTTAGAGAATGAATCTCCAGTGTCTGGCATAGGATCTTTTACTGAATATGCACCTATGTGTAGAAGTGAATTAATCAAATACATTATGTAATCACTACAACACTAGTTTCATATATAAGTGTGATACGCACAACAGGAAGGAATTTTATACCCTATACTGGTCATAATTCTGTGTTAAGATACACCGGTGTATTCAAGTAGAACAAAGAAAACATAGTTTGGTCAGAGATTAGAGTTCATGGAATTTTGAGAGGAAGCAGAAGGCAGTCTTTAGTTCTGTTCCAAGGAGTTCCCTTTGAGCTCACCAGATGGAGGGTTTTCATTTCCTCATGTAGCTTGGTTCTGCAGGTTGGAGCAGGAAGTTCCATAGCCTTTGCAAAACATGATCAAGGAGAACGATGTCAGCAAGATGACAGAAGGGCACTTTCCAGTGTTCATTCCCCCTGCAGAAACAATCACTGAAAGAGATATCACACAGGAAGATATAAACACCATGATGGAGAGTGTGAAGGTCAGCTGGAAGCGAAAAGGAAGTATTGTATTAATGTATGTAACATGAAGCTGGAAGCTTCTTTAGAGATCATCTGACAATAAGTATTTCAAAATTTTGCTTTGCGGTTATTAAGAGAAAGTGTTTTACCAAAATGAAAGGAAATGTGTAAGCAAACAATGTGGGTGCACCAAGAAATAGGTCTAGTCAAAAGATATTAAATAAAATAAAACGATAACAGAAAAGGAACTAAAATAAATAAAATAAATAAACAAAACTATAAGCAAATAACAGAACAGATAAACCCATAAAACCTCAATAATTTCCTAATTTTAATAATTCGGGTATAGTGGCTTTCAGTAAAGAATTAGAAATTTAAAAATTTAAGTAGATCATGACACTTCTAACACAGCATGTGAATTATGGAATTGACTGACTTCTCAAAAAGTCTAGAGAATGGTCAGAGAAATGAATATTTGACCTCATTTATGATTCTTACATTTTCTGTACTAGAGAATGAAGATGTGCTGTGCACATGTACAGTGCCCCATGATGAATGTAATCATGTACTGAAAATATGTGCTAATTAAAAATAAAAATTTTAAAAATGATATTTTGTACTTAACGTTTCTGCTCTGATCTGTATAATTGTCAAGGGCAATGAAAAATTGCTTTAACTCTTTTTGGTATTGTTCCACCTTGTACCTAGAACTTTCATATTCTTTTTTTAATTAATTAAGCTTCTTGGTACATTATAGGGATACATAATGATTACATTCATCATAGGTCATTGGTACCTGTACATGATGCAACTTGATTTTTTCCCATTCCCCTACCCTCCTTTCAACTCAACCACATTTTATGTGGTTTCAAATCTAGTAAAATTATTTAGAATATTTGTCCTCATTAAATGTACATACCACATTCTATGCTGTCTGTATCTTTCTTTTAAGATATTTTCTCCAAAAGAAGAATAAGCCACATAGTCACTGCAGATAAATTGAGCATATAAAACTGTGTAGTGAAGGAAATGAAAAAACAGGAACAAAATTAATCATTGCTAACCCATTACTGTAAGATTTGCCAAAGTTTAAATGTATATGTTACCTAGCTGAAATCATATTGAAATATGCTTTTGTTTCCTGACATTTTTTCATGTTAACATGAGAACAATAGCATCTCCTACTGGTTAAGTTTCTTTACAACTGTTTTGATGGCTGCATGGGCATGCACCTAGAATGATTATAATTTTATTAATCTTTCTCTAGTTTTGAATATTAGTGATGAGATATCAGATGTAAGTGTTCTGTGACCAACTAATAGGTACTGTGGACTGTGTGTGCAGAAGTGTATGTTGTTGGGAGGAAGAGTTGAAGGAAAATGTGTTTTATCTCACCCGTGTCAGTTTAGATCAATTCCAGTGGATCTTTAGCTGTTTCCTGGCTTGTACACTAATCTTGTGCTGTAAGGAAATGGAGCTCAGAAGAAGCAGAGACTGAGGGGAAACAGAGGCATAATAAAGTGCAGAGGGATTGAGGCAACAGAACGGAGGAAAGGAGGGAAAGATGGCAGAGAATAAAACAAAACTGTCTGCCAATTACAAAATTAGGTCTTGCCAAAATGGCCAGGGTAGGAGTGTGGTTTCAGGACATGCCATTGAGTAAATACCCATCATATTACCTTCTTCCAAGCCCAGCTCAACTTTTCTCCAGAAGCATGTGGATTTATATGTCACATATTCCTTCTACAGATATGGGTGACTATAATATTTCAGAAGCCAGCCTCATTTCCAGGAATCTGTACTATGTTTGCAAAACTCTGGAATTAGATTTTCTGCTGCCCTTTCACCTCCCCAGCTGCCTGTATTAGCACAGCTGTCTCTGTGATGGAGGCCCTGAATCCTTGGCCTCAAACCAGTGGTGGTCCCCTGGGGCTGCATAGAGCAGTGCTCTGAAATTCGTAGTTACCAGCTCTTTCAACAAGACTGATGCTGAAAGAGCTTTGCTTCTGCTTTCAGCATTCATTACTTTCCTTTATAAATGAAACATGAACGTAATTCATATTTCTTCTAAGGGAGAGAAGCTTTAGAGGCTTCATTTATTCATTCATTCAACAAATATTTATCGGGTCCCTTCTGCACTAAAATACCACGGCAGGCACTAGGAAGAATACTCAGACACGTAGGTACAGTTACTACCCTGAGAAGTCTAATCTACCAGCAAGGCCTGATAATTTTACCTATTTCATATCCCCTGCATCCATCTACTTCTGTCCATCCTAAGTACAAGAGATGTTATTCAGGGAGACACTAGTGCTCTTCCTGATAACTCTGTTTGAAGAATTTGATCAGAGTATTCCTTTGCCTAAAAGCATTCATTGTCAGGTCACATTTCTGCATGCTTACTATGATCCTTAAGGCCCTACAATAGCCAGACCCAGATCCTCCTCAGATAATGTCTCTTGCTCCCCACAACTCCAGCACTTTTGTGTTGCATTTCATCTTTTACATATGCAGTGGCCTTTTTCCTAGGGTTTTGTATGTGCTTTTCCTTCTGCCTTCAAGTTTCTCTCAACTCATTGTCCTAAACTTTATTTACCTAACTGGTACTTATTATTTACATTTAAAATTAGAAGCAACTCCAAAAAAAAATTTCTCCTCTGGGCTCATGGGTCCTTCTCATCAGTGGGTCCTATTTTGGTGTCACTTCTTTGTTTTCTGTGACACTTTCTGCTGCCTTCTCCATGACAATCTTCATACCAATGAAATGACTGAATATAGCTGTATCAGGGTAGGTTGAAAATCCCAGGATGGAGATCGTGTGTGTACCTTGTACTTTGCTGTGTGCTCATCAGCTAATGCAGCGCCTGTTGCACTACTTTTTTTGTGAGGATTTTTTAAGAAACTTGGACCCTTACAAATACCAGCACTGTACCTTATACCTATGTATTCATATATCATACATTCGGTAAGACTATACAGGATCTGCCAGAAAAAAAAATGTATATCAGGAAAAGAAAAGCTTGTGTAAATATTTTGATACTAAGTTTATTGAGACACCATGATATCAATAGGAGTTACCTTTGGCCTCTATAGTTATAAGAGGTGCTCAAAGTGGTGGCCATTAACTTCAGATATTTATTAGTACGGCAAACTGCGGAAGTGTATCTACACATTTTTGGTGGACTCTGTATTTGCTCAGCAGACCTGACACAGGCTATGAAGCTGAAACAAGTCTCAGTGAATGAGTCAGGGAAGACTTCACAAAGGAGGAGGGAGTTGAATTGCACCGTGAACAAAAGGCAGGTTTTCGTGAGTGAGAGAATATAAGCTGGTGTCCCAGACAGTGGAATGTGGATGAATCGTGGTACTGTGCGTAAATCATACTTATATGCAACCAAATTTGTGATTATGTGTTTGTATGGAAGATGAATACTGTGCTGAAAAAAGCAGGTGAGAGAGCTGAATACAAATACACTAGGGAGAAACATGAGTATAGAGCTCCAGACACTGAAAGTTTTTCTAATCTGCTGAGATTATTGAGCAAGACCATGATTAATGCACACCCTGTTTCTACGGCTATTATACGTTTGTTGGATGGGAGAGAGAGAGAAAGGAATGACACTATTCATGATTATGAGACTCAGAATGAAGGTGATAAGATTATTGAACAATACAAAATATTGTTCAACTTGACCTAGGAGATAAATTAAATGGTGATTCAAAAATGATCACAACACTCTAGGCATTATCTTTTATTTTAAAAGTATAAAACTAGTAAACATTTCACAAATATTGGAATATGATAGTATCAGGGGGTTGGAATGGAAGTAATACAAATTATTGTGAGGCAATACAAAAAAGGCATAGATTGGCAGACTGGAAGGATCACTGGAGATTATTTACAATAAAATACTTTTAAGTATGCTTCAAGCAGCTCATAATAAATATGCACTTCTAGCATACATAGTGATGAAAACTTTCAGGGAGCATTAAAAATTTAAAGTGAGTGATGAGACCGAAGTCACAGTTGGAGCTGTGCATTTGAGAATCATCTCTAGAGGACTGATTGTGAAATCCCTAGAGAAAGTTTAGGTTCCATATGTTCAATTTATTCATAATGCCTGTAATATTTATTGTTCAATTTAAGCTGTCTGTTAAACATATAATTGTCAGAGCAGGGGTAGTTTGGGGAAGAGTTGAGAGAGGTGGGAGGACAAGCTACGCAGCCAGTTGAGTGAATATTGAAGTATGTCTCAATGTTCATAGTATCTGTGCTAAGTTTTGAATATGTTGTTGTTATTAACTAACTTTCACACATTTTAAATGAAATTTGAATAAGTCATGTTGAACAATGTGATCATAGACTTACAAGATGAAGAGGGATAAAAGACTGGAAAGCATAGGAATATATGTGGATTAAAGTGAAATAAATATTAATGTTTACTGAATGATTCCAGACATCTTGCCATGCTTTTGCATACATTATTATCATAACCTTTCCAACAATATGGTACCATACTTTTTCCTTTCGTCAGAAATAAAAGAAAGCCCAAAGGAGTTTAATAACATTACAAGCTTCACATGTGGGGTCTAGCAAGGATGAAGGCCATGTGATAACAGAGTTAGGAACTGCAAAACACTGAGTGGAGAGATTAAATAAGATTTACAGGCAGGAGAGAGAAATGTGGGTTAAGGTAAAGGAAAATGTGAACTGTCAGGAATGATTGGGCAGGAAAGATTTCGACAGTATAGACATGAGAGAAATATACAGTCATCAAGTTCCACGTTCTCAGAACATCTCCTCTACTTCCCAGATACCTTGAAAGGTGGCACTGTTAATTCACAGGACTCACTAGGAGCCTGGTAAATGGGCCAGAGGATTTTCCAACTTGGGAATTTGCAGCCCACTGCATGTGTCAGATATTCTCAGGTGGATTTTCGGGATGCTTTTATGTACCAACGTCTCCTTCCCTTCCTGTGATGTACGAGAAAATGAAAATAGAAAGAAAAATTGAAACACATTAAATTGTATTTGGGAAGTCACGTATAGCAAGTTATTACCGCAAATACTGCTACAGCAGTCATTGCAACAGCTGCAGTGAGAATACCTTGAAAGCACAGCATATAGTTTCTTCAGCTTGCATACTTCCTAGAACACAAGGGTAAACCTATGCAGAAGTCACTGCTACAGAGAAAGCTGTAGGAAGGAGGGGGAGTTAAAACTTCCTGGCCCCCAGTGACCTAAAAACATGAAAAGTGAATTCAACCCATGGTCAGTAAATCTCCCTGGCTAAAAGGATGAGCACCAAATGAATTTCTTGCCTGACAGCAGCACACAACCAAAAACCTTTAATATGTGTGGGTCTCTTTCTGAGTAACCCTTGCTTTCTTTGACATGCCACTATTGGATGCTGGTGATCCATGTTGCCACCGGTGGCATAAGGACTGGTCCAGACTGATTTTTAATTAAATCCCCTAAAGGATGGTCAAATCGACCTGTCTTCCCTGAGAGAGTAGTTGTTATCCAGTGTCCTGAGAATACATGCTCCCCATGGCCTTCCTCCCTCCCCAGAGGCTGTCTCATTGCCTCCCTGATCAATGCCTCCCTCTCTGTGGCTTCTGAGCAGAAGCACGACGAAGACAGAGAATGAAAATTCAGTGCAGTTTCCATAGCAACAATTTTAGAAAGAAAGGAATGAAAGAGGAAATAAAAAAGGGGACTCTACTATGATTCGGGTTTTGAGCACCAGTGAATGGGCTAGCTGTTTCAAGCAGTCAGCAGCAGAATTTGTTTACATAAGAACAGGAGAGGTAGTATCTGAATTCCTTGATTCTAGTTCCCTCCAGTAGGGGGTGAAAACATGAATACAATGAGGTCTAGATGAAGGACACCACATCCAAATATGTATCTTGGGCTGGGGATACAGCTTCATGGCCCAGCATCTGCCTGGCAAGTGTGAGGTTCTGAGTTCAATTCCTAGTACAAAGAAAAAAGGGGGAAGTGTATCTTGCTCCCATGTTGGTCACACTACAAAGTCAATTCTGTGGATGTTTAACCTGGTATCCTGGCGCTTTCACTAACTGGGGGGAAATTAGCTGTGTTAGGCTGGTTTCTGTCTCTGTGGCCAGTACTGGAGAGGATCATTTTAATGAAGGAAAAGGTTTATTTTGCCTCATGGTTTCACAAGTTACAATCCATGGCTACTTGGTCTTCTTCCTTTGGACTTGTAAAGGCACAGTGCATCATGAGAGGGGCACATGTTGGGGCAAATCTGACCACCAGATGGCAGCCTGGAAGCAAAGAGAGAGAGAGAGAGAGAGAGAGAGAGAGAGAGGGAGAGAGAGAGAGAGAGGGCAAGGGTTCCAATATTGTCTTCAAGGGCCACATCCTCTGACTTAATTTCCTTGCTCCATCTTTTATAGGTTCTACCACCTCCCAGTAACATCATGAACTAGGAAGAAAGGTTTTAAAGCTTGGGGCTTTGGTGGACACTTATCCAACCATAGCAATAACATACAAAGTCTACATTGTAAATAGCAAAGCTTACATCAAAGAGCTTACTGGCATGAAAGGTAAACAAATACTGAAAAAGATTCCCAGGCAAAGTAACATAGACTCTAACAATAAAAGCCAACCAAGAACAAGCACTTTAAGTCATTCTGCATTGCAGAGGTCATCAGTACTGAGTGGTGTAAATGTGAAAGCCTTCAAAGAAGGAGTGGGTCATGTCATAGGAGAGAAAAGTAAATGGATAGAAACACGACACATTGCTTTATCCACCCTGGGTGAAGTGAGCAAAATGAACATTTATAAACTCTCAGGTGACATAGATTAAATTATATCTGAGGTATTTGGGCAGTTTGACTCAGCTAGTATAAAGCATCTGTGAAAGAAATGCATCTGTGCACACAAAAGCATCTCTGAAAGAAAAAAGTTTGGTGGGATGACAGTTCAGGTGAGCTTGTGAGCAGCAGAGAAGTCTGTTTATGGTTCTTTACTCACCCAGGGATCTTCAGCACTAAAACTTTGAGAAAAGTTGTATGTAATAGTACATGGAATACATTTCTTGGTAGATGATAGATGTTACTGAAGACAGAGAGGAGAGCACAATGTGAATTGAACATGCTCAGGCCTTCTGTGAGGAAGATTAATCTATTTCTCCCAACAGTGACAAAATGGGAATGAATGGAGTGTCTTCTCTAAAATGGTAATACTATTTTCCAGTACTTGGCAAGAGTTCATGATGCACTAGGCATTCTTTTTATATTCTCACATTTCCAACCTTCACACTAATCCTATGATGATTTGTTATGGTGCCTATTAATCTAGAGACTTGGTGCCTGCCTGGCAAGTGCAAGGTCGTGAGTTCGATTACCAGTACCAAAAAAAAAAAAAAAAACCAAAAAAAATCTAGTGACTTGGTAGTCAAGGCAGTTAAATGTGCACTGCTAATGAATGTGGCACCTGCATTTGAACGAGACTCCAGAACTTCTGAGGCCTCCATTGTTGCACACTATGTATAATTCATGTGTGCAATAAGTTGTGAGAGATGAGAAGGAGGCAGATTGTTATGGCTTGACATTAAATAGATATAGACATAGGCAGTGCAGAAGCAAACCCCAAGGAATGCGGACATCCCAGTGACATGCAGATGGAGGGAGATATGTGGATAGGGGACTTCAGCATACCATCTTCAGTTTGGTAAAAATATATCCCCATAGTTTTCATTGATCACATTTTAATTGATAGCAGCAGGGGTAACAATGTGTACCTTTTGATAAGCTCTCTATAGTTTGAAACTTTTCAGATGTTGCCTGGGGATGGGCACACCCAAATTAAGGCACTCGGTGGACATGCTAATATATCCCCCAGGAGGCAGAGGAGGGTCAGCCTGAAAATGCATCCACCGGCAGCCATACTTAGAATCATTCTCTCTATAAGCCTTCAGCCAAATGTCCTTTTAACTCTACTTAACGCTGATCTTGAAAAGTTGAAGTCTTTTGGTTTAGAGTTTAATACAACTTCCACCTCTAAGTGTTCAATTCTTAAATATTAATGTGTCTAGAATTTATATGAACTTCTATATAAAGTCATATGTAGGAAGGAAGACTTGTATGCTGCTTTGCATATTTCCCTCTGTTCTTTTACATTTATGTACAAAGTGATAACCCAGGGCAGTTGTGGCGAAACTATGGCATGCGTGGGGCAGCCAGTATGCAGAGCCCTCTCTGTCAGCACACAAGCCAAGTTGCCCTGGTGGGCAAGCACTGGGTAACAGTTGTTTTTGCTAAACTAAAACCTCAGTATTTAGATTTAATTGCAATGCTGGAAGTTTGCGATAAATAAGTGTGTGTTGGTTTCTGGGCACTTGGTCTCCAAAAGGTACGCCATCACTGACCTAGGGTCTCATAGCACGCTGTCTGCTTCTGTACTTAATTGCCAAGGCAAACAGTCGTAGTAGTTGAATAGTAGAAAAAATCCACTGATGGCTATGAAACAAACAAAAACAATAGTGGCCATTTCACATCAATAACAGAAGAATGTGTGTTTGGGTACAGTATATTTCTGACTTGGTAATAATGTGGACTCATACTAAAATACAACAAGATTGACAGTAGCAGCTTCTCTACCCCTTGAGGAAAAGTGTTTATCAGTGCGTTGCTTATTCTCGATGCATTGTCTCTAGCTCTGGGACCCTGGCCAAGTTACTTAATATATCTCAGCCTTTGTTTCTTTATCTGAGAAATGGAGGTAACAATAGCATCAGTTTACACTAATTGTATAAGTCAGTTATGACAAATGAGACTGGATGAAAAGTGTTTAATACAGAGCCTGAATCATTAGGTGGTCAGAGACTGCAAGTCACAGTGGCTTGGTGGTCAGTGAACTCCATGTGGCAAGAAAGGCAACTGTTTTATTCTGTTTCACAGCCACAGTGATGACTTCAAAATGCAGAGACTCATTGTGGCTGTAGGACAAAGCTACAGAATGCATTCTTGGATATATATCTTTGTGCACAAATGTCGTATGCCCTGAGAGTGACAAAGGGCGCGTAGAGCCCAGCAGGAAGAGAATGAGGTGTAAGCAGTACACACACACATGCATACACTGGCACCCGAACCGATACCAACTTAGAGCTAATTGTATTTATATGCCTTGTACAGTCCTGAACACACACATGTACACATGTGTGCCTGTGTTTATACATGTGTCTGTCTGACAGAGGAATAGAAGACTTTGGGGCTGGGGATTTAGCTCAGCGGCACAGCACCTGCCTGGCCAGCACTATGTCATGAGTTTGATTCCCAGTACTAGAAAAAAAAAAAAAAAAAAGGAATAAAAGACTTTAATATGAACACAGGCATGCACAAAACACAAGGTTTCCCAAACAAAATTAGAGCTGATAGCAGCCATTTTTGTTAGAATAATGTCCCATTTGTTTATAAGGGATCATTGTCATCCTGACTTTAAATTCACTTCATCATTCGGTCTGTCACTTACTCTGACAGAATGTTCTACAGAATACGTCTTTAAAAAATAATTTCTCTAGTTACTCTAGTTCATGTGAAACCACAGCCTGGATTATACTTATTTAAATATTGTACATATATACATAATATTATATAGAAATATTATATACATACATTTATATACATGGGAGATATATATATGTGGATGTATATATATATATGTAATCTTCTTTGGTCTGGAGGATCTATTATCTGAGCTAAGCAGACCTACATCATAGATTTAGATTCTCAAAGCGTAGTTTTCAATGACTTCAAGCTGTCCAGGTATGCAAAAATTTGTTCAATTGACAGCCTGTAACATTTCTCCCTTAACTATTTTTCTTCCTGTATTTTCAAACTTATAGTTGGAATGTCCCTTTGGGACATCACGCTTCAGTGTTTTCTTCTGGTCTCCTATTAAAGGGTTTCAATCCATTTTTCATGCCTATAGGTTTGATACACAACACAATACATTCTTCTCAATAGCTTCTAAATAATTAATTAAATGCTAATATTGCTTTTCTTCTGAACAATTGTTCATAAGTGTTAAATCAATCACAGATTAATTGAAACTTCCCCACCATTTTCTCTCTTCTTTCCATAAATTAGCTTTTACTTTCATTTTCTTTCATAGACCTTTTTTCCCCTTCTCTTCAGGCATTCTCAGAGGGCATCTAAAGTTCTTTGGCTCTGTAGTTTTGAAGTGTGCAATTTGGAAGGAATGTGAGTCTGGAGGGAATTAAATTAACTAGAAGCTCTCTGATTTTTGATTAAATTGCTTCTTTCAAAGATATTATAGAACATTGCAGGTATTCATTTTTAAATTTTCTTCAAAAAAACCCATTAAAGTTCAGACAAATTTAGTTCCTTTTTTTTTTTTTTTTTTTGCTTTACTTTTAAGGTCTCTACTCAAAATATCTTTATCGTGTTTTTAGTGCAAAACTTCAAACATTAAGAAAATACCTTCATGAGATTTAATTTGTGAAAATGAGAGACAAGAAATGAAGAGTGCAGAGCAACCATAAAACAGGGAGAAACCAGCAGGGTAAGGGGTGGTTAAGCTATGTCTGAAAACAGAAAGTGAAAAATCTAAATGATCAAGAATTTGGACAGTGGGCAAGCACCAAGCCTTGCCTTGTTGAGGAAAGCGAGAATAAGCCTGTAAGATAGAGAATGACTATAACAATTTTGTGCAGTCTGAGTAGAAAAAAATCTATAAAGGCCATTGTGAGTAGCAACTAAACCACTGGTCAGCATTTGATTTCTCCCTTTGGACCGGCGCAAAACGAACATATCATTCTGAGGAAGGAATAAGCACCCCTTTGAAACAGTTCACATGGCACAGCCCTTAGCTGGACTAACGCTTTTAGTCCTGGGTTCTTTAGCTGGAGGTTATTCCTCAGCAAACTCCTCGGTGGCAATGCAAAAGCAGAATCAGGCAAACAGTATGCCTTGAACATCGGAGTGTTTGCCTACGTAAGTCATATGGATGGGTGATGAATTTAAAATTTTGATTATTCTTACCGTTTTGCTCTTGCTTGCCCAAGTCAACACCCAGAGAAGACATGGCACAGAAAATTAAGACAATTGCAACTCGTAGTGTACAAGTCACCTTCTTTAAAATCACTAGGAAAGTCCTTTTGGAGCGGCTGACCTTCTAGTGGGGCAATTATTTTTATAATCTACATTTCTTCATGCTGTTTTTCTCCAATAGTTATTGAACAATTTGAATTTCTTTGACAAACACAAAATGTTCTACTATGATTTGACCATTTGACATGTTCCCTCTGTTCCACTCCAGGTTTGTTCTTCAGCCTTTCCTACTTTTAATTTAAGGTAAAATTATCAAGTATTGTGGCATCCAGACAACCTGTACCATGTCCAGTGCAGAGCCCGTCTTCAGTCTTAGCACTTTGGGGTCATAGAACCAATGCCTTTTGATTTGCCTATCTCTTCTATTAGATTGTGATTTTAGGGAAATAAGTTTGATAGTTTCTTCCCCATTGCCTGGTAAAGGGGCTGTCGTGTAACGTGCTTACTCAGCATTGATGGAGTGACATGTCAAAGGATTGGGACAGTCTTCCCATTATGTGGTGTTTGTGCTGTCCCCCATTCATGTAGTGAAACGTAGTCACCCATTGTAATGACCTTAGCAAGTGGGCTCTTTGGGAAATGATTAGATCATGAAGGAACAGCCTTCATAAATCAGATAAGGGCCCCTAAAAAGGAAACCCCAGAGCATTTTGTCTCTCCCACCAAGTGAGGAAGAAGGCACCATAAATAAAGCACACACTGTCAGCAGACACAGAATCTCCTAGAACCTTGATCTTAGGCTTCCTAGATCCCACAACTACATGAAATAAACGTTTGCCACTTGTTTATAGCATTTTCTTATAACAATTTAAACAGACAAAGACAAAAGGAAATGCACTAAATAGAATGAGAATCACAGGCAGAGAACATGCATAGTTTCAATATCTAATCAGCTGGGGGTGGTGATCTATCATATAAAATAAAGAACTTTCTTAAAGGAATAATTTATCTGCAGAATTTGTGTCGTGCTTCTACTTACTGACCCACAAATCTTCCTATATAAAGCTTTATCTTTTACCTTATTGTATGCTATGATATGTGTAAAAGTATGTGTCTATAATTATTTTTCTAAGAGATTTTGCTATTAATTTAATTACTATTCATTTCTCAAATGACTTGGTGGAGATCCATGCACACAATAGGCATTTTATAAGCTTACATTTAGTAAAATATTTATTGGGTGAAGTAGCCTTAAAATAAAGGCTCTAAGAAGCTATTAAAATAAAAAACCAAATGATGTCAAATCTATGTCTATTCTTTCTGAACACTGGTCATAATATTTCTTCACTATATGAAGAAACTGACATTATAATAGATGAGGCTATGCACAGCATTTCCTTTTATCTGTCAGTGGTATTAATCGTTCTTCATCAAAAATCCATAGCCATCTCTAGTTTTAAATATCCATACCCATGCATTTAAATAGCTTGAAAATGTGAATATTTGATACCAATCACAGAGAAGTTAACTTATTAAGTGTTTGACTTTTAATTTCAGATTGTGGTGATATTATGTTTTAAACATGAATGTAGTATCTGCTTATTATAGAACCAAGGGTTAGTGTGTTCTGGAAATCTGTGTGTAACTCAATAGAATGGTGATTTACAGAATGCACTTCTGGGCTAAGAAGCATAGTCATCACCTAGGAAGTCGTTAGTGATGCAAATTCTCAGGACACTCTGGTCTTACTAAATCCACAACTCTGGGAGCGCGGCCCAGCAGTCTGTGGGTTAAAAGCCTTCCAGGTGATTCTGATGCAGGCTGAGCTTTGAAATTCACTGAATAGCTCTTCCAAAGCACCAGTAGGAAGTACAGAGGTCACAGAGCAGCACTTGAGGACCTTGGGACTTTATAGTCTTGAATTTCTTAGAAACTGGACCCTCTCCAACACGGCAGCGCACGTCCGTCTCCCTTTCAAGTACAGACCCTGACTTGATTAGACGTGGAGAAAGCCAAGTCCATATGCTCTGGCCAGGAGAAAATACCAAGGACCATTTGTCACGACTGGCTAAAGGTTAAGTCCTGCCTGGCCCTTTGACTTAGCAGGTGTTAGCACCTTTGAGACAATAGGTACCGCCTTTTTAAAATATGTCCTGTGTCTGTACAACTGTGTCCGTCTTCCATTTTCTCATCTTCCCCATGTTGTTTTGTTATACTGGTTTCTTCACATCTCCTTCTCTGTGATGATCTGCTCTATAGCAAGGAATCTTATTTAATAATTAAAGGTACGTATGGGAATCATAACCAAGTAAGTGTTCATTTACCTCTGTTGAATTCCCTCAAAAGTTTGACTGCACATACTTAAGACTATGATTTCTATACTAGCTCTGCAGTCTTGCCACACTGCTTGTTACTTTTAGAGACTTCCATGTGGAGTGATCAATTATGAAAGCTACTTAAGAAACAATATGCTGTTAGTGCACAATTTGATTTGGGTGGACAGTTATGGTGGTTAATATCTTCTCTTTCTATTTAAATGTCTGTGTAATAAAAATGGATTCTTTGAGTAAGATTTGAAAATAGCTGTTGCATAGACGATAATCGCTCCAGAGCGAAAAGTTGAAGTAAAAAAGTTTTGATACATATGCATATTCTCATCCTGATCACATATGATAAAAAGAAAATGAAAAAGTATAGTTCTATTTTCCTGCATCTCTAGGAAGCTATACAAGTGTGACTCAGGTCATCTCATAAAGAAAAGATAGTATGCAACATATAAAATACAGAGGTATTTAATAGAGTTATAAAATCTCACCTACCTACCTATTTTATAGCAGCAAATTTATTCATTATTGTCACTATTAATAATGGTAATATCATTATAGGACTGTGCATATATTTAAGAAACCACTATTTTCATTATCTGCAGAAGATAATTTTCCCTCTGGGATTTCACTGTAGCTTTTGAAGGAGAAAAGGGAAATCATTGTGAGATATGGAGAAATTTGTACATTTCTGCTCAAGTTTAACATTATTAATATTCATGTGCTCTTTTAGTTCTGTGTGGGAGAGGAGGGGGTTAACGGAACACTGTGGTGGGTGAAAGATGAGTGTGTGCAAATGTGAAATGCTGCTCTGTACTCTGGCACTAGGATTGATACACAGGTAGGGAGAGGAAAAACATTCTCCTTCAGTAGGAAAATACAGCATCTCTCTTTTTTTTCTCTACAATAGGGAATCCACTAATGGAAGGTTTTCTCTTGAGTAACTCAGGATGCCACCGATAAGCTATCTACAGAAAAAATCTGGAGCCCTGGGATCACTGTGTCAAAACAGCAGGTTTATTCCTGCTCTCTTACTTGGGACTGTGCTTATTTATTGGCAGAGAGTACACCTTGCCTTAATCTTAGACTAGTGTGGCATTCTCTTCGGCTCAGTTTCTCTCAACTGAGCACAAGCTGTTGAGGATTCAGCAACAGACAATCCCTTTCTAAATGAGACACTTTAAGTGTTTTGGTCCATTTTGCTGGAGCACACATTGAACAATGTTGTGAGAATTTTGTACCCTTAAGAGGTAATTTTGTGAGTAGATGGGAACTATTCAATCTGTAACAGAAGTAGGTGATCTGGGTCATTTAAAGGAAATAGACATTTTAATTTATGGAAGACATAATCTGGATCAAACTTCAAATCATGGGTTTTTCAAATAATTAAAGAGTTTTGCATTGTGTCACTTCAATTTCATGAACTAAATGGTTAAGGAATGACTAGGCTTGGGACAACAATTGATAAGAAAGAACATTCAAGAAGGATCTCTTTTGCATGAGTCATAAACCGAGCTACTTGCATGGCACCTGGACATTTCTCTGCGTTCGTACTGAACCACTGCCCCTGTTCCAGTAATAACATGGGGATAAAATAAAGCATCCTCCTAGGAGGCATTTAGTGGTGAGCTAAGGCTGAGAGTCTTCAAGGACATTTATCTCCATAGTAGAACACTTGACTCTTTGTGGTTTCCACAAATCTCTGTAAAAGGCATTGATCGCCACTGTCAGTATGATTAGAGGAAGCACTGATGCATAGCATGTTTATGATTTTGAAAAGAAGAAAAAACTCACGTACTTAACACATGTCATGAGGAGGTTTGCATTCTCCTGGGAAACAATCCATTTCACTTTGTATAAAGAAATGTTTTCTATTTTTGATCTTTTTCTTACACCATTTTGGTTTCTGAGATATACCCCAGTAAGGATCAAAAAAAGGCACGTGCTCTATGATCTTAATCAATTTCCAATCTTAAACTTGTCTTCATCATCTGTGTGTGTAAGAGATTGCTGTTCCTCTAAAAGCTTCTCTGCCTTAAAAACCTACTGGATTTTGTGATATGAGCATTATTCCACACAACTATTCCAATATGTATTTCAGGATTTACATTAAAGACGCAGGTATCAGTGTAGTGATCATCAATTATTCATTTCCCCAAAACTTAATGAGCAACTGTTAGTTATTGAGTACTATCAGTCACTCTCACAGAAAGGGATTTAGAAAGTAAAATTATGTAAGACCTTGTCTCTGACCCCTGGGAGAATTAAGTGTTTTATGTAATGCAAGTAAGAACGTGTTAAATTTTATTAGAAGGTTACACAAGCTATTATCATTTACAACAAGTTTTTTCAACCTTACTCTATTGACGTGTTATGACAAATGGGTCATTTTTGCCATGGAGGCTTTCCTGAGCATTGTGGTAATTGTAACACTACCCATAGCTTTTTCCACAGTGTAGTCATGACATTCTGAATTAAAATAGGACCATAACTTCTGCTGAATTTAGAACACCCATCAAGAAGGATTCATTTGGGGGCTGGGGATTTAGCTCAGCGGCAAAGCGCCTGCCTGGCAAGCGCAAGGTCGTGAGTTCGGTTCCCGGTACCGGAGAAAAACCGAAAAACCAAAAAAAAAAAAAAATAAATAAAGAAGGATTCATTTGACTCTGATCTTAAAACACGTGGAGTATGCAAGGTGGAAATGTAATTGTCATCATATGTTGAAGGACTTTGATTTTGTCAAAGTTTAGGAGTTATGATTAAGATAGGGAATAATTATAAATGGAACACTGATTTGGCATTGTCTGTAGGAAGGCCAAAACTGAATTGAAATCCTGGATTCAAAATTTTGCTAGTTGTAGGACCTCCAGGAGGAAATTGAATACTTCTGCCTGGGATCGTGATTGAATGTAATATATAAATCTTGGTGAATCATGCATCAGGCAGTGTCTTGACACCTCAAAGTCTGCCATGAGCAGTGAGTTTTGTTGGAAGTATCTGGTTATTTATAATGAAATACTAATGTTGAAAGGATTTAATTTTATGTGTAGCAGAAAGAATCAACAATATCACTGGGATGCTTTTTTGATTATTAGAAATAAATACAAAGATGAAGCCAAAATATGAAAATTGAGAACCCTGCATTGTGTTGGAGAGGGGTGTTTTAAGCATACGGAGATCTTAATGTGGATCAGTATCAGAAACTGCTGCTTAAGCAATTGCTCAGTCTGGAATTCACAACCACACTTGCATAGCTGACCAGTTCTCACAGTTTGCAATGTTGTGAGATGCTGAGGTGTAGAAGGGGGCCCTCAGCTTTGTGATTTTCCTGCGGCCAGATGGAGAAGGTTAGAGCAGTCAGGTGTCTGACTCTGGGCCTTTGCTTGTACACCAGAAAGTAAGAGAAAGGCTTTGAACTAGAATCATGGTCTAGTATATAAATATAAACTGATTATACAGATCTAACTCTTAACATTTTTCAATAAACTTTAGTTAGCCATTCAGAGCATTTTGTGAGCACTGCCTTGATTTGGGTAATTGTCGAGATTAAACCCATGGTTTCCAGGACTGAAACTTCTGCTTCTGCAATTTCAGTGTATTCAAGTCTTGAAATAAATGGTCACGTTAGAGCTAAATTAAGGCAAATTTATAGAATGCTTAAAACCGATGGCAGCCAATTCCCCAAGGACAGCATCTCTTCCAAGCTGTTTTATCCCAGTGGGGAAAGATTGTGTGCTACACGAACTGTTAAGTTTGAGTCTTTTTCAAGGCTCACTACTTTATGGCACTACTGCTTCAAGCAGGATGTCACCTTTGTGCCAAGCCTTGCAACACGCACATGTGATTACTGCTGGTCGGTGGCAGCTTCAGCAGTGGCTACTTAACCATCTCTCGGAGAGGCCTGCCTGAGGAGAAAGGTGATAAATGTCACAATGGGAGATTAATTGCATATGTTCTGTGTGACATGACATCCCATAGGACTTAGGAAGATGTTTGTGGTTTTATAAAGCATACTGTAAATATCAGGCTTGGCTTTCCTTGTGACCCTGCCAAACACGGGGCTAATGTCATTTGTCATATTCAGACATTGCCTTTTAAAAAACATCCTTGTACAGGCTGGTACCAAGGTGTGATGTGTTTGATGGCTCTGAGAAAATTGTTTACCATATAATAAAGGGGCAGAGAGACAGAAAACTATCAGCAAAAGGGAGGAGAGGTACTGAACTTGGGTATGGAGGTAAAACCATGCCACTCAAGGGAATGGGTAAATAATGTTCTTACTTTTTGATTAGCAAAAGTTACTATAACAAGTTTTTTCTTACGGCTTCCAAGACACAACTAATCTATTTTTAATAGGGAATCTGAGAAAGAAGAGATCCTCAGAACTTTCCAGGGAAGAGATTATATCTAGTATTTAACTGTAGCGAGACTGGAGGTGGTAGAGGTATGGGCTTCCATTCAAAGAGGGAAAAATGATGGACAGGGAGAGAGAAAGATTCACAGCTGTCCAGTTATTAGCATCGTTAACAGTTTCATAACTATCTACCATTTGGCTTAAGAGCTGGGCCAAAAATCCACATCTGAGTTAAATATACATCTTATTTCCATTCATGGAGTTGTCTATCTTTCTTTTTCTTAATCCTCAACACTCCTTTCTTTCCAACTTAATTTGCTACACTGAATTTCTCATTTTAAGGTCTGCTTCCAAAACACACCCCAAAAGACACCAGCTTTTACTTGAATATAGAATAAAATACTTGATTTGAGTTGGTAACTATGAGCAGACTCTAAAATACATATATCCTATATTACATTTTATACATCCATTGCTTAGGAAAGTCCAAAGGTTTCCTATTCCTGTGTATCTTCTAAACCTTTTGTCTTAGTGACTTTTCTCTTCGCTGAGATAAAATTCCCAACACTTACAAGTTAAGGGAGGAAAGGTATATTGAGCGCACTGTGGTAGAGCTTTCAGTCCCTAGTCAGCTGGCTTTAAGGCAGGGTGGCTTTGCAAAGGAGAGTGGTTTATGGTGGGCAGAAGATAGCAAAACAAAGCAAAAGCCGGGGCTGGGGATTTAGGTCAGCGGCACAGTGCCTGCCTGGCAAGCGCAAGGTCATGAGTTTGGTTCCCGATACCAGAAACCCTCACCACCCCCCTCCAAGAAAAGCAAAAGCCAAAGCCAGACCAACAAGGAACAACTACAGATATTCCTGCCCTTTTGATCTTATCCAGGCTACTTAGGACAAGTGTCACTCACACCTTTAATGCTAGTGCCATTGAGCATAGCACTGTACCATGAATCAATCCCAGCGTCACATACTCTAAATCCAGCCACCTCTGGAAAAGCTCCACCTATGACTGCATGAGGCTTTGGGATGACATACAGACACAAGCCATACCGTTCTGTCCCTGGCCCCCAAAAGCCTCAGGAAATACCTTTACAAAAAAAGCATTTAGTCCATCTCCAGGAGTTACAAAATTCCTAACAGTTTCAACATTGTTGAAAAGTCCAAGTCCAACATCTCCTCTGGGATTTACAGCAAACTCTGAGCTGCACGTCCCTGTGCAGATGAAAAGAAAGTTAAACACTTCCAACATTCAATGGCACAAGATAGATATTCATATTCCAAAAGTGACAAACAGGCAAATAGCAAGGAATGGGAACAAAGCAAGATCAAAACCAGTAGGGCAACATTAAATCCCACAATTCCACTTAAAGCATCCCTGGCAACCTGTGACAAGATATTAACTCAAAAGGGCTTGGATGGCTTTGCCCTTACAGCACTTCTGGTGGTTGTAGCTCCCATGGGTTCTCTCTTTGGCAGGCTCTGCTCCATCTTTGCAGTTTTCCTTAGATGATCCAGATTTCTGGATTTTACAAACTTCTGGCATCTCCACTGCACCTTGGTTTCACTCTCACAGGTCCCCACACTGCCTCTCTGTGGCACACTGCCTGACCTCTGGGGCCTTCTTCTAAAATCTGAATGGAAATCTTCCTGACTCCACAACTCTTGCATTCTGCATGAACCTCATCATTCATGCACCACATGAATGATGCCAAGGTCTTCTACCAGCTCCCAAGCTCCCTTTTCTCTTGGTTGTAGAGGTCGAGTGCCTATGAACCAAATTTCCATGAAAAACTTCCATAGAGTACTGCCATTTTGGAGCATGGTGTTGTCTTCCCAAAGCAAAGTCTTTAAATTGCTGAATTTACTGTGAACCATCTATACTTGCTTCCTCTGCCTTCTTAAAACTCATATTTCCTCAGACCCAAAATCTGTTTTTCATCCCCAGTACTCTGTGACCATTTCCTTTCAGATGCATGCTAACATCCTTTTCATCAAAATCAATGTCCTTTTTCCCATCTTTATATCCTTAGTGACTTCTCTGCAATCAACTCTGGCCTTAACTTTCCTGTGGTTCTGGAGAATTTCCTGTATTAGTCAAGTTAGCCTAAGTTTCATGGTGGAAGCAAACAAACTAGTGAGGTCATTGTGGCTTAATATAATGAAACTTTTATCTTTCATGCTATGTGTTTACCCTATGTTGCAGATTGAGGTGTCATATCTATTTCAAATATTCCAGGATTTAGGGTGATGGATAATCCATCTCACTTTTGGTAGTGTCCCATAATCTCCATAAGGAGAACAAGACTTTGGCAAATCCTGAAACTTCTTCTCACCCCACAAGCAACACACATCAGTGTTCTTCACATTCTATTGACCAAATCAAATCACTTGGAAGCTTTTAGGAAAGAAAACCAGAATGTACAATAGCTCCTTTCACCCATAAGGAGAGACAGCACATTTGTGAGCACATTCAAAGTCTCCTTGTACTTGAGCTTCTAGGTTAATGCACTTTGCTGATTGGAGCTTTCTATGGTGATGCATTTTGCTGACCTGGCCTCCTCCAGCCATTTCTGGATGCCAAGTTTGGATATCAGCCTGGAATTCCACAGTCCTTTTCTTTAGTACTCATCCTCTCATCTTTTATATGATTTCCAGATTTCCTTAAATATTCCCCTTTCTCCATTGTACATATTTCCATTTCCATATTGTACATTCATCTCCGCTGGAGAGTATTCAAAACAACATTCACAAACTTACTTCTGATTATGTTTCTTATGTTTGTTCATTCAGTCATTCTTTTGATTCCCTATCGCAGAGTTACAGAAGCCTAGCTACACCATCCTCTCTTTTGAAGCCAAGCATTTATTTTCACTTCATTATTCATGAATACACATGTAGTATATTAGTAAGGTTTTTTTAAAGCACTGAGTGGTGTTTTTATTTTCATATTTCTTTTCTTCTCTAGAAGAAAATACAAACTGGTTTTTCCTCTACTCATGCAGTGACCCACCTCTGGCCACCAAAATAGATGGTGGTTTTACTCCCAGCACGAAGCAATGTGTCGTGTAGCAGAAACCAGCTCAGTGTACCGTGATTCATCTTCATTCTAACACTGTCTACTTGGTGATAGCTTCAGGTCCCACACATTAAGACCTCAGCACCACAAAACTGTTCCCGTCTTCAGATACCAAGTGCAAACTTGACACTGCCATCTGAGCTTGTGACTAACAGGATGTGAGTAAGGGTTCCCACAAACCCTTGTGTTTGTATTGATAGAGCGGTGCACCGAACTTAGCAAAGCACTTTACTTGCATTTTCCCATTTATTAGAAAAAAACCCAGCCAGATGGAGGAGATGCATGGGGCAAATCATGTAGGAGGTGGCACAGGGCTTCTATGCCCTGTCTTGACATGCTGACCTGCAGGAATCTCCAGTGCTGGAGAAAGTGGAAGATCTCTAAACCTCAACTCTGCTGGAGATTTCATAAACATATATATTATATATAAATGTATTCTATAAAATATTTATAAATCTCTATATATGATTACATTGCTGGTCCTTGGCGATCACTTCTATCATCCATCCATCCCCTGCCCCCGATTCCCGGAGAGTTTGGTTCTTCTGACAACCAGCTCCCATCCTGAGGCTATCAAGGTATCCCAGCCACCAGTCACCTGATTTGCACACAGGAAAGCACTTATCACTTGGGAGATTTCTAGCTAGCTGGCATTTCAGCAGTTCTGGGCCAGGAAACAAGGATATATATTACTAAATAATATACCTTATTTCCTTTATTATTAGGCTAAAAAGAATGGTAGTTTTAGAGCAATTTTCTGATTAAATGTTTTTTCTTGTAAATATTTTTAGCAAATTCATCCTGTATCAATAAAATATCAGTATTACAGATTGTATATTTTCTTTGTTTCTGCATGAAACAGATACTGTAGGATCCCTAATTGTAGTTTCTTCTCATTTCTCTTAAGTTCATAGTTTAAAACATGGAAGTTTATTAATTATGCTGCACATATCACAGGGAAGGGGCCCTCAGGAAAAGTAATTAGTGCCCTACAGCTCTGACTTATAAAAGCTGCTTAGCAGAGAACAGTGTATTTTAAGTAAGTGATAGGCCAAAGAGAAGCAGTCTTAGACTTCCAGAGGTGGGAAGGTATGAAGGTGCGGAAATTTATGTTAGGTAAAGGGTGGTCTGTAAACTCCTCTGGTGCTGTCTCTGGGCTGATAGGAGCTATCTTCAGTGAAGGGGAATTTATAACCTATGTTTAGGCAGGAACGAAGAGGGAAGAGAAAGAGCTGTTCTTCCATCTGCTGCTTAATTACCTTTAGCTACAAAATAATTATATCATTGAGGCATATGTAAGGGTGCCATATTCTGTTATCTTTCAATATGAAAAGTTTATGAATTAAAGTATGGAGGCTGAGACAGGAGGCTCATTTTTTTGGTGGGGGAGGGAGGCTTCATTATATAAACATGGATGATTGTATTGTTGGCTATTGGTGATCAATTTAATCATCCATCCTCCTAGGAAACTTCATGACTTTGGAAGACTTTGTCTCCAAATAGAAAATGAAGAAAAGTCAGGGGCTGTTGCTCAAAGTAAAGATCCTATGTTCAATCCCTACTACCTCTCAAAGTTAAAAAAAATAAGAGAGTTACAAGTGTACCCCTTAGTATCACTCACATCAGGAAATCAAGTAATACCATTCCCCGGAAGCTGTCTCATGCCCCTGTTTAGATGCAGTAGCGCATTCCAAGAATAAGCAGTCTCTAGCACCACAGGTTTACTTTGCCTGCTTCTGAAATCTATATCATGGGGTCAGGTTATATACTTTTTGGATTCTTTTGCTTACTGTTTTGTTTGTAGGATTAACTGTGCAGTTGTCTGTGTCACTGCAGTATCATATTTCATTACACATATGCATTTATCTTTTGTGCTCTACATGTACATTTGGGTTGTTTCCAGTTGTACGATGAGTAGATTTACTATGAAATTCTCATGTAGGGATTTACTTAAATCTATGTATTCCCCTTGAAAAACAGTGGCATTTCTGAATTTGCAGTTCAAACTTAATATTACTGTCAGTGTTTCAAAGAAATTATTCCAATTTTCATTACTGTATGTCTTGGGCAACATTTGAAATATCCTTTACCTTAGTTATTGTGGTAAGTTTTACTGGTATTACTTGTTAGTTATACTTTCAGTTTATCAGTTCGCTAGAGAATATGGGTACTTTTTCTTGTGTTATCCATATTTGAGTACCTTCTTTTATAAATGAACAGTAAAAAATTTATGTTTATTAATCTATCTGACTCTAATTACTGATTTCTAGAGATCACTTATATGTTACATGTATGAATTCTTTTGTAGATATATTTCACATTATACCCTGAAATCAGTGTCAAGTGGTTTAAAAATCAGAGTGTGAAAGATAAAAAGTAGAATATATTTAAGACAAAAATTCCTTAAATAAGACAAAACAATGCTAATCATGAGAAGAAACTGCTAAATTAGATTTCATTAAAATGGAGACCTTTGGATTGATAGTTAATATATTTTTTTTCTTCTGAGAGAGTTGACCTGGGTGTTTCTCTTCCAAAGCTACTTTAACTGTGCTTCTATATCTTTAGAAATATACCTAAAAATAGCTAGAAAAAATTCTCATTATTAAGTGTTAATTTTTTTTGGTCTACTCTAGGTTTGACCCTGAATTTCTAAATTATCAGTGGGGTTAAAAGAAAGCAACATCCAAACCCTTGCTAACCTCATAGCTAAGCCTTATTCTAATTGAAATATAAAATCTATTTCAAATGATTTCTAATTTTTTTCCTTCTATATATATCTAAAGTGGCTTCAACATTGGAGTTACATAGACTCTGAAAGGCAGTTTGTTTACCAGTAGCTGGTTTGGGGATATGATTAGATTAACAGATGAATAAACATATTTTCAGACATCTTTGAAAATGTGCATTGGTAGAATGAGCTAAGCCCTTCTTTTTCTAAATATCTTAAATGAGATTCTATTTCATAATTTACAGAGAATGAAGAAAGCTTAGGGTTTTCACGGGGTTTTGGAGTAAGCATATGTTATCCAAATTCCTAATATAGGATTTAAGGCAATTTGATTACAGTTTTGTCTATGTCACTTAAGCAGGTAACTTTATGCTGGTATTATGTTTTCTTTGGTCTCTGTTTCCTCATCCTTATAATGAGATTTTGCAAAAAGTTATTTCTATGAGTTTTAGACATTTTATTACAGTGAAATATGTATATCCAGTCTCTTGGGCACCCACTGGAGGTTTTGGAAAATATACCCTGTGGATAAGAGAGGGCTACTGTATCTGAGTAGCCTTTGCTGTCATTTATAAGACTTGGTTGTTTTAATTCTGAGAGCATCTAGAAGCAAGAATGTGAAAGCAGGATCCTACTTAGTCTTGTTAGGCTACTGCTTGAGAATTGTGTGTTTGGTAAATGCATTCCATCTTCAGGGGCAAAAGGCAGTCTGAGTATGGTGTACAGGGCAATTTTGCTCAAAACAGTACCTTCCACAGATGGCTCTTCTAGCCAGGAGAACAAATTAGAGGTAAGAATTTGTTGGTTTTTTTTTTGTTGTTTTGTTTTTGTTTGGTTTTTTTTGTTTGTTTGTTTGTTTTTTCTCCGGTACCGGGAACCTAACTTACGACCTTGCGCTTGCCAAGCAGGCGCTTTGCCGCTGAGCTAAATCCCCAGCCCCAGAGGTAAAAATTTGTAACAGACAGAATTAAGAGCTGGAAAATACTTTTTGTTTAAAAATAAAGACTATCACTAAAAGAAATGTATTTCTACAAATAATTGAGAAAAAGAATTATAAAATCTCAAAACTTTTCACCTGGAAAGGATGGAAGATACGTCATACACAGGTTAAAAGGAGGAGGAATAGGAAATGAGTAGTTATGAATGTGGGAGCATGAAGAGCTGGCAGAGAAAAGAAAACTAAACCAAAGGTGAATTTAAAAATAAGATTAGTTATGGAACTGTGAGTTAAAGATAGAGCTTAAAGTGGAGTGAGATTTTGAAGTAGAAAAGAAAGAATGAAGAAAAGGAAGAAAGAGAAAGAAAGGAAGATGGATGGATGGAGACAGAATTTCTCAGTCAGTACGTGTATAGAGCAAGTCCATGACTTTAAGTGAGCAGTGATGGATAACTAGCTGGAGACTGGCACTGCTTATATGCTAATTCTGCATAAAATTGTCAGGAGGAGCTCTTCTTCCTGTTGGGATCATTTCAAAAGCCCCAAGGCCACTATAGGAAGGCGACGGAGGCGGAGGCATTATACAGTAGGAGTGAGGATAAGGGGCAGAGAACAGGTTAGTGGAGGGGTGCTGTAAATAGAGTCTCATTAGCACAGCAGGCTCCGTGCCTGATTAATTATGGAGCACTTGATAACGTCCTGAAGTCATGGAAATGAGGAGAAAAGGTAAAGATAATTGAGTGGAATTGAAGAACTGGCAGTGTTGGGAACATCATTAACATATTTTTGCTGTTGTTGTTCTTTTTGGCATCTGCCCTTGTCATAATTGACTCTGGGCTTCAGTAGCTGCGCATTTTGGTGGGAAACAAGAGGAAGACTTAGGGAAGGAGAATGCCAGGCGGAAGCTGTTTTCCCTTACTGAACCTCCGAGGTCCGCCGGGACTTTCTCCTGCCCCTGTTCTCTGCAGGAGCCCGTTCCTATATATTTTGGCACTGTAGAGAATTAACTTTTCTTTTTAGAATGTCAGTGTCAGTTTCCTGCAGAAGTGTCAGTGTGGGGGTGTGTGTGATGGTCTCAAAGATGCAGAATGTAGGACTATATTTAGAAAGGTATTGTGAATCCCCAATCTCCTCTGCTGCTATCCTATAGGTGGTTATTTGACTACCACCTGAATCAGTATAATCAGTGGGGTTTTAGATCCCATATCGATTAAAGCATATCAATATCTGTGCACAGTGCAGTGCATATATCTTTAAAATATGACTTTTTTAGTGATTAAAAATTTTTGTTCTCCCCACAGATGTTTGAGCTTTTTAGGAATGCCCGTGGTTATTTATTAATGTATTAGAACATTTTGAAAGAAAGTTTGTCCTATAAGCATTTTCAGATTAATCTAAGAGAAATTTGATAAAGCAAAGTGAGGAACAATAGTAATTTCTCATCTCTGCCTAGAGGAGCAAAATATGTGAACATGTGGGGGTTTTGCTGCAGTTGTGCATGGAGGTCGAGCTCTCTTCTGAGACGGAGTACGTTCCTGGTCAGTGCGATATTGCTTGACATTCTCCGTTCTGCCTGTGGCCTACAGCAGGGTGGTATGGGAGAGGGGAGGGTGCACAGCACACCAGGGCCTGAGGAGCAGCAGCTGCTATTGCTGGCTTTTTTAGTGCAGATAATAAAATAGCTCAGAGAGTGTCACATGAGATAGAATTGTTCAATAGAAAGTACTGCCACTTGGGAAACTGCCAAGCTTTATCTATCCCAAGTGTTTTTGTAGTAAGTTACATTTTTTTCCCCCTTTCCTCTTTTTAAAATTTTTGTTGGAGACAGAAGAACCACTCTAGATTGAATAAAAGTTGACCTAAATGCTCATTAGAACACAAGTTTACTAGTTTCTCTTTAGATTTATTTTATTTGCACAGAAATCACAATAAAATCCTCCCTATGCGGTAGCCCCAGGGCATTGATAAATTTATCAGCTGGACTCCAGAGACTGCTCCCAGGCACTTAGAGAGAGGGAGCATGAGTAGCCATTCGTAGTCCAGTTTCTCTCTAGATCTTTTCCTAAAAAATCTACATCTGCTTTGCTTCAGCAAAGTTTTCTTTTGTTTATATTTGTTTTCCTATCTGAGTAGAAAATATTTCCACAGCTTATCTTTTTTTCAAACACTCAAGTATTTTCTTTAGTGTTGTAAAGCAGTAGTTTGGAGGAAATTTTCCAAGGTGAGTCACACATTTCTTCCACACTGGTGGCAGTAGAACGAAGGAAAAGCCTGAAAAGAGTTTTTAATGAAAATTGGCTGATCAACTCACATCAAATATCCTTTACAAACAAGGAGCTTGCTGCTGTACCATCCCATGCATTTGGCTATTAGATGCTCACGGAATGGATGAGTAAAATGTTGCCAAGTACTCAGTAATACAATATTTTAAATTAGCCTTATTATTAATTCAGAAAATTGAGACAGAGGTCCTAAGATTCATCTTAAATTCTTTAAAAATGTTTTAAAATATGTTTGGGTCTGAACTTCATCCCTGGACCACAGTAATGACTACTTCAGTTTTCTCTTGTTAGGCTTATATTTGTGTTTATGCAGTGGTGGCACTTCAAAAATTTCCAGGAGAGATGCAGCTTAATAAAAGGCTCAGAAACACAATGTCTATGTTAGTCAATTTGATTCCTTGCTGAGCGTCGTGCTTGTGCCACTGATTTGGTACCGAAGTGCCAGCTGGAATCGCCAGGATAGTGTGAGCCAGAGCACAACCACCTTGAATGACTAGGAGAAAGAAAGAAAAAGAGAGAGAGAGAGAGAGAGAGAGAGAGGGAGAGAGAGAGAAAGAGAAAGAGACAGGGAGGAAGGAAGGAAGGAAGGAAGAAGGAAGGAGGGAATTTTAAATGTTTTTAAAAAATTCTTAAATAATTTTTCCAGGAATTTTGATAAAATGTATCATTAAAATCCAGATAATCATTTTTGGATAATAATTTTTCTCTGATGAGCCTGCTGTGTTGTTGAAATTATTTTATGATTGGAAAAAAACTTTTGAACAGAAAAGTGGGTCTCTACAAATAATTTGTCAGATCGTTAGTTTTCGTAATGAACCTACTTCTCGGTATGTTCCTCTGTTGTTCAGCCAGTCTCACCCCGTGGCTTAGCCGTGCTCGTAGAACTTAATGTGGGAGAGACCAAAATCTCACTGTTGCCATGGAAATGCAATGGATGCTGATTTCTTCTCAGTTGCTGTCTATTGTACGACGCAGTATTATTTCCATCTGTAAACAATATCCCTTTGTGTACACAAGTTCAGCTTGTGGTTATATGTGTGGTGTATTTCAGAGAAATTTTTCTTTGACTTTAACAAACTCATATAATAAGATTTTCCTTTAAACTGGTGTATTTTAATTCTCTTTTATTCTCAGGAAGAACACATTTAGTAGTGTAGGAGGTTTAATATACTTTGTCAATTTAAGAATGTGAGGAGATTGTTGCCAGGATTGGGACCTGAGCCGGAACTCAAGACTGTGTTTTATATAGACAAACATCTAAAAGATAAGGGGAATAGACAGCCAGACTTTCATATATTTTGCTAACATGCTTTTGGTGTCCATATGTTTTAGAAACAGCTGAAATTTGGTGATTATATTAATTTCTGGTGTTGTTTAGGAGGTCCCTTTCACTTGCTGTCCCCTAAATCTGAAGACCCTGGTGGTGTCTTAGAGCAATGTACTTCACATTGTTGACCAGAGTTCACAGTAAGAAGCATACACTTCCACTGTCACCTGTTGCATCTGTGCATGTTCATACCTGCATCTATATTGCCCTCTGTAGCTTAGTTCCTTGCTGCTATGACATTAGAATACTTTCAGCTGGGTGATTTATAAAGCATAGAGGCTTATTTCTCACAGTTCATGGGAATGGAAAATCCAACATTAAAAAGATGGCCTCTGGTGAGGCCTTCTTGTTGTTGCATTATCACACGGTGGAAAGTAGAAGGGCAAGAGAGCGTGAGAAAGCAGGAGGACAGGGGAGCTAACTTGCTTTCGTGACAAGTCCGCTTGCAGGATGACTAAGCCATTGCCAGGACAGGGCCATTCCACTGTCCTTTAGGCAGAGCCATTGTGACATAATTACCCTGTCTTAGGCCCCACCTCCTACTGCTGTTACATTAGGGATTCAGTTTCTAACACATTAACTTTGGAGAACACGTTCAAGTCATAGCACCCCATAGACACAAAATAATACATATGTGATGAATTTGACTGTCCTCTCTTCACTCTATTCAATTCCTTCCACACCTTCAAGAATGCATAGCTCTCTATATTGATCCCTTGCTTATGGAATGAACTGGTTGCAGTTCCCATTTAGAAAACATTTTATTAGCATTAGTACATGCCTCCAACTTAGGGTATGCTCTTTGTGGGATAGAGTGGGATATTACTTAATGGTCTCTAACTTAACAGGTTTTGGAAAACTTAGCAAGTTTTAATGCTGACAAACACAGTACGTTTGTTCATGAAAAATTTAAGGATTTTTAACTCCTATAGGTTTCTATAAAGGAAGGAGAGGAGGTGGAGTTAGGGTGTAGGATCTCCATGTTCTGTGGCTTTTCGGTGGTAGTAACTACCCACCTAAGTGAGAATTCCCTGAAGAGAAAAATCAGCTGTCACTAGTAGCACACAAAATAGTTCATACAGGCACTGTTAGGTCCTTGCCACCACCATTTCCTCTTGCCATCCTCTGTGAAATCAAGTTGGAGGACCCTCAATATGCCATCCACTTCACTTTGTGGATGGGGAGACGTCTGCTGCCCTCTTATGATATGAATATTTGTGTAGCCCCATTCTGCAGAAATCCTACACAAAGATGGCAATGTTACAAGGTGAGACTCTTTGGGAAATGATCAGATCATGAGGAGGGAGCCCTCATGAGTGGGACTGGTACCATTATAAAAGAGAGTGAGACTTCAGTGTCCCTTTCACGAAGGGAATAGTCAGAAGATATTCCTCAGTGAGGAAGTGGGTCCTCACCAAACTTGGAACTATAGTATCTGGATCTTAGAATTCCAAATCACCAGAGATGGAGAAGTAATTTTCTGTTGTTTGTGTATCACCTTGTTTATCACATTTTGTTATAGCAGACCAAATTGAGTAAGACTGCCACATGATAAGAAAGCTCTTTAATCTTGTCTTTATGAACACTTGGCACTTAACAGGGCACCTGTTTGCCTCAAGCACATTATCTACTTCATGCTTTTCCGTCCTAAAGGTGGACATGGCAGAGGACAGCTTGGTTCTATGCCAGCCTCCTATCCTAGTGCTTTAAGGTTTTGATTCATTTTTGAGCATTAATTTAACTGTATCACTTTTGTAAACCTACAAACCAGCTCTCAGCGATTCATGAGCACTTGAATATTTTTTTTTCTTTTTTTCCAGTACCAGGAATCGAACTCACAACCTTGCGCTTGCCAGGCAGGCGCTGTGCCGCTGAGCTAAATCCCCAGCCCCAAGCACTTGAATATTAAAACAAGGTTAAATTTATCAGCCTTAGAGAGATGAAATTATCTCCAGCCATTAATGATTTATATGTAAAACGAATAAAGTGCATTCCTTCATAATATGTACCAATGTTTTCTAAAGATATTATTTATTCTGTCTTAAATCATTCCTACTTACCTTGGAGATATTTTCTCTAAGAAACTGGAAAACAATTGTTTTTCACCAACTTTGTAATGTAAAATTAGAACTGATAATCTTGATATATTTATCAGAATGAATAATAGAAATCAATTAAGCATTTCCTCAAATATTTTCAATAAGTATTATGCTTATAGCTATATGTCTTCCTAAATTAGTGTATTTCCCTGCTGTCTTTTACTGTAAAAGCTAAAAATTTGTCCAATATATGAGTAAAGGTTCTTAAACTTAAACTGTCTTAAACCATCCAATTACTGATCCCAGCGTTCTCTGTATTTGTGATTTAAATTGATTATATGCCAAGTATAACATTCTTCAATGGATAACTTACCTGCATTGCCATTTATTTGCTAATATATCTTCACTTCCGAGTTTATTTGCTTATTTGTTGCTATTTACGTTCTTCCTTTAGTTTACTTTTCCCTTGCACACCTAACATTTTCACTGTTACACCTAGAACTTTTTGTTTGTGTGAAGTGGTTTCTATAATTTCTCAAGATCATTTTGAATTCTAATTACATTTCTTCATTACTCCTAAATTTTGCATAATTTGAAGAGTTAATAATCATCTATCACAGTATCCAGATAACCAATGGAGTAGTCTGGTCTCCTAGACGGACTCATACTGAATACTAATTGCTAAGTGTATTTAGGACAGTAATATCAATTGCTGAATCCTTGACGTATCCCTAAGACCAGATGTGCTTATATAATGCAGTCAACTAGTGGTTTTGTGATACTGATACATCTCAGGGTATGGAGATCCCAAAGCAGCTGCAGATTCACCAAAATTCATTAAAATATGTTAAGAATTACATAAAACTATGCCCATATGGAAAATTCATTGGTTGCCATTTGGTTTTCAGATGGTATACTGTAGTAAAAACTGAATTTAAATTGTTCTTTATTCTTTTTATAGAGTAGCACATGTGGTCAGATTTAGCTCACTTAAATGTTATTGTGAAATTATCTAACACACTTCAGGTACTAACTGTATACAATAACTAAACACTTGGATAGAAATTTGATTGGGGAAAATACTTGATTGTGTTCCATGGTTATGCTGGAGTCCAGGTGACAGAGACATCTGTTAATGAAAGAACACAAGGAGAAAATATTCTTTAAGTTTGAAAATGTTATTTTAGATCTTCACCTCTTTTCAAGATGGAATGTATAAGATGCAAATAAAAAGATAATTAGGAAATCAAATGTCATCTTTTGCTATAGAGGATCATTAGAGAGATTTAATTGTTCCTGGGTTTGTGTGGACAGTGGGAAGAAAAATATTAAGTCTTAAACCTCAGAGAATAATGAACTCAGAGATGGCACAATTTCCACATGTATGATGGAGAATTTCACTAATTATATCTCAGTGTTTCTCTAAGTTCCTCAAAAGAAGTCTTTACTATTTATAGTTTTTATAGATGTACATTATGCTTCAGCAAGCATATTGCCCATAAATATATTTCCTCTCTAGGAATGATTCATTTTCAAATATATTATAAGCAGTAATCTGTAGACTCACTGACAAGGGAGCAATAATATAGGAATTCATTTAAATGTAACTTAATGGAGTGATATTTAGAGTTGTTCATTCCAGTTTACTCCATCGTTCACTAGATATATGTTGACTTTATACTCCATACAGCTTGGCGTAGAGAGGAGAACAAGAAAATTGCAGGGTCTACATTCTAGAATCTTACAATTTATACAGGAATAAAAGTCATATGAAACAGTGCATACTGATATGAAGTGGTATCTATTGAAGACCAAAATTAGTGATAATGAGAGGGGTATAGTTCCTCCTACAGAATGAAAATATAATAAAAATGGCTTCAAAATTACCTTAGTCAAACTGTGTCCTGTCCACTTTCCAGGGTGATTTTTTCTCTAGGGGAGAAACAGTTTTTGAAACTTCAGCTGACTCAGAGTGGTGTAAGTCTGACTGCTGGAAAACCTATGTTTTGTGCTTCAGTTGTCCGGCTCGAACACTTATATTATACCTTGGTCAAAGCCACAGTCATAGACCCTGCTGCCAATTATTTAATTTTTTTCCTATGCTCTTGCTTTTTTTTTTTTTTGGTTTTTCTCCGGTACCAGGAACCGAACTCACGACCTTGTGCTTGCCAGGCAGGCACTTTTGCCGCTGAGCTAAATTCCCAGCCCCCGCTCTTGCTTTGATATTGAAATAAGAAATGTAAAATAGAATTGTTAATTGAAAGAATGAATTGTGATATTTTAAGTCAGCATGGTTTTGCAAAAGTTTCCAATAACACAAAGATACATATATTCTATGAAGATAATCTAGGGGATTGGATTAGCAGTGAAATATGTTGGGAGCCCAGGATCTTTGTTTATTTCTGCCATGTTTTATCAGAGTTGTAGTCAGGTAAGGCAGAATGTCAATAGACTGGGAGAATAATACAAGTGAAGAGATTCGTGAATAAGATGAGAAAGAAACATACATTCTGTGAAAGAGGAAAAACAAGGTAGATGGATGTATACAACTGGATTCCTTTTGTTTTTGGAACCAAGAATCAAACTCAGGACCTCATGCTTGCAAGGCAGGCACCTTGCCACTGAGCTATATTTCCAGCCCCTACAACTGGATTCCTGAAAAGCAAAGTCAACTCTATGTTTTTATGGCATCCAAAGAGCCTATCACAGTGTCTGCAGTATGGCAGATACAAAGCAAAATCTCTTAAATAATTGAGAGAGAGTATAAAATTTGAAATTCTGGAAGCGCAGTGATTCCAAATGGTGGTAAAGGACTTATCAGGATCTATCAGGTGCCAGGGGAGATGAAATAAGACACCAGATCTCACATGGACATTGAGAAAATATAAAGCCAGACTGTCATGTGGAGACTGGCGATTTCATTACACACACACATACACAGGAGAATGGAAACTTCAAAGATAATAAAAGCAGAAAGTAGGATTAAAGCCCACTAGGAAGTAAGGAATAAGCGGATCTCACATCCTAGCCCTTGTAGGTGATGCAAGTGATGGAGCACAGGGGAGAGGAGGACGGGTAACAGACTGAGAAAATATTAGATTTCACATGCTAATTTTGGTAAAATTGTATTTAGGAAGAAAATGAACTGGCTCTAATAAAAAGTGTGAGAGAATTTGTTCAGCATAGAAGTTCCAAATCAAAGAGGCATAGAACCAGTTAGGGAAAAAAATGAATCTGTGAGGGTTGGAGCTGATCTTAAGAAGGTTCATAATTGAAGAAAATACATAGAAAAAGTCAAAGTCATAATTAGAACTAGAAAAAAATGCTACAAGGGGGATGGGAGCAATGAATTTTTGAGATCCTAAAGATGTTCGCTTTGCTACAATTACTTGGTGTCCAGGAGAAAATTTTGAGTGGGCAGATGAATATGTTTACATGCAATTATTTCAATTGCTTTATAGTGCTTATGAAACTTTCACTACTTGCAACCTTTGATATACTACAAAGGAAATAGGCACCATGCTGCCTTCTAGTCAGTGCTGGAATTTAAGGTGGTGACACTCGTGTTAAGTGAACACTGAATGTGTCTAAGGCAGAATTTGAAGTCTTACCGGCAGCAATTTGTTCGGGTATTGTGGGGTAAGCAGCAGTGCTGTCATTAAACCATGGGGCATGTGTAAGACAAACACATTCTTCTACATCTACACAGAATTTGATAAAGGAGCTGGGATTGCGTCCCAACCAAAGTTTTCCACCACTACACTAATTTGCTTCTCACTCTTAGTGTGGTTTTTATATTAAACTTTTCTGACAACCATCAGCTTTTCCCTGTGATTGTGGTACACTCCATTTGGCAGGGTATTCATTTTTCTACATTCAGCAAGAACAGGTAGAATGGGTTAAACAACAGAGAGAGTAAACACCGACAGCATAATGTGAGCCAACGTGCAAGCATTACAAAGAGATGAAGGATGACACATCATAATTCAATGGGCCGATAAAATGTGATGGATTTCCTAACCACCCAATCTTTCACTGACAGGCTTGTCCCCTTCATTCTGATGCAGCTCGATTACACTGGCCTGCAAGACACAGAATAGCCCTAGTGTTAGAAGCTACGGTAATACACTGTCAATCATGAACTCACACGTAAGCTGAACTAGGCTATGGATAATCCTTAAGCTTTTCCTAAAATCATCTCAGTTGTCTGTGCAAGCTGAACCCTCTCAATATATACAAAATCTTACTGATTAAAAAAAGCCTTCGAAATCAGAAGTATGTTCAATGAAGTTGGAAGATTTAAATCTCTAGACCATAAGCTACTTGAGAGCTACTAGTTCGGATCGTCTCTTCTAGTCCCATGTTTAACAAACGGATTCTCTGTGTTTACTTGACTGAAATAAATTTCATAAAGAAAAGGTCTATAAAATATTTTATGTAACATATATATAAATTATAGTTTTACTATCATAAATTTAAAATGATTTAGATCTCTATTTATTCACTTCATGTGGTGTTCATAGTGTATTATTGGATGGAAGAATGAGAGTGGCAAAAATATATACTGGTTCCATTTATGTTATCTGGTTAGAATTTTTCACATGCATAACTGTTTATAACTGATAAATCTGGAGACCATGTACCAGAGCGTATGGGCTGTGGAATCAGATCAAGATTTAAATCTTAGGTAAACTGTCCTTCAGTTGTGTTAAATATAAGTGAATTAATTAATCTGGACCTCAATTTCCTGATTTGTAAAATACAGTGATAATTTAATATATCTCATAGGACTATCAGAACGTTATAGATGTCATATGGACAACAATAATTGCTATAGTGCCTAGTTATTAAGTTAATTTTATTGGTACATTTTAGATGTACATAAGGATCCAGTTTAAGGATGCCTGAAGGTAATTTTATTGGCTTTTTATCATGAGAAAAGTATAGAGAAAGCCTTACAAAAATGTTCATATTTCTCTTGGTCATTTTTCCAGTATTAGTACCTAAAGTAGAAATATTACTATCTAAAGAGAAATAATAAAGCATCTTTTTAATTTTGAGGAAAAAATAACATAGGGAATCCTTGTATTGGAAGGGACCTTAGATGGTATTTGTGCCAATTTTCCAAGTACAGAGATCCTCTGCCAATGGAACATTCTCGATACAGCGGTACTCAGACTTGCAGAAAGTCTTCATGGTGTGTCCTTACCAGACTGGAAGTTCTTAGAGGACAAGTCTTGTATCTGTCAGCCTTTCTGAATGTCCCATGGGGTAGTCAATGCATCAGTACTATGTTAATGACACCTCATTACAGAAATCAAGAGCCTTTGTCATTTCCCTTGCAGTGTATAGCCACCTTGTCATGGGAAGCACTTAGATTCTTGTTCTTTCCATCTGAGAGGGTTTCAGTAGCATGGCCTCCTGGGGGCTGCAGGAAAAGGCCCAGCCCTTAGCTCTCTCCTGAATCTTTTTGTCAAGATGCATGTATACATGGAAGAGTTTAACTTTCCTTGGTAGTATCAGTCTTTGCATCAGTTCCCCAAATAGTATCTTAAGTCCTTAACAAGCTGATTATAAATGTTTCAGCAGCAGCAGGACACAACTAAAGATGGCCCACAAGCTCTGTCTGTTAGAGTTCTTCACTCCTGGCCCTCTCACAAGTTGTGGCATGCCAATATGGCATGCAGAAGCTTCCAGACTCATCTTGGGATCTGCAGGGTGAGGAGAGAAGGGAAAAGAAAGCTATGCTTTAATGTATAATACAGATTATCTTTTGTACCTGGGGTTAAGAGTGTGTTAACCATGTCCAACCTTTTTCTCTACTTAAATTACTTATAGCCACAGGCATTCTCATGACTTTTCTAGAGGAAGCCTTGATTAGAAGCTACCTTACCTTCCCACAGAACTATAGTACAAGTACTGACAATAGGAACACTTAAAATATTTGTGGCAAAATACAGTAAAATTAGGTAGTACATGGCACTCAGCTGTCAAAGAACCAGATGTCCTAAGTAAACTTAAAAATGCACACCACATAGAAAAAACTAGATGTTTACCATTTCCTGTTTGACAGGCATTAAACAGACTGGGTTTGCTTTTTGTCTTGCATAGTTTTTTTTTTTTTTTCCACTCTGCAGTATAAGAAGATCCCAATCTTCAGGTAAGCAATAACTCATTTCATGCAAGGCTACTCACATGAGGCCAGAGAATAAAACAACCTCAATTCAGGCACTTGCTTGGCTTTTCCTCTCCATTCCCTTTTTGGGGGTGACCTCCAGGTTGTACAGCTCTACTTGCCTGGCCAAACTAACTATACGCACAAGTTTCTTCCCTGAATTGATTTCTCCTGGCCTTGCCTGGGAACATTCATTTTGGCTCTGCTGTGCTGATGAACATGTCAAAAGACCATAAAGATAATAAAATATCTTTATGACCTTCTGGAAATCTCTCCTCATATCAAAGCTGAAGGGTTTTTTGGGGGGTTGGGTTTTGTTTGTTTGTTTATTTGTTTGTTTTAATTCTAAGGCATTTTATTGTGGCTTTCTTGGCACAGTCAATAAAATGCCACAATGCAATATTAAACATGTATCTACTTGCAGAATTAATCCTTATGTTTATCAAAGGCAAGCAGTAGCACTGCAAAGCTATTAAAGTCCTAAGATGCATGCCTAGTTACTTGTAGATCTGTACCTTAGTTTCCTCATTTAAAATGGTGTAGCATCTTTTGCTTCTTTTATTGAAGATTAAATGAGTAAGCGATCATTCAGGGTTACCTACTTTTACTCTTTCCCTTGTCAAACTACTAGCTTTTTTTAATTTAAAAGTAAAGGAATGAAAATTTATTGACAGACAACCATTTACAAAGTACACAAGACTAGAACCCATTAAATATCATCTTCCCCTTGGAGCCGGGGATATAGTTTAGTGGCATATGCTCCTGCCTGGCAAGCACAAGGTCCTGAGTTCAATTCCCGGTACCAAAAAAAATAAATATATTGTCTTCCAGTTTACCCTTGTGAGCTAATTACATTTCTGTAGATTTTATTTTTGACAAACCCTTGTGGATTTACACCTCTTCCTGTTCTTCGTTGTTCACACCTTAGTTTAACCCTTTATCAGTTTGATATTATTCATGAATTATAAAAAGACCTAAATCAGAAGAAGTTACATTTTGAATTAAGAGTGTTTCCAACCACCTGTTCATGCTGACAAATACAGCACACTGCAGATACTTCCTCAAAGGAAAAAAAAGTGCATTGTACCATTTCTAAGTCTCCCGTGGAAAAATGTACTTAATAACAGCAATTGTAGTGTTTCTACATTTAACATATGATATAAAGAAGATTATATTCAAAATGCATTTCTACAATTAGCAATAGAGTTTTCCCCCTGTTTTGGAATCAATCTGATTAGCAATACTCTTAAAATTATATAAAGGGCAATGTTAGCATTTATTCCTATGTGGATTACATATTTATTCATATCCAGATTATTTAACTGAAAGCATTCTGGTTGTGTTAATATATATAGTCAATAATATTGAAATGTTTATAGTCATATTTGAAATGATATACATTGGTCAAAATTCACTTTCTTATATAAGCAATTTTTGAGAACCACATACATGTCAGTCTCTTTCCCATATTCTGGAGATACAGAGGAAAGAAAGCCAAAATCTTCATCTTTCATAAGTTTTTAATGTAGTTGAAAACATACCTGTAAGTTAATAAATGGATGTGAAATACTTCTAGGTGTCCTGATAGTATTGTATAGAAGTTTATATATAGTAGTGGTTTAAGGAAGAAACTACTGTTTATATAGGGAAACTTTGGTCAGAAAATGGATTCTTAAATTTAGTTGCCAAAATCAACATGTTCTAACTGAGAATATAATCTGGTCAATGTATTTAAGATCACACTTAAGGAGGATGAAGGACAAATTAAGATACTCAGATACTGAGAAAGAGATTAAATGAAAAAACAAATTTTGAGAAAAGTTCAGTTTGTGAAGTAAATTCTCCCTGAGTTTAGCAGTTAAATTAATGAGCACATATTTTCCATTGTTTGTTTTGGGTCCAGAATTTGGGAATGATTTAGATGAATGGTTTTTGCTCAGGATTCCTCATGAGTTTGTAATGAAGATGCTGGAGAGAGTAGCAGCTACCTGAGGCTTAACTGAAGGTGACTGAGCTATTTCCAAAATGGCTCAATTACATGGCTATTGGCAGGAGGCTGGTTTCTGGAAAGTTGATTTCTCTGTGCTTTGGCTTGAGGATCTGCATGACACGGTACTTGACATTTTTCAAAAACCATGACACAAGAGAATCAAGGAAGAAATCACAATGTCTGTTATGATGTCACTTCCTAAAGTTATAGTCTTTAGTTGTGAAGTACTGCTGATGTAAAACTACCTAGTACAGCACAGTTAAATGTAGAGGACCTGGAAAGGGCATGGATACTGGGAGGAATGGATGCATTAATAAGCCCATCTTGGATGCTGGGTACCAGCAGTCATATTGAGTTTGAAGGTCAGGAATTAGGAAGTTCTATAGTGGTAACTAATTGGATAAATGCATCTGAAACCTAGGGAGAGTTCCATGTTGACAGTAACTGCTTAGAAGGATGACATAGCAAAGCAAAAACATAACATCAGGTGTATCTGCCTCCAAAAGTTGTTTAGAGAGAAACACTACATTAAAAAGTCTGAGAAGGCAGGGCTTTGGGGGTAAGAAGAGTAGCCAGATGGAAATGAAAGTCCTATAACCAGAAGTAGCAATTCTCACAGGGAACAAATAAAAATAGGGAGAATACTTTATTAGGTGTGATGGTATGAGATAATGAATGACTTTTGCCAGTGAATTACAAAAGTTAAAATCTACTGATACAGAATACAAAAAGAAAGTAAAGCAATGGTGGCAATATATAGCATTACACTTTCAGTAACTTGGACAGGAAAGAAGAAAGAGGGCAAATGACAGAGAGAGAAATATGAAAGAGAAGATGATGTATAGGATGGGACAAACCAGAGCACGTATGGGATGGAAGATTAAGCATTTAGGAAATTGAAAGAGTAACTAAAAGATGACAGGCCCAGGGCACAAAAGATTTTCACAGTGAGTGCAGCTGTGAGAGGGCTTATGCTAAATTTGGATAAAATCTCTTCTTAGCTATATTTCTACAAAGTCATGAAATCAGTTATGTATGTTACTAGTGGTTAGAGATGGTTCCTACAGTAGAGTATCAGTTTGCTTTGAAAAGAACAAAAGTTCTAGAAACATGTGCTTTAGACCTAAAACAATGACTAGATAGATTAGAATAGCATTGGGCTAGCAATGGGTGACAAAAGCAGGACAAGGAAGTCAAGAATTGCAATGGTACTGATAGCAACACTGGCTGCTTTTGAACTAAAAGTAGAGAGTTCAGAAAACTAGGTGGAAGCCATATTGCTTGGTGGTTAAAGCAAACTGTGGCACTGGGTTCCCTGAAATGATTGAGCTTAAATGTTGTCTGACATATGCACTTGAAACTATGAAAATGAATGGAAATTAACCTCTCTGTGGCTGTTTCCTCATATATAAAATGAAGGGAATAATAACCAAATTACATGGGTTTATGAAGACTGAATACAAACTAATTTAGTTTGTATAAGAAAGCAAATACTTTCCCCCCTTTTTTTGGTATCGGGAATCGAACTCAGGACTTGTACTTGCCAGGCAGGCACTGTGCCACTGAGCTATATCCCTGGCCCTTTGTAAGACATTTAGAAAAAAGATACTACATGGTGAACATTCAGTAAAAAAACAAAAAGCTATTATTATGAGGGCTGTATTTTGTCTTTATTAGAAAGGTATATTTTCAAATATACGTTTCTGTTTTTTTAAGAAACAATATAGTTTAACTACAAGCATTTTTAGAAACAAGTTTGAAATACAATAAATGAAGTCTCTTGGGAGATTTGTAACCCCGATTTTATAGATCAAGGAGTTTCATTTAAGGAAATGCAGCTACTGATCAATAAGTCAACAACTAAACCCACCATGTGATACAAGATTGTATAGATAACCAATAAGCAAACACTTCTATATACCTCTTTATCGGCCCTTGATTTTTGCAGTGCGTTGTCTGTACACCCGACTCCAAATCATAATCACTGTTTTCTTTTTTTGTGTGATTTTGGTATTTTTCCAGTACCGGGAATCAAACTCACGACCTTGTGCTTGCCAGGCAGACGCTGTGCCACTGAGCTAAATCCCCAGCCCGAATCACTATTATTCTGTACCTCCTCATTCTTCTGAAGTCTGTGAGAATGACTATTTTTTAAAATTAGTTTTCTTTAGGAGAAGTTCCTGCTAGTTCTAGGAGTCTTAGTGTTCTGAAACTAAGCATAACTCTGTATATCAGTTTCATGCTCTGGAAAATGTCTTTCTGGAATTGTATTTCAACCCACCAAAAAATTCTAGAATTTCCAGTTGAACTATAAGAATTATTTGAACTGAAGCCAGGCTTTAGTACCTTATGTCAGTGTTTTCCTACCTGCTCATGGCCAGCGAGAAATTTGTTTACGTTTAAATAGTATTTATGCTAATAGGAAAAAACAGTTTTCTGAAATAAGACCCTTTTATAAATTGCATCAGTTGATACAGATGCAGTTCTGATTATTCAAAATAGGCAAGGATAATTTCAGAGAGGATCATGATTTCCTAAGCAGTGCGACAGCCCAATATTAGCTCCATATCAAATTGATAATAGCACTCCATTTTGGTTTGCTCTGAACTTAGATGGTGCCCTTGATGTGGAATTTCCTCCTCAATTTTTCAATCATAGAAAATGAGAAAATTAACAACTACTATGTATAGTTGGAACAGTGGTTGTGTTAAATAAGGAAATAGATGTAAAACTTTTAGGGATTTGATTTGAAGACCCATCACTCCAGTCCACACTTGTAAAATACATCAGAACTATTGAAAAGCATCACTAATTTATGGCTATAGTTTTTGAGTATGAAAATAGAGATCACAATATTTATTTAGTGTGCACGTCTCTTGTGAGTGTAGAATACTCTAGAGATTAACTAGGCTTTAAAAGTGAAAGGGTGTGCTTGGCAAGTGAGAGGTCATGAGTTTGATTCTCGGTACCAGAAAAAACAAACAAACAAACAAACAAAAAAAGTGAAAGGGTAACTCAAGTTTGGGACTGTTATAAAGATCAAACATGTACTTATGGACTTGATCTATGTTTATTTCCTTTTTTTTTTTTTTGTACCAGGAGTCAAACTCAGGACCTTGTGCTTGCCAGGCAGGTGTTGTGCCACTGAGCTATATCCCTGGCACTGATCTACATCTATTTTCCAATCTTAGAAGTTTATTTCAAGTAGCATGAACACATTGAGGTGTTTTAATTAGTCAATTTTTAAAGGTTAGTGTAAAAACTACCCTGCTGTTGGAAATGTAACTGACCCAGCTTGTCAGATTATGAGCCCACATTGGATGAGTGTGTTGGCGTGCACTCTGCATTTTGGGGTGAGCTCTATGGATTTACCTGCCCTCCTACATGTGCTGTGCTTTGTACAGTGCTGGGCTTATAAAGGCTCACATTGATCTCTTGATTCTGTGGTTAATTAAGATGTATTTTACAGAACAGCTCACGGATTCCAAGGCTCAGAGGATTAGTCGATAGTTTTTTGCTGCTCCACCATTAGCAGGACAAATTGCCTTAAAGGCACAGTATGCTTTCTTTAGAAGGTGTCCATGTTCTTATATTTTAAGATATGATGCACTTAGCTGTCAGAGACGGAGAGAAATGGGCAGCTGTGAAAACACAGAAGCATAAATAGGGTTCTAATTCCAGATCAAAGCATTACACACAGAGAAAACTTGGGCAGAATCAGTCTGTCTGAACTTCCGTCCTTATCTATAAAACAAAGACATCTCATGCCACCACAGTATTTATTGTAGCTATCACACTCATTACAATAAGATAAAGGCTCTGTAGTCTATGGAGACCTATGCATGCTCTTTGGCATACGCATGAGTCAGTGAAATTCAATATATAACTTTAAGATATACATAGTAAGAAAATGAGGCAGAGAAGAAGTGAAAGGGAACAGACACCAGAGCAATTGGCACAGAAGGCTTGGGAGTGAGATAATGTAGGAGAAGAAGAGAGAGAGAAGCTTTGGTGTTACTGGAAAATTTAAAAAGAGTTGCATGTGGGGCATGGTAATAAAGAAGCATGATAGAAAATAATGGCGAATAACCAGAGGGAGTGTTTAGCTATAACATGTCCAATTGCACTGCCAACGTTTAGTCATTTATGTACCAAAGAACACTAATATCTGGCCTTGATAATGTAGGATCACAAAGATCATGTTAGTGTCAGAATAAATATCCCCTTCCTTTTTAAAAACATTTGCTAGCTCAGGATAACAGAATCAGGGCTCTTATCTGTGGACTGTCCAGGTATTGTAGTCATAAAACTCTCTTCTGGCAGCATACTAGACCAATAATATTAACACTGTAAACCCCAAAGATACCGGCAGACAGTGCTTACTGTTGCCACATTTTTCGTTGTTCTTGTGCCATGTTTAAATATTCCTGGGAAGGAGGAGAGACCTCTTTGCTCACGAAAAGCTGAAAGGTTTAGATTAAAGAAAAACGGCAATGGAGTTTGGATCATTTGTCAAGGAAATATTTGGTTACTCAAGACCTGGCCTATGCAAAGAATTAGAAATATTCTATTTGTTTTCAATATTTGAGTATGAAAGGTAAAAAAGAATGAATTATTTCACTGCCAACATTTGCAAGAATTTACTTCAGGCAGATAAGGGAAATCACACATGACTAGCTGAGGAGCTGAGACCAAGTGTATATAGAAGGATAGATTTCTATGTTGTTAATTTAATGTATTTTAGTCCCTAATATACACACTAGAATACTTACTGAGACTTGAAAGAAACTGGACTATAGTTTCAGATAATTGTAGGTAAATTTTTTCCAGTCTGCTAAAATCACAAAATGACTAAAATGCCAAGTTTTATTTTTAATGATTCATTCTTTGGGAATTATAGGTTATTTGCTTTGCTTACTGTAGCCCTCAAGTGAGTGAATCAATCAGGTGATTTTATGAAGACTAATTTCTTCACCATGATTTCACACCCATGGTGGGTACCATGGAAACATAAGTTAATGGTGACATCAGTATTCCCTTATGGGTACAACACAACTACTACTGGGATTACCACATTTGCAGATATAATCTTAATGAACACTTCAGAATCACACATGTAAAATCCCAAGTGTCTGTAGAAACATGAAAGGAAAGTGGTTTACTCTTCCATAAGGACTCATTTATCTCTTCACTCAAATTACTTTTCCTAAAGGGCATTAAGTCTGTTTCTCCTAAATCCCCAAAGGATGCATGCAATCCAAGGATGTACTCGAAAGAGGGAGATAGGGAAAATTCCTTAAAGGTTTGTGAACAACCCAAAGACTCATGTCCAAGGGTGATTTATGATTTTGTCAGGTTCATGGTTTGAGTCTCATGTGGGAACCAGGTAACCCGAAGCAGTCACTGGCTTACCACCCAACAACTACAGATCAACAATGAATTCACTGCTTCCTCTTTATTTCCATGAACTCTAAAATGTTCACTGAGGGCCTGACAGGGCCATTTTACCATTTATGGAGAAAATCATGTAATATTTAAGAATTTGGAAATTAAAAAAAGTCTCAAGGGTGATTCAAGGATAACGATGTCATTACAATTCTCTCAAATCTGCCAACCCCCCAGAAATGTGTAAATAGCATTTAAGAAAAAGTAAAAGGTATATATCAAATATTAACATATTTAGGAAGTAGCAAAGCTGTAATTAAAATCTGTGTTGTACTTCTAAGCTCATCATCATTGCTCTTATACTATGCCATACCCAGTCATGTGTACTTTGCTCAGGAGTTTGGTTTTCTCCCATCTCAGTTTCTAAAATCCTCCTTATCCCTCTGAATGCAGGCTCCAGATGCCTTAGCAAAAGAGCATTTCTTTAGCTGTGCTGAGTATCAGTTCCTGTTTCTCACCCAAAGCACTGCGTTCCCTGGTGATGGATCTCTAGTGAAAGGGAAAGGTAGGAATCCTGGGATACTGGTCTCTTTTTCTGTATCAAAGATCAGAAAGCTCTGTAAACCTAAGACTTTTGCTCTTCAGCAGTTCAGCCTTGGTCTTTGGGAGTATTATGAATCCTGCTTTTGTGGAATTAGAACACTGGGTCACTCTTAAAACACACTTCCTAGAGAGAAGCTGTGTATATCTCTCAAATCCCATAGGCATCTCTACACTTAGTCTGCGAAAGAAGCTGCTAATGGAGTTTAAAAGGTTACCTTCATTAACTAAAAATAAATTCAAGCAAATGGCCTTTCTTCAAAGGAGGCACATTGAGAATGTGCACTGTTAAGTGAAGTGAAAGACAGATTTCTCTCTGCAGTGTTTTCCTAGTATGTTTTTCCCATTCCTGCTCACAAATGTCTGCCCTCTCCCAGTCCTCCCTGGAACCCGATTAGACTTTAGGGCCTTCATAATGTTGGAAGGTGAGCTCAGATCAATTTCCTGCATCTTTCCTGCCATGGTAAATCATTTATTGGGATGAATGTTTTACAAAGCCAGGCAAGAGGAAAAACTCATGAAAAATAAATATAATACAATACATTGTGCTGTCTTGCAGCAGCCTTCCAGATTTTTACAGTGTTCAAAGTCTGTGGTTCTGGAGCAGTTGGAGCATTTTCCCTCTTTAGTCTCCCACTGGCCAATTGAACCAAATTGACATGTGGTGCCACTGAGGCCAAAGAGGACCTTTTATGTCATCACATATCAGTTGATTCACCTCTACAACCACAGATTGTTTTGGTCTCATCTAGCAAGCGACAGAAGAAGTTAAGGTTCACAATTTGGAGGGGTTTAGGTGAGGTGGGAGGGCTCATATTTACTCACTCCTACTGAAAACAAAGCACACAAGCAAGTAAACAGCAAATACAAGGAAGCAAGCAAAGTCCTTACCTGGTGGGTCATTAAACCTTCTTTCTAAGAATCGACAGAAAAATACGTACAGTGTACACACATTTATAGTTCTTCACCAATAAATTATTTTAAAAATTGGGCAATATTATAAGAGTCATATTTCTAGTAATCAAGCTATTTTGCAGCTGAATATCTGAATTACATCCCCAGGGCTTATCATATGGCATCATAACAATTAAAGCAAGCAAAAATCCACATGACTAGCAGAAGTGACAACTTTGGTCCCTAATTACATTAGTTTTGCCTACTTGTCCTATTAGCTTTGTTTCAAATGTTTGTGATTCTGGTACCAGGAGATAAAATGGCTGCTGAAATAACTAGTTTGTGTGGCTCTGTTATGTCAGACATCTCACAATCTCATTTGGTTTAATTCCTATGACTATCTGTTAAAATTGGTAGAATTGTTCCCATTTTGCTGATAAACTGACCCTTAAAGGGTGGGGGTGTAGTTCAGGGTAAAGTATTTGACTTGTATGTGTGAGGAACTGGACACTAGCCTTAGACATACATACACACACACACACGTGTACAAAATCATGTGATGAAAGTTAAATAATTAATATGAATTAGGGTGACCCTGGTTTCAAATCAGGTTTGTCTGGAATTTAGATGATGCCATGTAGACATTCTAAATCTGGACAGGGAAAAAACTGAAAATTTATCCAACTGAAGCAGAGAAAAGTGAAAAGCACATCAGTCAGTCCTGTAAGGGATAAACAGGATCACAGTAACAAGCACAGCAACATGACAGAATGCAGAAGAATGGTGATCCCTGGATATTAAACCGACGTGGAAATGGGAGGAAAAGCCTCCTCAATTTCTCTTGAGGATAACACCTTTCCACGGTTGTACCATCTTGACTAGATTTTGATTAAATTCCTCCAGACTTTTCCTTTGAGAATTTCTGCAGATTCTCTGATGATGCTTTTTGTTAAAAGGAGAACTCAGAATGTTTCTGATTGTCATTTCGTTCCCAGAAGTACTTAGTAGATTTGAATTAATAACTCTTTTCTATACTTCCACTCCTTCACTCCACCCTGTCCATCTGCTATACTGCCATCTATTAATCCAAGGAGAACTTAACATTCGTTAAATCATTGCCTGATTGAAGCATACCAGTGGCTCATGCTGATTTCCAAGGGTTTCTGAAACTGGCCCATGCTCCACCTGCCCAGCAATATTTCTAACGCCTTTCCCAGCACATAAACTCTTTCCGTTGCCCACATTCTTAGCATTTACATCCCAACCTGGCCGCCTTTGTGTCGGCGCTATTAATTTTCCAAAATTTCATCCCAAGTCTGATGTGCAAATGTGAACTAAATTACTTTAAAGACATTTTACTACTTAGTAAACACTGTGAACTGTAAATAACTATTAAAGATCATTCCCATCATCTCAAAAAACAGGTAACAACTGCAAATCCTTTTTTCTGGTTGTGCATATGTATTCTTATAAAATCTTTCCATATTATTCAAAAAGTTTGATATCTTATAGAAATGTTAGTCCTTTTTTGATACCATTAATTATTTTTAAAATTTTGAGATCTTCAGTAATTTGCTCTCGTATGTAATTTATAAAATAGTACTCTGTCATCTGCAAGTTTTATCCCTAATTTTTTCTATATTGTTACTTTTATAAATATATTTAAATGTTCATAATATTTTTGTATCTTTGTTTTCCTTTTTATTTTTGCAGTGTTTTGGTTTGAGCCCAGGTTCTGAGGAACCTAGTCATTCTACCACCCACCTGTACCACCAGCCTCTGTATCTTTGATTTTACTATTAAGGTAGACTCAGCTGTGAAAATATTGTTTCTAATGTGAATAGTTTCATGGCTCTTTCAATAAATATTATTGACAAACTTCTTTACAGAAAAATTTATTTCATTTTATATTCACATCAAAATTGCAATGTTAACTAAACTCATTCTAAAGCTAAGCCTTATCTTTTTACTATTTGTCAACTTTACAAACTATTGCCTTTTTGTTAACTTGATAGTTAAGAAATTTAAGCTTTTATTGGCATTCTTATCAGCATCTATTTTCTTCTATGATTTAATTTGTTAACCACTGCCTTTTTTCTTACTCCTAGGAAAGAAAATATCTTTAAAGAAAGTAAAATGGATTAAAAATTACAACATTTTTGTTTTTCCTAAATTTTCTAAAATTAAGTTTTTGACATTAGAAAAAAATTGATAAAACTAAATAAAAGTAAAATGTGATTTTAATCAATAAATGTCTGTTGCTTAAAAGACAGAATGAATCTGCACTGTACATAGGGGGATATTTACCAGGTTTTGTTTGCCAGCATTCAGAACTTTCAGCAGCAGCTTGTAAGTAAAGAAATAATGAGTTATGTTTTTTCTCTGTCTTGTCCTCTAGGTAGGAAGCCTGGTTCAATATAAACCAAGAGTAGGCTTGCATCTGTTTCTCTTGATCTTATTCTAGACTTTGACCACAAGGATTGCTTTCCAATTTTACTTTTCTGTAAGAATTGAGGGCTCCTGTTTTTCATTCAAAGCCCAACCAAGCACTAGCTTCCTGTTGAAATGATTCCCAGAAAAGCTAGAACAGGGTCATTTGTTCACTTTAACGTTAGATCTCTTCCACTTTAGCAGTCTCTATTTCTGTGAGATTTTTCTTTCCTGTGTTTTGTTTCTCTCTTTTTCTCTAGTGAGAAATGAAAGTATAATTTCCTTGAGGGCTTGTAATCTGGATTTCAGTGGGTGACATATTTGTGGCTGAGAACATAAAGCCTAAATATCAGCTAAACTAGTCCATGACTATTAAAATTCAGTAGGATTGTGTGTTAACCTTTCTGAGCCTCAGTTTTTTCAACTGTGAACTTTGAAAGGAATTTAATAGGATGGAATCCTGTATATTAAACCCAAAACTTCACATTCCTTTGTATTATTCTTTAGCATCCAGTCTTATTCTGGAAATCTTGATGCAGGTACCTGTCCAATTTTGTGAATACAAAATTTTTTCTTCTTTATTGAATACATGGTTTTTTGGAACCATAGACTCAGGTTGAGAGGTTGATAGTGATCATAATTTGATGGAAAAATATACTAAATAATTTTTAAACTCTCAGTGAATAATTACATTTTTTACCTTTAAGTCAATGGTAGAATCTAAGTTTAATCATGTTAAGTAAAAAGTAAAGAAAAAAATCATTAAAATAGTTTAACAAAGACACTGACTTTGACAGACACCCAGGAGTTATATAGGGCATTTCAGTCTGTACCTGCTTCCTTCTCAAGTATAGTTTTACCTTAGACAGAGTGGATTGAATCGGTTTGTGATAGATTAAGATCAGTGTTGCCCATCCTTTTACAGACAGTTTGCAACAGGAATGCCAGGCCTCCCAGCCATTGCACATTTCCTTAAGGCAACTATTAAGAACGGAGTTGCAAGACAGTGCCAAAAATATAGGCTTCACAGATCCTTGAGAAAATTTCTTCTAATTTTCGAATGGTAATATAACTTCAATGCTCCTCAACTTTCTTTAGGGCAACATTCACAACCTTATTACACAGTAATCTGTGGTGAAAGGGGCAGCTGCTTCATCCCTAGTTAACTTCAGGATTTCTTTTTTTCTCAAAATGCATTTGGTACCCAGGTAGTATTTCCTTCACTGAGTGAAAAAGGCTTAGTATATTTATATGTGCTTTGTGATGAGCTTCAATACTTTTCTCTTTAATTTGAAGAACAGCAAACAGACATTTTGAACAGATCCTGGCAACATGCACTTTTATTTTTCTGTATTAACCCAGATCTCTTGTGTACAGCCAAGATACTTACGTGAGATCTTTGCTGCATCCCAGTTATCTCTTGTCTTTGTGGCCCTACCTTCCTGCACAACTGTGCACATTTAGTAGGCCAGCACCTGGAAGCATCAAATAAAAACCAAAAAATTTCATCAATGAAATAGCTACATTCTGTAGCACTTTCCTATTAGATAAAAGGCTTCCAGAGTGGTTTTCTATTTTATGTCAATGTTTGCATAGAAGCATAATTAGGTATTCTGAAGAGATGGTATGTTGTCAGTCAATTATAATAGGATTTGTGCAAAATTTACTGATGCCCAAGGCATAGTCTCAAAGTTGGTTGGTTTCAAGTAAGTTAATTTACAACAGATACTTGTGAGGTTTCACAAACCAAGCTCATTTTGGTTCCTTTTGCTTTAAATGCTGAGTGCTGAGAACATTGACTGGGGTACAGAAGTTGAAAACTTGATGGATGACATGGACTAATTATCCTCCCTTGCTCTATTCCTATTAATGAGGTGTTTACAGCAGATTTCTGGGAGTTTGTCTCAGAGAGAAAACACTATCTATTAATGAGGGGTTTGTCAGATATTTCCCTTATCAATTGTTAGTAAATTACAGCAACTAAAAACACGGGCTTGCTCATCAGATTTTAATGCATCAATATGCACAGAGGTACCTGAAGCCCTCTGAGTGTCTGCTCTGACCATGACTTTTGGTTAGAGTAATTACACACACTATGTTGCGGATTAACAGCATAAAAAAAAATCTAGTTTCTTGGCTTATATTACTCACATTCTATGTTAAGTAGTGTTCACCAATCTGTATTACTACAAATGAGAGATACCTTTAAATTGTCCTGTCACCACTGGCTAGACAATGTTATTAACCTTTCATAATGACCCCTTAGAATAGTAAGATACATTCTCATAAAATTTTCTTCCCTCACTAAACCATTTGCTTAAGAATCTTCTATTTGTCTCATTCAAGCCCAGCAAGACCACCAACTTTGAAACTGTGACTAATGAATTCGTACAAACTCGGTGTCTGTATTTAAATAGGAAACGTATGAAAAAAAGTTATTTAAATATATATTTTAAATAACACATTAGCTTTTTGATGATTGTTATATTTTCCTTAGTGGGATTTTTAGCTCCTCACAACAATTAAAATTGGATAAGTATTGGTGTTTCCATTATGAAGATGAGAAGCCAAGACACACATTGGCTGACTTCTTTCTCTTTCATTAGCACAAGTTTTGGGTACATGCAGCTTACACCCATCTCGGGGAATGTAGGTACATGTACATGATACAACTTGCTTCTTTTCAATCTGCTTCCCTCTGTTCTCCCTCCCTTCCTCCTCTAATTCCCCTTTCCCCATTTTCATTTCGTTGATATGAATAATTTCAGCTCATGTTTGTGACACAGAAAGTTTGTGTTCATTGAATATGTTGAATATGTTCTGACAAATTGAAGAACATTAATGAAGCTATTCCGGCACATGGCATGTCTTTATTCTATGTATTTCTCATTCCCTCCCTCGTCCCTCTTGTCCTTTGTCTCTGGAATCTCTTCCACTTCTAAGAGAACCATGCCCTTTTCACCTTCTATCCATCCTTTATTAATGTCTTTGTTTGTACTTTACCTTACTCAGATGAAAGATATCATATGGTGTTTAAGCCTGTGTATCTGGTTTATATCACTCAACATCATATTTTCCAGGTGTACCCATTTTCCCAAAAATGTTTCAAATTATTCCTTCTTTCTAAGTATTAGTATGACATAATGGAATACACTAATTAATTTATTTATTTAGTTTTTTTTTTTTTGGCTTTTCTCCAGTACTGGGAATCGAACTCATGACCTTGCACTTCCCAGGCAGGTGCTGTGCTGCTGAGCTAAATCCCCAGCCCCATACACTAAGTAATTTCTATCAGGTAATAGTTCTTAATGTTTTCTGATTCATAGAATCTTGTAGGAATTTGATTATTTCATTGCCCTCTAAAATGTACATAAAAACATGTAAACATCACTTGCATTGAATTTTAGGTTAACACCCTTGCCTAGGCGTTATGTAGCCTAAGCAAGACTTGGGCTTATTTAATCTGACTTTCTAGTCTGGATTTAAGGATGTTCTTTTAGCTCCTGGTCCATATTCTTGTCTAATTAGCTATTTACTCTTCACAAGAGATAAGGTTTTATTAGTTTCACATTGTTGTAGCTTTCAAACATGCATATTTTTCTTTCCTATACAATGTACTTCTAATCTACATAAAACTGTAAAGTGATTCTACTCGTTCTCTATTCTACACAATTTCTACTAAGGTCTTTTTTTTTCATGTAGTGTTCCTAGTTCTTATGGAATATGGAGGTGGTACCTGCTGATATTATTTAAAACTGTGCAATTTGTGTTTTCCATATCAAGAAATGGGTACTTAGTAAGCTGTGCCTTATTTTTCTGTCTGCCATCAAAAAGCCATATCTACTTTGTTTTCTGGGTAGACTCGTAATGTTGATGTAAACTGGTAGAACAGGGTGGATGTAAGTTAAGGGATTCGTTTTGTCTTTCCCTCAGTTATTTTTGAGCTTTGAAAAATGAACAGAGGGCTAAATCTCTGAAAACAAAAATACCACACAGACCCAAGTTTGTTCTGACTACCTAATTGCTCTCTTTCTTGCTTCTGCATTCATTTTAGGTTTTTGTTTGTATATAGTATTGTTAAACATAACATCACACGTTTATCTTTTCCCTTTAAAATAAAACTTCACTAAAAAATTAATTCAGTGCTTTTATTTTTTATAGCTTGTCCTTTATCATTTTTATCACTGGATTTTAAATGAAGGCAAGTCTATGGATTAGAAAGGCTACAAACTCTTTTATATTGAGTACTTAAACACCATCATTATAATTAATTTCAATACAGAGATTGAGTATTCTACCATACCTCTTAGCAGTTTTAGTCGAAAGATGAACAGTGCTAAGTTTGAGTGTATGTTTGTTTTACTGGATAATTGATTCCCTGCTCTGTTCTACTTTTCTTTTGAGGGAGACTAGCAATGACAAGCTCTCTGCTCCTTACAGTCTGTACCTAACACCCTGTTCCCTCACAGCTCATGCCAAGGAAAGAGTGCTATGTGCCACCCACTCGAGAGCAGAATTTGAACTGTGCTTCGTGCCACGGTTCTTGTTTCATCCTCTCAGTGAGGAGGACACAGCGATTTTAATATGCAATCTACATTTTTCTTGTCACCCCTACTGCATCATTCGTGTCTTTTGTCAGTCAATACAAGCATAGCAATGGAGCCACTGACAGCTGGTGCCACTCAGTAACAGACCTGAGTTGGAATTTAGCTTAATTTATCATTCTTATTAGCGTTACCTACCCCTTACTGTGTAGTGATATCTGGATTTGAAAAGATCACCCCTAATTAGAATCCCCTGAAGTTTATGCAACTTTTTCCTCATTAATAAATTCTTGTGGTCATCACAACAAGGCCCATTAAAACATAGTAAACGATCTTGTGTCGCTCCGAGTAGTGTAGATTATAAGAACTGTCACGTTTAGTAAAAATAAAAGCAAGTATCAGAGCACGCATAGCAAACAAGGGAGAAGAGACAAAATCCCTGCGGTAATAAACTTACCATAACAATAGATCTGCTAAAAGTCTTAAATGGAAGTTCATTTTTCTTTCATAATTGGTGTTGACATCTTTGTCTCTGGTCATCAGTTCAGTAATATCGCAGTCAGTACAAAGTCAGATTCCTGCGGCCTTTTACTGGTGAATATTGTCTCATACTCCCAGAATAGTTGCCTCAGCTTCAGCATGATATTCATGGTAAAGATAGAGGAAAGGGATAAAGATAAAGGAAAGGGGGTTATGCCACTCATCCATCACTTTCATTAGGAAAACTAAAAGCTATTCAAGAAGTTCTGGGCAAACTTCTGAAGCATCAGGCTGTCCATGTCACTGGCCAGTTCAGCTTCGTATGATTGCTCCTACCTACAGTGGATGGCAAAAACGTTACTCTTCAGCTTTCCCATCATCTGTGGTGAGATGTGTTAGAAGGACATTGAGATCAGTAAGCTGACTTACAAACACAGTCAGCCTCCTTTACTTGCTGGAAAATAAAAAAATAGTTGAATACATGCATCTCTATGCACATAAACATACACAAAGGCAAGATGGCAACAGAAATTAAACAATCACTCAAAGAAAAAGTCTGCAGTAGTGCTTTACTTATGCTCAGTATTATTCCTGTGGTGGAGGTTTCTCTTCATATCATCTCTCTTCGAAGGTGTGAATTTGATTTCTTCACTTACCTGCTCCTGATTTTGTCTGGCTATCAGTACATGCTGAAAGCTCAAGACAAGCTATTATGATCTCATCTGCAAGATTTCTAGCCTCTACTATCATACATTATTCTAAAAATCTTAGCTCTTCTCTGATTTTCCCTGACAATCTACCTAAAGATTTATTCCAAATGAATCAAATGATACTACTTATCTTTGTATTTCTGCTACTGTTTCTGGGCTTGGCTCTGTAGAAAATGAGGAATAGTAATATATCTAAATGTAGTCTTTCTCATTCACTTGGAGTATAAGTTCTGACATATTCAAAAATGTTGATGAAGCTCTGACTCATATGATTGATATAAGGACTTTGTGACACCTTCAGGAGGTTACAGGAAATCTATGTAGGTACGAGGTAGGTTCATGGACTCCAGAATACATACTGGTGAGCTATAGAAGACAGGTGATGTGCATGAGAGCACAAGAAAGCCTCAGAAGAGAGTTTTGAGTCCTTATGCCAGCATTTCCTTCCGTTTGTGCCTTTTTGATTCCATAAGAAACAAATTGATGAATTATAGGTCTGCAGCAATGGCTGATCATTTAGTAACGTACCGAAGGTGCCTTGTGTTAATTGCAGTGTTCAGTATTGAATGTGCTCAATGCACTGCAGGCCCAGTTCTCGAGATGTAAATTATGGGAAATATTTATGAATTCATAAAAGTCAAATACATTATTGAAAGTCATGAGTTGAGAAGTAAAAGCGTGGGTTTTAGTTTAAAGGAACACATTACTGGTCTTGATAGTAAAGAATTGCACATAATGTCCTTGTATGCCTACTGCATGCTAGGCAAAATAACCCTGCAATTAGTTCTTCTATCATTTTAAAAGGTGAGACAGTTACCACTCAAGGGGCCAAGGAATTTATCTAAATTCACAGAAGTGGAAATGAGAAAGAGTTTAATGCATTTTTCCCTTTGTTCTTTATGTTTCATAATGTAAACATATTCAAGTTTATTTCTCTAGATATTTCTAGATTATATAATTTTATAAAAGAAAATACCATGTTATTTTTATGTGACTACAGTATAGGTCCCAAGATATGTACCAGGACCATGTTTATTTCTTTCAGAACTTGCTGAGATCACCTGTTTTTTCTTAGAACAACTGAACACATAAAACTACTTCCCTGGTAACCATCCCCCCAGCCCACGATGGCCCTTAAGTGAAAAGCTGAAGTGAAAAGTTAAGATTCTCCTTAACTTCTTAACATACAATCTGTAAACACACTTACGCTTCACTGATTATGAATTAAGTAATGCACAGCTTTGCTGTCACAGGTGATGAGAACCTAAAATTAGTGCTTCCAGGTGTGTTTCGGTAGGTACAGAGGACAGGTACATTCTGAGCCCTTTCCATTTCCTGGATATACTTTCTTGAGATTAGAAAATTGGCAACCTTTGTGTGCTGCCAACGTGCCAGAGAAGTCATATGTGGCTAAAAAGAGGGGAGAAAATGCAGCAACTTGGGCCTCTGTGGCCTTGGTTAAAAAGTTTCAGGTCCCTTGTATCATCAGGCTTGTCTTTGTAGTAATCCACTATCCAGTACCTAGTAGTGGAATTCATCTCATTGCAACTGCTGTATTGCCTATGTGCACTGTCCCCACTGTGAGATCTTGTGCATGGAGGAAATACTTTTGGGACTTGACAGCTTCTCAATAAGTGTGAAATGTGACATCCAATTTCATGTGGCACATTATCTTCATAAGCTTAGAGTAGGAGTCACAGGATGGCAAGGCTGTCTTTGTTCAGAGTCACCCTCAAATTCTAGTGACATGAGAGCATTACTCTTGTCTTTCTCATTTGTCTCAGCATTTTTACATAGAGGATTAAGTGGATTTCCCAAGATCTGGAGAACAAGTAGAAGGAAATGCTATTTAAAAAAAGATTGGATATGGTGCTTCTCCTCACTGAAACTATTATTCTTGCTTTGTTGGATGAATGTGATTATTCTGGAATGCTTATTTTTTGCTTTCCTTAAAATGCTCAGGGAGACAAGTAAATATGTATTTACCTAAATTATATAAATTGGTATTATTTCATCAACACAGTTGTTCCTCTTGACATTTATAGAGTGCCCTTTAGTCATTTTTTTTTTTTTACGTGCAATGCTCATAACTTCCTATTAAATAAGAAGAGGTTGCATGTCCTCTTCACAGGTAAGATATTTGAAGTATGGTGTGATTAAATATGCATAGGTGGATAATGAGGCACCTGGTTAGTGTCATCCATGTGGATGTGGAACGTTTTTAAAAACAGAGTCATGCTTTCCTTGAATATACATTTATTGAGTGTCTAACATATGCCAGACATTTTTTTAGGTACTGAGGATAGAAAGATGAGTAATATAATAAGATACTCTACTCTAGAGATGGAGAGCCTTTTACAGTTTTCATGGCAAAAACAGCTCACTGCAGCCTGAGTGTCATAGGCTTACCATCACTGACATAGTCTCATAGATTTCAAAGAATTGTGATAGGAATAATTTAAATAATTAAGAACAGTATGGTGGGTGTGTCATATGTTTTAATAAATGGCTGTGTAAGCAGGGTAATGGCTCCCTATAGGAGATGTGCTTAGTTATTCTTTAAACTCCATAACATTCTATGCAAAACCATGTTCATGTTTGTACACGTACATGTTGTGTGTGTATATGTTTTCACTAGATAGAAAGTCTACATCCCATTATTATAAGGTATTACTAAGAGTCTGGGTTGAGTGTTAAGGATAAGTAACGGCCAGAGACACAAAGTTATAAACACCATCTTTTCTAAATTGCTTTGTTCTCAAGAAGTTGTTGAGCAAACTATACATAAAAAAGCGAAAATTATCTATGATCCTAATGCAGACCTTTCTCATAAAGCTGCCTCAATGCTTGATTTAGAACAAAGCCGAAGACAGGATTCTTTCAACTATAAAATGCAATCATACCGGCACCTGTCCCATCAGTAGAGATGGCCAGTGTTCTAAACTCTGTTCCACCATTTTAGCCTTCTGTACTCCCTTCCTGCTGGAGAAATACCGAGACATAAAAAGGGGCTGCCTCTTTGCATCCTCATGATTAAAGAACATATAGGCAAGAGCTGGCTGTCAGGAAAATCTTAAGCAAGGTGAGATTTAAACCATCAGTAAGTTTGATAAGAAACAGTGAAACAAAATGTCTTTTTGGAGCAAGGATGGTGATAAAGATTTCCCTATAGCCAAGTGGCTATTCTTCAAGCAGGGTATCTCAAATTTTTACCTCTATATACCTTAATACATAATATATTTTAATACCTGAAAAAATGAGATTGATATGTGACTTATTTTTAAACTCCTACTCTTTCCATTTGAACCTGGTTATAGGACTAAGAAAAAAGTCACCACCCTGGTTTTTGAGGTAGCATGAAATACATTAGCTGGGTTCAAGCACTGGTGAATCCACTGATGCTTTAGGTTTCAAACAAAGGAAAAGGACCCTAGATCTTTTGAGCAGAATCAGCAGCCAGCCAGCCTCAGTTAAAAATAAGAGAGGTTGTACAGCAGAGACACCCTAAGGCCTTACCAGGAGGGGTCTGCTGAGAAGGCCACAACTGATATCTGACCCTTGGGTTGCGTGCATTTCTGCCCCAGAACTATTTCATCAAATCACAGGGCCATGCACTCTTGTTCTTTGAAATCCCTTACCTTTACACACCTGTCTTCTGCTTGAAAGTTGTCCTGGCTGAGGATCTCTGTTTGATGGAATAACCTGACTGACAGGGAAAATGAGGAGACAATGCTTGAACTGCTTTTGATTTTGTAGCAAGAGTCCTGACTTGATGAAAATGTGTGTGTCGAGGCATGCCCTTGAAAATTAGACAGAATGTAGATAGAGACCCATCAGGAAAACAGCATACACATGTACTGCAAAGGGGAAGCCTTTTGTTCTTGAAATCACAACTGTATTTCTCTCCTGTACATTGACCAAACTCATGACGAGTAAGGCATTTGATATTGAGTGTAGGAACAGATTAATCATTTAATAACTGGGTCGCTCTCAAAGAAATTTTGACAGACTTGAAGTAAGGAGACAGGTAGCAGTGATAGCAACTGTGGCTTCTTGATGTAGGGTAGAGGCAGCCCTGTTAAAACTGTCACCGATGGAACTGTGACTCTGGAAAAGTTGCTTCATTCCAATCATCCTCAGTATCTTTACCATAAGGTACAGGGTATTTTTAATTGTCTGCTAGTTATTTTTATACAAGAATTGTAAACTCACCAAATACTCATTTTGTACCCTCTTCATCCTAGTCAGTCTTCTAGGTGTTGGGTAATAATAGAAAGAACTCCTATCCAGATCTTTGTGTTCATAAGGTTCACATGGGATGGCATAGATACTAAACTTGGGGGTGAGGCAGGCAGAAAGAATAAAAGCCAATAATTTTATTTTGAATATATCGAATTTGAAACAACTATTAAACAACCACAAGGAAATTTTAGAGGAGAGGAAAGAAGTGAAAATACTTTATTTTTATAAGCCTGTTGTGTTGTAGTTAAAGGCATCAAATGGAATGAGGTCATCCAAATTGGGGAATCAGATTGGGAAGAGAAGATAGGGGACTGAATCATAGAGAACTTAATTTTAAATACCTGTTAGAACAGAAATCATTGAAACAAATTGGAAATGAAACTCACATAGTACTAGGAGGAAGCATGTATGCTGAGGAAGGAAGTGATTCAAATCTATCAAATGGATCATTGCCTTTGGAAAGTGCTCTTTCAGTTGAGGGATAACAAAGAAAACCCAATTGGAGGGAATGGAGAAACTAATGGAGATGGTAATGTGGAAACACTAAGTTTATTCAACCCTTTCCAGCTATATTGCTAAACCACTAGTCCTGGATATTATTGCCGCCGTCATAGATTTCTTCTCTGTGCCTCTGTGTTGTAGGGTCGAAATTCAGGGTCATCATAGAAAACAATGCATCACTGAATTTACCTCACATAACTTTGCTCTGAACCAGTGTGAGAAGAGCGTAAATTTCCACAATGAGAAGTGAAATCCTTCATCTCAAGGCTTGCACAACGGCAAAGAATCCGTATTTCAGCAGTACTATTAACAAGTTGTGTATTCCGGGGCTGGGGGTTTAGCTCAGCGGCAAAAGCGCCTGCCTGGCAAGCGCAAGGTCATGAGTTCAGTTCCCGGTACCGCAGGAAAAAAAAACAAAAAAACAAAAAAACAAAAACAAAAACAAGTTGTGTATTCCATCAAATTGTCCACTTTAACCTTAAAATCCGTATATCCTATTTATTACCTGTAGCATAAAGTTCAAACTCCATACTGAAGAATCCACGGAGTTTTATGATTAAGTCGAGGTTATTTATTTTAATTTTTTGAATATTTTAAAGCCTGTTTATAAGTACTGATAAGATTGTATTGGTACTTAACATACTACCAGCTTGAATAGAAAGCACTTGCAGAGGAGTTCACATAGACTCCTCATCCTCATGGACAGGCTATCGAGTTGTTTTGACTGTAAAGTAGGGACATTTCCATTTGGCACTTATGTAGTGATTGGTGGTTTGACAGATTCTATTTCCATTACTACTGCATTTTAATGAAAGAGTGAGAAACTCTCCAGCCTCAAGATAAACAAGCGTACACCCTAGTGATGTCCCACAGCATTTACACAGAAGCTGCTTCTGTCCCCACTGTTTGTCTCCTGTGTGCACATAGGCATCCTATCGGGAACAGCGGTGCTTCCTTTAGCAGGCACTGTTTTATATTCCATATATAACTCCACAGCACTTAGGTGTTCGATAGATTTTTGTTAAAATGAATTGATTAGAATTGGGAATTTTCTATGAACCTCTTGGTATTGACTCTCATCTTTGTTCCATTTTAGAAGCAGCTAAATCTTTTATGTCCTCCAGAGATCCAAATATATATAATGTTTCAAGACACTTTTTTCCTACCTTCAATATTGAAAAATAGAAGTTCAAAAACAAATGGAAACATACCAAATCTATAAAGATGAAATAGTGAAATATCCCTTTTTAGATGAATCAACTGAAATAATACTCCAAAGACCAAGATATTTAATCAAATAAATCAAATGCTAAACTAAATGAAAGGCCATCAAAGAGAAGTAGTTTTTCAGATCTTTAACAAGAATGAAAAATTTGAACCGTATGTCAAAAATAGGAATCCTTTATCTTGGTGTAACATTGTAGTATTTCTGAAATGTGGTCTGCATGAAGAAGATTCCCAGGAGGGTAGACGTGGAGCCACAGGGAGCAGCGTGACCAGGACAGTGGCTGTCATGTGGAGGCAGATATTCAAGCGTGAACACACCAGCTAATAAGATCCATGCAAATAGAAGATGCAGTAATTCATAAAATAGAATGTGAATACTCTTTTAGATAACACTGTCATTTAAAAAATATTTTAATTGTCTCCTTACAAAATCTAATGCATTCAGTACCACGAGGATGCCTTCTGTGTAGAAGAAAGCTCAGGCAATTCATTGCTGACCAAGTGGATTTGAATCCCAAATGTTTACTCTTTGCTGCTTCAGTAACAAAAACAAATCATTCAACCTCCCAGGGTAAAATTTTACCTCCTAATTTATGAGATAAGGAGATCAGTGCATTCTTCAAAGATTTGTTGCAAAGATTTTATGAATTAACACACAGTTATCTAGGATAGATATCAGTAAACTTTTACCATGAAGGGCCAGATAGAAACTACATTTGGTTTTATAGACAAACTGGTTTCTGTAACAACTGTTTAGCCCTAATACAGTACAAAAGGAGTGATAAGCCATATGTACATACACTCCTACTAAAGATTTGCAGAACTGGTGGATGATACAGATGTACCCTGTGGGCCATAGTTAGCCAACCCACAATCTCAAGCAATTAGCTCCTGTACTGACAGTGCTCATAAATAAATATAAAAAATAACAATGCTTACCATAGGTAATCTTGAATAAAGGTGTTGAATCAATCAGTTAATCATGAAATCAAGGAATAAATCTAGTGAGTGAATATGGTTACCATCCCCAACCTCAATACTTATTAATTTAGTACTTTACATATCATCTACTACTTTATGAAATCATTGTGCATTTCCTACTGATGTCCTGATACAAGAAAGTAAAAGCATTATACAGTCAGAAATTTTCTTAAATATTTTTAAAGTACTCTTAGAATAATTGGGCTAAAATGCATTTTTAAGGAAGGTTTTGTGCTTCAAATGGGAGGATATCCCCTATAGAATTCTTTCCTAAACAATATTCTGTAAGTGAATATGTACCAGGAGATACTCATAGGATTTGGTAGTAAGATATTTTTGAGAAACTTAGCATTAAACAAAATTAAATAGATTTTTTTACTACAGAAATTCTCATGGCTTTTCATGGTAAAGAGGGATAGAAGAACACACTGTGTACAGCTTCCTAAATTTAACAAGGAACTTTTTCCCACAAAGCTATTACTGTCTTCAAGAATATGCTCTTTGGAGAATACTATCTGAAAAAACACTGCTCTGTAATATAAATTGAATTTTTCACATTTGAAATAAATACTGTGAAGGGACTTCTTACACAAGGAACTTAGCAGACTAAAAAGGAAAATAGCTGCTAACAATTTTCTGCTAAAATTTCTCAATTTTTCAATTCAATCATTTCTTCATTTAATTATTCAATAACCACTTATTGTTTTTTATTCTAGTCAAGGAAGAGCCATATTTTTATACCTATTAAAAAGTCAGGGGTAACATTGTGAATAGAAAGGTAGCCATTTTAAAGTAGATGACTACAATCTCAAGTTCTTTATCTCACACCTATACAAATCTTTTTGAGTTTCATGGGAAGATAAACTTTTATTGCAAAAAAGAACCTCAAAGTTATATGCAGATAAAAGAAGAGCTACAGTGAGTGAACTGGAGTAATATTTGGCAATAACCTGCCAGAGAGCTCATCTGAATTAAAAAGGACTTTGATATCAGATCTCATAGTCAAGGTCCAGAGAAGCTTGAAATAGACTTGAAGCACAGCAGTTAAAACTCACACTCCTGCGTCAGAATTATTTGCAGAGTCTGATAATGAATCTTATTTAAGGAGAAATTAGAATAATGAACCAGGTTTAGGAAATGCTCTGTGTATCTAAGGGCACTGTACTCTTTGGTCTGGTCTCAAAGAAACAGCAGAAAACACAGTGGAAATATTTCACCTACACACCTACTGTAAATTTACCATCACCACTCTCAATATTTCTATTGCAAGGCTTTGCTGTGATGTAGTTGCCAGGATGAACACACAATTGTTTTGTATTATGAGATGAATAACCACTTTTATTTCCTACTTCTTCCCTAACCTGGAACACACAAATACACAGGTTAATGTTTCAGAATTAGTTTTAGTATAATGATTCTTCTAGTGTACGTGCTGCCCAAATGAGCACAGTATAATGATTCATCTATATTGTTTTCTTTTTGCATAAGCTCATCCTGAAGCAGCCTTTTCTATGGGGTCAGCAGAGCAAGAAGTTGGATCTATAGTCTTCTGACAAATCATATAGATTTAGTGACTTCATTACAATATGTACTGAATGTCAGGTGTATTTAATAATCTGTATTTCTACAATGTTTGATCCTAAGTGTACACCAGGCATTAGGCTACCTTCTTTTTTTTTTTGTTTGTTTTTTTTCCGGTACCGGGAACCGAACTCATGACCTTGCGCTTGCCAGGCAGGCGCTTTTGCCACTGAGCTAAATCCCCAGCCCCCATTAGGCTACTTTCTGCTTCTCAAAATAAACAGGAATTGGTAACTAAAACAACCTAATACAAACTTAACAGCGTTGAATCATTCCTTGATCAATGTGAGTCATAAAAAGCCAAGAATTAAGATGTGTTATGTGCACATATCTCCCCACAATGAATGAAATCATTATTTACTTCAAACATTTACAAATAAAAAATTTTAAAAATGCCCAAGCCAAAATACATAAGGATGATGGGTTAATTAAGTTATTAAAATTTGGCATAGTAAATATATACACTTGCCTAGAGCTATGTAATCCCTAAAACATCTGAGGCAATATAGAGACCTCTTTTAACTTCACATTTTAGAAAAGTTTGAAAAACCATAAGGAATATGTTTGAAAAAGACTGGATGGAAAGTGAGACCTGATATTAACACTTAAAGTTGTGTGTTTTGTGGCCTGGCTTTTGTGTTGATTCTAGAGAACTTTCCTGTTCAACTCAGTGAATATTTCCAAATGATTCAAATGCAGGCAAGGCTGGGAGAACATCTGAGAGAACAACTGTGTAAGTCCAAACAGAGGCTGTATTGTTCTTTTTGGTCTTTTATAATGTGGTAAATGGTATCATTAGAAGCTATCATTCTCAATATTAGCATCAAATGTTCAATGCAAATAGTCCAAGTAAGAGCATATAGTCCCTGTTACTTCTTCCATCCCCAGCCCTTGAAAATTGGAGATCCACTGTGGTCACAAGCTTTCTTTATGGGGCGTGCAAAACCCAGTGAGGACTAATATTGAAAAATATCTTCCAAAGGACCTGAAGTGAATTGATGGGATTAATGACAGAACTACAAAATGAATTGTGAAAAAATAAAGTAACTTAATTTTAATAAGCCTAGCAGAGTCAGTACAATTAAATAGTAGCTGTGGTACCATTAATATTTTGTCCCAAACACCACTATCATATATGCTCAACTGCTGTATTTACTTGGCAGAGTAGCAAAAAATGAATTGAAACTTAAAATATCAATTGCAAAAATGGCAATGCAGTGGATTGGAAGTAATTTGAAATTACACCTAATAGAACAAAGCACTCTCCAAATTAATGGATAGTGCTGCTAGGAAATAAATGAATTCTTTACTCTTAAGTCTTTTGTCTTAAAGAAAACCTGTAGTAATGAAAACCAAATAATTATCCTTAACACCATGAAATGAATCAGAGGAGCCATGAAAGGTGTTCATAGTTACAAGGAAAAGGTTTTCTTTTCTTTGAGTCACTCTCCTTTTGTTCTGTACTAAGAGAATCCTGTTTCATGACATAGAGCTTCTTAGGTAGTCTTCCTTTTTTTACTATACCTTTATCATAGCCATTCTCCTTTGTCTGTTTTTGTCCTTTACATCACAATCTCTTCTCCTTACACTGTTTGCAGTTTTGCTTCCTAATGTTTGTAAGTGTATGTATGCTGTGCCCGGTAAACAAAGACCTGCTCTTGGCCAATTCATTAATGAGGTTCCTGACTAAAGTTCTCCTGGGAAGGAAGAATTTGATAGCTAAACTAAGACCTGCTTCCTTCTTCAGAAATGTCATTCTGAGAAGATAGTGACTGAAGTGGATCTCTGCCAGGTAATATATGTACATTTACACATACATGAGTATATTCAATAGACAACCTCTTCTTTGATAGTAATGACCATAATAAACAAAAATTATATCATTTAAAAACCAGATGTTTTTAAGTTTCCAATAGCGGTAACATTTATAAATTTGGTAATAATTAGTTATGAGTTAGTGGAGATTATCCCAAATTGGAACAAATAACTGTATATATGTATGTATGTATATGTATGTGCATATGCGTAAATATATATACATATATATGTAATATGCATTCATTTAACTGTTGGAAAGCAGTCTTTGTCCATGTGGTTTCCTACATATCAAATGCTTCCTCCTCTCTCTGCTGATTCAAATTGAAATAATAATTCAATGTAATAATAGATTCTGTCATCTTATGTTCTTGTAAAATTTTAGTACATATCTATTTCTTGCTTTGCTTTTCTGACTACCTTTATTCATGGCTGACATGCATAAAATCTATTATTCTAGCTCAGATATATATATATATAATATTTAAATATACAATTTATATTTACATGTTAAGTATATTATATATGTTTATATATATTTAGAACCTCTGCTTTGGGAGGATGTTAGTACAATACTGAGTACCCTCATGTGGGACTGAAATGACCTTTCCGAGCTGCCTCAAACATTCCCTATTTGGTGCTGTTCCTCTTCACGTGCTATGCTCTTGACTCCTAAATTCTTGCTTTTATTCTAGTCTCCGAACACATGTTAGCCTTTTTGTCTTTGTTTTAATTTAGTCCTGATCATTGTGTTACTTTCTCTGTTACATTTTTGAGTTTCTTCAAGGTTAAAATTTGAACAAGTTGAACCCAACTGCACATCCTGAGAAGGGTAAGCCAGGTTCTCTCTGGCCCACATTGTTTGACAACTATTAAGGAGCAAAAGACAACAATTTTGAGTTAGAGGGTGTGCGTTAGAGAGGGGGTTTTGGTTTCCACGGTATGTTCAGCCTTGGAAAAGGCATACTTTATATGGTCCTATATTGTTCTGCAGATCTGTAGTCTTCCTAAGCCTGCTGTCTACATACTATGTGTGAGGTTCCTGCTATAGATATTATTTACTGAAAATAATATGGTGATATGTGATCATGGTATCCTAGGTGTTATTTTGCACTGTGTGTAAATCTATCAGACAGGCTGTATCTGACAAGCGCAGCTTGCACAAAGCAAGGAAGGAACTGAGAACATAGGGAATGGGTTAGGATGGTGGTGCCGCACCTGTGGTATGTGTGCTGCAGTGGGCACACAAAATGTTCTCTGTCAGCATGCACCTAAGTTGCCCCAGCATCACTCCAGCAACCGAACATTCAGGTTTAATTGCAGTGTTGACACTTTGCAATAAATAAGTGGGTTTTGGGCTGCAGGTTGGGCACTCGATCTCTAAAAGGTTTGCCATCTCTGGGATAAGGACCTAAATGGAATATGAAAGTGTTTTTCAGGGTGAAAGTCAGAGTGTGTATTCAGCTATTTGCCAATCAATATATATAAAACATATAAAAGGATGCTGAGCTCACGCCAGGTTTCAGTGAGAGTGTATGCCTTTGATCCAACAATATGTGTATCTAGGAAAAGCCAACCTCTCTGATATGCCATGGGACCAACACTGATCATACTGTGTAACAATGGAAGTTCTGTTGATGGCAACTAGACAGTGTGATTATTTCCACATATATTTCACAGAGGGTTATCATTTTTAATAGGAGAACCCAGCCAGGAGCTGAAAATAGGACAGAAGGGTGAGGAAGAGTATCAGGGAAATGTACTATTCAGCTATATGTTCAGATCTTCAGGAAACCTAACCAGAAGGCCAGAGGTATGGATTGGGGCAACATGAAAGGCACATTCTAGTATTTTAACTCAATGAGTACACACGTGCGTATTTAGGCCAGAATTTCTGCATCTGAATCCACCATTATTTCCCAGAGAAACTATGCAGTGGGTTCCAAAGAAAGCAGTTGTTCCTCTGTGCTCTACCAACATCATATTGAGATATGTAAGATGAAATTAAACATCACTGTGTTTTTATCTTCTGCCAGTCTATTTTCTTTTTAGCTCACAGGTTCTAACAGTGAGCATAAATTTGCATTCAGCTCTTTATTTTCAGTGTTCATGACAATTCTTGCCTAGGTACATAAAAAAGTCTTACTGTAAAAATGAATAAATGGGTGAACTAAGAGAACTCTACTCCAGACCCAAAGATATCCCTCTGGGAAAAAAGCTTCTTGTGAGAACACATGCCATTGTCACATTTTCAGTGTCTGTGATGGGTGAGTTAACAATGAAAGAAAAGTCAAAATGGCTCCAGACTGCACCTTCCTTAGCTTTTCTCTGACAGACTGAGGATCAAAGTCTCCATCCCATGTGAGGACACAGCATCATACACTGGAATGCCTCTGATTCCTTCTCCAGTGTTGCCAGGAAAGCGATTTCCAATATGTAACCTACCAATGGAAGCTTCATCTCAGCCTGTAAATTTGACCTATGTTGCATTACAGATGCAAACATTACACTAGAACCCTTTCCATCCCACCCACTGCCACTCCCCTACAGAAGCAAGAATAAGATTAAAAGAAAAAGGACAGGAAAAAAAGAAACGAGATTTTGCCACTGAGGCACTTAATGAGGATAAGAGACTTAAAACTATTACTTCTCATGGAATTTTTTCTGTTCTAGAATCATTTTGGAGTAAAGAGATCCTGTCAGTTTTCTAAATAATTAGAAAGCACTTCACTGAGGGAATGTTGGTGGCTGTGTTCCTTTGGAGCCAATTTGGATTAATCATGCAGTTGATGATCCTGAACTGTTCAGCAGGCCAGGACTTCACTGCCATAAGTGCAGAGAAGTATTTTCCCTCAAACAACTTGTAACAAAGAATAAATTTTTGAAATTATTTTTTCTCTTCAAATCCAAAGTTAGGACTTTTCCCCTTAATCTTCACACCCTCCAATTTCAGAGTGATGAATTACCAAGTAAGCCAAGAGAAGATTATGCTAAAAATGGGACTCTCCGAATTGTGAACTTATTCAGCGGTGCTTTTTACAGGAAACTCAGGGGATTTTATTCAAAACTTAACTTGAATAATTTTCAATAATACTTGCTCGTTTTGGAAGACTACCTCTCAGAATTTCCTGTTTCTTCTTTAAAGGGCATAAAGATGCCTCACTTCTATGACAGCAAAAAAAAAATGTAGCCTTAAAAGGGAATCTTGGGGATTTCAATCTTTGGCAAATGCTTCTTGAGTTTTGGAAAATATATTTGATGACATTTGTTTGGAAAATGTATGTTCAGGCTTTGAATTCTATAGAATCCACTCAGCAAAAATATATTGAATTCTTACTCTGCACCAGGCTGGTAAGCCTTTCCAGGCTGTCTTGGTAATAATCTAAAGCAAGTCCAATCGTTCCAGCTTTGTGGCTTCTCTCACGAAGGTCTGAGAAGTCTGTATAGAGAAAGGCTGCTAAAGCATCACCCACTGTTGATGAGATAGACTATGCTGAGGACTGAGAAAGCAGCAAGGTGAGTGTGTGATGAGAGAGACCATTCCTGGCTCTGTCTTGTTCTTCCTCCACGAACTGTGAGGCACTTCCTCCCTTCATCCATGGCTTCTCCTGAAGAAACTCTACAGGTAGTGCAATCTAAACCAGCAAAGCTCCCACGTTGTCTTTCCTTCATGCAACTCTCTGATAAGCTACTCACCAATATCTGTATAGTTATGTATTTATCTGTTGCAACTGAAATATAAGCAAAATTTCTCAAAGGCTGGATTTTGATCAGTTTTGTTCACATCATTTTTTCATATGCTTGGATCGGTGATTCATGTATAACAGGACACACTGAAGATCGCTGAGTGCAATCCAAGGCTTTGAAGTATGTAATCTCAGGATGCTATCTGCAAGCCTAGGGAAGAGTTGAACTGTGAATGAAGGAATTGTGAGGAAAGGGGAGCTAATAGGAAGGAAGGAAGATAGGTAGAAGGGCCGATACACCTTTAGAATTACAGAGGCAGGCATTAGAAACTAGATCTTCACAGCAATTAAGGGCACTATAACGGAGGCTCTGCTAAGGTTGCCTGAGGATGCTGGTCACTGGAATTCAGGCAGCATAGGAGGTGCTAGACTCGTATGTCAGAGAGAAAAATTAAGATGTAGCTTTACGATTACTGAAGATTTTCTTTGGGAGGTGGGATAGTGGAGAAGAAAACAGGGTTCAGAAATTGCAGTAGGCAAAAAATACTCAAAAAGAAAAGCTTGCTAGGAAGTGGGAAGGAACGTTTGCAGAAACCCTTCCTGAGGTGCAGGATCGGTGCTTCTGAGGTGACTCCCTGATTCACAGCAGGCCAAATGCCCAACGTCACCTAGTTAATGATCAGCACAATCAGGATTAAAACCCAATTAGTTCTGTGTACCACAGACCTCACGATGGTGTAACTTTGCACTTGGCCCTCTGAGCGCCACATTCTTCAGCAATCTTCCTTCTTCCTCTTTGAACTTACTGTCTTAAACATGAAATAATTAACAAATTAAAAAAAAAAATCCAATCCACTTGTCTTCATTTTCCCCTAGTTTGGAGGGAGGATTTAAGAACGCTTAAAACAGTGCAGGTAAACTATTTTTCCAGAACCAGCAGGGTATTTAGCTAGCATTTTCTGTGCATAAAGAAGAAAGCTTCTGAGAACAAATCACAGTAATAAAGGTAAACTGGTGTCAATATTTGCTTAGAAAAATAAATGCATTACGACTTAAATTTCTAGAATTTAGCCAAGAAAAATTACATCTCCATTAACTTAAAATATCCTGGTTCCTAAAGTTTTAGCTATTACCTGAAAAGGCCTCGTGTGACATATTTCGGAATTATGGGGATAATGATTGTTAAGAAAATCTCTAGGAGGTCCTAAAAGGATTGAAGTGATTTAAGCATAAAACAGAATTTTAGCCGAGTTTGTAGCAACAGTAAAATGTATATTTCTCAACTTTTTTTTGGAACAGCTAGAGTACAAAATGAGAGGATTTCAAAAACATGTAACCTATTTAGTTAAAAGACAAATGATTTTTTATTATACAGGTGATCATAGGTTTGAAATAATGGTGACCTATGTCACTGGACACCTGTACATTTACCAAAGGTTACAGTAATGTGAGTTTTGTGTAAGTATACTTACGCAAAGTAAGTATTCATGAGGCCATAATTATGCATGAGGGAGACATAATCATGACTTCTTAATACTCACTGTTTTCATTTATTTTACTTGGGTAAAATAAATCTTGTGTTTCCATTGTTCACTTCCGGGCTTCATTCTGTAACCACACAATGGCAGCTTTCATTTAGGAACTTCCGAATTATTAAGCTGGCTCTCCACACGAAAGAACAGTGGCTCTATGGACAACTGAGAAAAATCCACCTATGCATTTAGACACACACACTGATCAGTGAGTATGTACTGGGTTCTCCTCTGGGGTCTGATGATATAGGGGTGAATAGAGACAGAGAAGTCCTTGCTCAAGTGGAAATTACATCTAGTGTGTGTGTGGGGGGGGCAAAAACAATAAATTCATATACAGTATATATATATATATATATTATATATATATATCAACTCACATTAAATATGAGCTATAAAGGAAATAAAATAGGCCAAGAAAAGGATTCCCAAGTCCCTGGCCATGGGTGGCCTGTTTGGAACCAGGCTGCTTGGTAGGACGTGAGCCATTTCAGGGTGTGCAAGCAAAATGCCTTTGCATTTGTAACTGCTGCCCATTTCTCCCTAGCATCAGTGCCTGGGCTCTGCCTCCTGTCAGATCCACAGCATCATTAGATTCTTAAAGGATCATAAACCTTGCTGTAAACTGCTCAGGTGAGGGATCTAGGATGTGTATTCTGGAATAATTCTAAAACTACCACCTCAAGCTTTACTGGTCCATGGAAAATTTGTGTTCTGTAAAACCAATCTTTGTTGCCAAAAAAAGTTGGGGATTTCTAGGCTAAGGCATGAAATGGTGGCAGAGAGTGGAAAGTTAAAAGATCATTAATTTAGCTTAGTTAGAGCTGTTGCTTTGTAAAAGACAACATTTGAGGGGGCTGGGGATTTAGCTCAGCGGCAAAAAGCGCCTGCCTGGCAAGCGCAAGGTCGTGAGTTCGGTTCCCGGTACCAGAGAAAAACCAAAAAAAAAAAGACAACATTTGAGCAAGATGAATTTAAACAGATCCAGGTTAATGTTTCCCTCCTTTTATCCTTAAAATAAAAAACAAAAAACAAACAAACAAAAAAAACAGATCCAGGAATTAAGAGGAAATAGATGTTTCTGGAGTTACTAAGAAATACATTATTAGATACAAACATTTTTACAAAATTCTTTGGAGGTTATTTTAAGCAATATTTATAATTACACAGTAATAAAAGGTTATCAGATTCATTTTAAATTTGGAGAATCTGATATTTAGAAAGATCAACTAATTTCCCAAGAACATGTGATCTCTGACAGAGCCAGGATTAAAATTCTGATCGGCCTGATCTTAGAAATGTTCTTTAGAAATGTTCTTTCTATTATACTGAGTTGTTTGTTGACTCAAATAAATTCATCTTCTAATACTATTTTTTTCTTTCAAAAACAGCTCTTTGTATAATAAAATTTTCTAGACCACTGTTGCTACTGTCTCTTTACAGAAGCTATATCAGCCTCTATTGAGTTTCTTTCTGTGTGGTAGGTATTTGTGGACACTAGAGATACAGCGATACCGCCGAGCTGCTAAACTCAGGAGACTCCCAGGCTGCAGAAAGAGAAAACACAGACAAAGGGACAGTTTCAAGTTCTATGATCGATGCTAAAATGGGGCATTGTGGGAATAAATAAGAATTATAGTTGTTTTAGTCAGCTTTGTCACTGTGAAAAAATGCTGGAGAAAAACAACTTAATTCATTTTAGATCCTGATTTGAGAAATTTCTGTCCATTGTTGGCTGGTTCCATTGCTTTTATGTTCGCGGTGAAGCAGAATTATAGCGGAGACGGGCATGGTGGAGGGGAGCAGCTCTGCTTTTGTGCTGGGAGGCAAAGAATGCAAAAGTGATGGCCTGTGCTGGTGAGCTTCCTTCTTCTTCTTTTTCCGTTCTGCCTCCGCTCTATTGGTGCTGCCCCTGGTCTGGGTGGATCTACTCACTTAGTTTGGTGTCCACATGTCTCTGGAAAACACCCACTTAGACACACTCACAAGTGTGCTTACCTAAGCAGCTAGAAATTTACTCAAGTTAAAATCAGGTGTAGCTATCAATTAATTGATAATTGTATGGACCAGCTAGAATCAGAAAGTTCTAAGGCATAATGGCCTGGCGGTTTCATTAGTTTTCTGTGGTTACTATTAATCACAAAGGAGGGGACCTAAACCAACAGAAATTTCTTGTCTCACCATTCTGGAGACCAGAAGTTCAAAACCACTATCAGGAACCGGTTTTGCTGAAATCAGTTTGTCAGTGGGGACATATTCCTTCTGTGAACTCCTGAGGAGAATTTGTTACCTTGCCTCTTCCAGCCTCTGGTGGATGTGAGTGTGCCTTCGCTTATAACTTCATCATGCAATCTCCACATCCCTCTTCAGGTGGATTTCTGCTCTCTGTATGTGTGAAAGTTCTCTCTGCCTCTCTCTTACAAAGATACAAACAATTGTACTTAGGCACCACATGGATAAACCAGAATAATTTCCTCATTCGGGATCCTTAATTCATGTCTCACATTTTGTATTCTTGCTTCCTTGCTTACTTTATTCCCTACTTTCTGCCGTAGAAGGTCACATTTACAGCATTTAGGCTGGGGATGTGGATATCTTCTGCATGGAAGGATGGAGTTTTCAGCCTATAGTAATGATTAGAGGAAGTGCCAGTCAGAGGGGTAATACAAACAAATGTTTGGGGGTTTTAGATCACTAAGCACTGAGTTCAAATTGAGTGGCTAAAGGAGGCCAAAGTAAGCCATTGAATACTGTACATGCTGTGCACCCATTTTTGGAATACCTTTCACTATTTGTTCTTTCCATTATCTGTTATTTAATTGAACTCTGGTAGAATCTATCATAGAAACAGGAGAATGTAATCATGGGACAGTAGTTATGCTCTCTGCCATTATAGAACTTGCAATATAGATGCAGGTAGGTCATTAAAAATTACATGGATAATTTATAGTATTGGAGTCTACAGTATATGACACAAATAGAAATTAAACATTGCCACTAGAACAAATAAAGATCACAAGAAAGCCAGTATAATAAAAGAGTTCTAATAATATAAATTGATATGTATCCTATAGAAAGGATGTTACCTACTCTCTCATTTCTGTACCCCCAGCTCATTTTTCTTACCTCCACTTTATTAGTACTAAACCCTTTTGTCCTGTTTTATATTCCTGTGATTTCTTTGCATGTCGTCCTAGGGAATGTGATATTTTAGCTTAGATCCAATGGATATGTTATAGTTAACTAGCAAAAAACTGGCACTGAGGTGATGGAATGAGCCTTGGTTCTACTACTACTTGAAAGGGAAGTGCGGAGAGACCTGTATGGGATGTACCAGCAGTAAGCAGAAGGGACATGACATACTTTTTCTGTTCCCTTGAGATGTAACTAATTATGTTTTTGTTATTATTGGAAAGTAAGGGAAAATAATTCCAGTCTTTTTTGTTGTTGTTTTTCTCTTCTGCTCTTAAAACTTTACCTATAGTAAAATTCGCTCTTTTGAGGGGACTTTGACAAAGCTGTGTAGTCACGGCAACTACCTCCGCAGTCACAACACTGATGGGGTCCAACTGTTTCCAATCTTCTCATGTGCAGTTAACTCCTTTCCTTCTCCACACCCTTGACAAACACATAGAATGGTCTTGTAGACATGCTAAAGATCAGTTGAAGGGAACAGCCTGAACTTCAAATTAGAAAACTGCTCACTTGACACTATGGAAGGAGAAAAAGTGGGATGGGCACAAAGTCAAGAGATACTTAGAATCCAGCAAGATAACTTGGTTCTGTTAAATATTTCAGCTGGGAATGGAGAATCAAGAGTCCAAGAAGCTTCCTGGAATCTGAGTTGAGGAATTATAAGTCTAGTGCGGCCTTGCTATGAGGAGAAGGAGGAGGAATCAGAGCTTGAGTTAAACTCTGGTCCCTGTGGCACATCAAAGACCCATAGATGGTTGGGAGGATTTTGCACATCAAGCTCACAGTGGGGATGCTGAATGAAAGATTTAGAATTTAAAGCTAGGAAGTTCTGAAAGGAACCTTAGCATTTTTTTCTTTTCTCATGACAGAATAAAGATTTTGTAACATTAAAAATCAGAATGCTACCCATGGTGTGAAAACTCTGTACCAGTCATTGTTCTGTTGTATTCTGCAAACATCTAGCAGAAAACAACACTCTCATTTTACAGATGAGAAGCCGAGCTGTAGAAACATTAAGAAATGTGGCCAAGGTTTCACAGCTAATAAGACTCAGAGTTAAAAATATAAGTGCAATATCTAAAACTCAGTTACTAAAGACTTGTTCAAATGTGTTGTATTAGATGGTTAAGGCAATTGTACTATGGTAGGAAATTAATCATGACTGTCTCTGAACCTTTTAACTATATAAATATAATGTGTAATCATGATCTCTTCACCTGACCTGCTATATCAAAACAGGGAGCAGGGACTGAAAGTCTTTTATTTAAATGTTTTAGTCAATTCTCATTCATCCTTCCTCTCATTTTTCACTGTTACATTTTTCACTGTTACCACTCACATACTCCTGGACAGTGACAACCACTGTGTGTTGATAAGTTTGCCTATTTTGGGAACAAAATACTTGATGCTCACAACCTAAAAGATGAAAGATTTATTTCAGTGCACAATTTGAGACATTTCTCTTCATGGTCAACTGGCTTCAAGGCAGGAACATCATGGTGGAATACCATGGTAGAGCAAAGCTAAATATCACACGATTTCTCTTATGTGAAAACCACAAAGTATAAATAATTTAAAGAGTTAAATAAAATAGAGACAGATGATAAGGAAGCAGGGAGGGGAGGCAGACTTGATGGAAATGGGAAGTAGACCTGGGGAATGGAGAAGAGGAAAGGCCAGGGAGGAAAAGGAGAAGTAAAATGATTAGAATGTGATAGCGTCTGTACCCATTGCCGGGGGTGTATGTGATTGTTATGGCTCTGAGTTCTATCTCCAAAAAAAAAAAAAAAAAAAACCAGAAAGAAAAGAAAAGAAAGTTAAATTGTTGGGTACTGGGCTTGTAGTTTATGTTGTGAGGTTATTGATTTACAGAGGATATTAATGGATTGGAGGAGTATGCAGTATATTGATGTAAAGTATTCTGTAATACAAGGAACTCCAGTATATCCTTTGAGAATGTACTTGTCTTGGGCACTGATGAGATAAATGGCATTCTTACCTGTCTATATTATGTGTAACAAGCATTTGCCACCAACATCAGACCACAGCATTTGTAAGTATATTCTTGAATGAAGTTTAAAAACTAACACGTTTTTCCCATTATAGTTGCTATGACATATGGTCATACATTCTAGGAAATCATCCAGGCTGTAACAGGTTACACTGATTATCTTCTGTAAAGTTTTTTTTTCATAATTCAACTATCTAAGGATTTATCATATACTCTCATGAAAAAATAAAATATAAACATTTACTTTTCATTGATTATATTCTGTCACCACCAAAAAACAACAAAAGCAAAAAAAGTGTTAATAATGTAGGTTTCTGTTGCAAGATTGATGCTAAATTTAAGATAAACTCCTCATTTTAGTTTGAATTTTACTTCTTTTTCAATACTGAAGTCACCATTTCTGGTGTGCAGAGGCAGAACAGACCTTTAGCACTGCGTTTTGTTTATTTAGTACTCACCTAAGAAGAGAACTATGACTGAATTGATAAACAGACCATTGAGATGACTTCTGTAATAGAATACTAATTTCAAAATGGATTTATTACTTCTCTTGAATAGAATAATGATTTCATATTTCAAGTTGTTGTTCATATTCTAGGGAAATATGGTTAGATGTGGTTTTAGTAGAATGAATATTGGGCTCCTTCCCTACAGAAAGCTAAATAAAATATACTACAATCATAATATGAGAAATTTTAGTTTTGTTATCCTTCATATTTTTTAGCCTTAAGAGGAATGAGGCAACAAAAAAGGGTGTCCAGTCTAAAGAAATCTCTTGTGCAAGAGACTCTCAGGTTATGAAATGTGGCCCAAGGTCCCAAACTATGTTATATTGTTGGTTTCTCAGTAATTTATAATACCTCAGCTACTGCTACAGGGAAACAAAAAAAGTACATAAAAATAAAACCAACAGGAAATGAGTAAAGAAGAGGAAAAAAAGCAACTTTTATCAATAAAAAATATTTGGCAATGATTTTGTGCTGTTAAACCTATGAAGAAACAACATGGGAAATGCTTATAATGTAACATAAAACAAGATTCAAATGTGTGCATGTTTTATCATCTCAAGTGCTTCTCAAATTCCCAAATTATAAGCATAGGGGGATGAAAGCTGGAAGGCAATAGACCAAAATGTTAACAGTTGTCAAGGTTTGGCAGAGAATATATATTTCTTCCTAGTATTTTTCTAAATGCTACATTTTATAAGTTTTTGAGTAAGTTTGGCCAACTTTTATAATAAAAAAGACACAATTTCGTGACAGTAGAGATGATTTCATTGATGATCCATAAGTCTAGTTAGCATTAGGGCTTGAGATATGGAAATAGGCAACGTGAGAACCTCTGTCCAGGAAACCCTTCACCTTTTCCATGCATTCCTGCACATGCATCCTCATCTCCATTTTCCTTATTCCCTCCCCTATAATCTCCAGTAGTCTGCCCTAAACGTGCAAGACCTCCACTGCTAAAAGCTTTTATGTCCATCCCCATCCTATGTTCATCTAGATCCTTCTGAAATCCCTGCTCAGAAACAATTCTTACCAAACCCTGTCGGTGCTTTCACCACAGCCCGTTGCTGTTAGTATGATCAGCTAATATTAAAATATTTTGCAACCAGAACCTGTTGCTACTAGGCTTTGACTATGCCTGTGTTCTCTGCAGCCTCAGAGTTTTCTGGGGCCTCGCAGTAGTTCCTGGGGAGTCAATGCCATTGCTTCTCCCCACACCAAGCCTTCATATGGAGGCAGAAGTGTTCTCACAGCGAGAGAGCAGAGTCTTGAAACACTGACGGAGCCTATGTCCTTCTTGGCTCTGGTTTTGTAATCATGCATTTAGGAAACTCAGTTTCTAAGTGCAGCTACTCCTCCAGTTATGAGCACTAAAATATTCCTTCCTAGGTCCTCATGGAAAAGGTCAAGATATTAATTTTGGATGATCATCTTCACCTTCTTAGCCAGTTGCTATACTAATGATCTCATGAGGAATTTCTCCTTATGCTAGCCCCGGCACAGGTCAGAGTGGAGTGAGAATATTCTTTATTTAATGAGGCAGGGATCAAAGCCCTTAATATTTTATCATTGGCATATAGATGGAAGGACTTATCAAGGAATATGAAATATCTAAGAAACCTAGTGCCATAAATGAGGCTGTGCTCTGCTGGAAAGATAACAGGCCTCCACGCAGCTAAATATTTTGCCTTTTGCTTGATGCTTTTTGTTCAGCTTAAGCAGCTAAAATTATATTGTTTTTTTTTTTTTCTTTTTAGTTTCCATTTTTAGTAAATGCAGAAAAGTTGGAAGAATTGTATAACAATCCCCAAGGTACTTATCACCAAAATTCAGTAATTAACATTTTGATCTAAATACCATTAATACTGCTTTTCTAATAAAGATAGGTTTCACTACAAGCCATACTTGTTAAGAATTTCTCAATAATGACACATTTAAATATAACCAAATACCAAATTTGCACCTAAGTGGAAAAATAAAATAATAATTCTTTATCACACATACACTGTGTATTCCTCCCAACTGTCCCATAAATATCTTTTATACATTTTCAACTAATACCTAAGCCACTGTCTTATATTGTCTCTTTTAATCTAGAGAAGTCCATCACTTTTTTATTTTTGACATTATTTATATGGGACTAGATAAACTTTTTGTGACATATCACAATTATTTATTTGTATGGCTTTTGGTAGTATCTTTTAATTTATTAATCTTCTGCTTTTCTTATAAACTAGGTGTTGGTCTCCAAGCTCAGTTGAATTCATGTCAGTCTTTTTTGGCAAGAATATTTCCTAAATGATGCTAAGAACTTCATAATATAAGAGGTATATAATATCAGATTAAGCAAGTCTTAGTAATAGATATAGTAGTTCATGTTGTAATTACTAGAGCTCTCCATTGTAAAGATCTCTTCCTCCTACATTAATAAGTAAATTGTGGATGATTATTTTATCACTATGTTTATATGCTGTTTCTCAACAAACTTTAATGTCATGGCTCAATACTCCATTGAAAATCCTGATTTTCTGAACTAATTCTTTATTCATTGTTGCTGAGTGATGCTTTGCTTTTCTATTTCTATCATTACTTGTCCATTTATTATCAGGCATACTTCTGTATTATCCTTTTTCTTCCTCTCCACATGTGGAGATGAACTCTGGTTCTTCCTAAAAAGAAAAGGTAACTACTTGAGTCTTTATAATTGAACATCAATTTTCTGTGCATAAATTTCATATAAAAGTTACATCTAATGATAACATGTGCATATATTTTGTTTTATATCTCCAGAACCAATGGGAGCATGCAATTTTATTTATTCAATATCCTTAATAAATTACAGTGGTTATTCTATCTGGATTCCCATTCTGTGAGATTTTTACAGTGAGAATTTCTTCAAACTGCCCCTCATGTCTTTCCCATGGACCCCTTATTAATCACAGAGTGCTAGCAACAGAATTATAACCCAGGATTCTGGACTTACTTTGTACTTCCCCCAACCCAGGGCAGGAATTAGTCATTACCCCAAAGATCCCTGCTTCCTTTTGTTCAGTAATGGCACTTGGATTCCAAGACCTGGGCACTAAATGTGTTTACTGTTACCCGGATACCATTGCTTCCAGGAACTTCCAGTTGAGAGAACTAGAAAATGTATTTTTAAAAACTCATGAATTTAATTTAACACTTCAAGTATTTGCCAAAAAGTTTTTGACATTTGTATAGTTAGTCATGTTCATATTTCTCATTTAAAATGCTGAATGTAGGGTTCAGATTGTACAGTATAGAGATTTGCAATCCTTAGTTTGTGTGCAGATTGGAATGATCAGGGAAATGTGTTCTGCTGTTACTCCCAACTCCTGCTCTCCAACCAAGATTTGCTCTCATCCAAACATTTGCAAAACTTTTCAAAGGTCAATAAATTTATGTGAGAAAAAGATTCCCATTCAAGACAAGTTTTCATCTCGATAATGCTTTATTATTTTTGGGCCATCTTTCTTGCCTTATTTGTTAAGTAAAATGCTCATCTTAATGTCGGAGTCTGGATGGGGAGGCCAGTGCAACTCCCTTGTTCATTGGAAATAACATTAGCTCTGATTTCCTCCACACTTGGACTTCTCCCCTGAATTTTTATCAGCTAGGCTGTCCATGTGGTCATCACTTATTGACATACTAAATCAAACTTGTTTACCACCCCTGACCAACTTTGATAGAGTCATATCTAAAATGAGTAATTAGAGTTCATCTCAAAATTCTTGGAGGTGTATATTAGGCCTCTTTTGTAATCATGGTCATTGTAGAATTAGACCAGAGCTTGTGCAGAGATGAGCAGCAGGAGATAATTGCATGTAGTTGGGGAATATGTAAACCACTCTAAAATTAGGGGGCCTTCAGTAGTTTGGGGATGCTAAGGTAAGAGAGCTGAGAGAGACATGAATCAGCTCAAAGTATCACTCCTCTGTTGTGCTTTCTTTAAGTTAGAATGTTTTAAGAGTGAGACAGACTTGGAAAGAATTTATGGTGAGTCAATGTTGCACTTGAAGTACTTGTAGAGAAAATCATGCTTTTAAATGTTTGTGAAAAGTCTTCTCAATTACCAAGTTATGGGTAAAAATAGCAACTGAGGTTGTTTCTATCTGTGCAGTGGAGTTCCTTTCCTTAGGTACTATTTTCAGTGTCTCAGTTGTTTTGAATATTGGCCAAGAAGGCAGATTTTCTCTTAAAATTGAGATTTAGTCATCTTTCTAACACAGAATATTTTCCTTAAGCTCAAACTGTATCTTGAATTTCCCCTTACTTTCTTCTTAATGTACATTCTTACAAGTCCTCAAGATTCGGATGTTCTTGCAGTATACCCATGGACTCACCCCCATACACCACTGACAGAACCACCTGTGGGGGCGCACACCATCACTGTGTTTGGTTCTAAGCAAACATTGTCCTCGAAACAACCTGAAGTTAACCATGGATGTGTTGAGGGATAGCCTCTTTTAGACTATTCATTGCACAGTTGCAGGACACCATTCAACAGGAAACTCTCAGGACAAGGAAAAGGAAAGAATATGACATTTTACTCCCACTTTGCCAGAAAGGTAGTTGACAAGGTGGCAATTGGATGAAATAGGGCCATCTCTGCTTCCCAACAGAGCTGTTGGCCGGTTTCTTCCCATGTCTGTGATGCCTTTATAAGGTTTCAGTTATGAAAGTCTCCTCAGCTTTGCTTCAAAGTATTTTTACTACATTCCTAAGTGTAATTTTATCTGAGTCTGTCTAGCGACATGAGGTAGCAAAGCTTAGGATGCAGACAGTGTTTTATCCAGTCACCTGCGGTACTTTGCGGTCTCTGCAGTGCTATCAGATGGTTGGCCATGGACAATCTGACAAGCTGAAATTAGCCAAGCTTTTAAAGACATGAGTTGACTGCAAATGATATTTTGGGTTTGGCTTATTTAACCACTTGCTGACTTTATTGTTTTTTTACTTTTATTAGTACATGTTTGCAGTACATAATTATTACATTCACTGTAGGGGATTGGAACATGTACATAATATGTTTCAGTTTCCTTCTTTCTCCCCCACCGTGTACTCCCTTTTTTTTTCTAGCTTCAGATTCATTTATTTATCCTATAAGACCTCATGAAGTAAATTTTCATATATACAGATGGGAAACCCAACAAACAGCCCCCAAAACATATAAATCATATAATAGACTGTTCTAAATTAAGGTACACTTTTACATATATTGTCCACACTGAATTACAATACTTTTTCCCCCTGATCTCTCTTTTATTTCATACTTATAAACATGTTAAATTTTTCATATAGAAGAAATTATGCAATATGTAAGCTTGTGTGTCTGTGTTACTTCACTTACATTATGGCCTCAAAGTGAATCCATTGTCCTACAAATGACTCGTTTATCCTTTGTATGGCAGAGAAGAACTCCCTTGTATATGAACGTCACATTTTTAAAATCTATTCCTCTGTTGATGAACATGTAAGCTGTTTCTGAGATTTAGCTATTACACATTGTGCTTCTATAATCATGGATATATGTACATCACTGTGGTATGATGTCCTTAACACTTTGGGGGAGATGCCTACAAGGAGGAGAGCAGGGTCAGATAGAACTTCTCTTTTTAGTTTTTTGGTGATGCTAGTAAGGCTATGGAGAGAAGGAAAACTTCTCTAGCATTGGAGACTGTAATGTGATACACACACTATGGAGACCAGTATGGAGAAGCACTTGCTAACTTCAGAGAAATAGAAAATTATTGTGATACAGTTCTGGTAAGCATGGACATTAATTTTCTTCACATTTAATTATGTGCAACGGTACCTTATCCTCTACTGACTTTAAACTGTTTTCTAAGATTGTCATTTCTCAAGACAGAATGTAAACTGGCTGTTTTCATATACTGTTTATAAAACCTTGTAGGGTACAGAGCCCAGAGTAGGAGGTATACTGAAATGTTGGCGAGTTGTGCATTGCATGTGTGAGTCCGGAATGGCAAGAAGAGAAAATGGTACAGTAGTTATGTGGCTAGTACCACAAAAGCAAAGTATAAACCAACTGTGTATAGATATTTCAAGCAGAAAAAAGTAGTATAAATTACAGTGTGCAAAAAAGCAGAAGGAAAATTGATAAGACACTTTAAGATTTCAGTTTCTGGGAGAAGGAGGGAATCAACAAGAGGAAATTTAAAGTTGTTAGATGAAGAGAAAGAGAGAATATGGGGCAATATTACAGAAATGAAAGGTACATCATGCCTTGCATGTTATCCAGGGAAATAGAAATACTTAAGAATACTAGCTCATGGAATACCTAGAAGTAGCAAAATGATCTAGGAGAACTAGCACCATGGTTGATTTTGAGAGATCACACTGTGTCTACATTATGGGAAAACATAGTTCTGACTGAAATTTTAACAAAGTATATGTTTGTGTACCTAGTATTTTGCTTGGTAAGACATTCGTATGTTCTGAAGGGGAGTGTGTAGCTTGTGGGACCTGTCTTTGTGTGTGCATAAAGAATTTGTAGTTTAGTGAGGATGGGGCGGTATGAGGTGAAGGGGACATTGCTCGAATGATTCGATGCCAGGACATGCAATGTCTGAGCACAGAAACAAGCATCAGGTAGGCTCGCAAAGCCAGCCAGCAGGGGAAGAGCAGCCAGACCCATACGGGAGTTTCTGGACTATAGTACCTGGCATGAGAAGCAGTACTGCTTTGCAAAGAAAATCCTAGAGTCTATACATGGCCGTTACAGAAAACAGCAGCTCATTATCTCATTTATTGGTGGTGCTATGTGTGAAAGAGGGAGTGGAAGGGGGCGGTAAGAAGAAGCATGCACTGTGGAAATGAAGCTTTATGACAGAACTAAGTAGACCCAATATTATGTCAAAGGCAACACAAAAATTTTGTTACTCATGAGAAGAACTTTCAAAGTCATTGACAATAAGGAACATTGAATAGGATGACTAAACGTAGGCATGGAAAACTATACCAAATCGCTCATTCTAATATACACAGAAGAAATCATGGACTAACAATAGCAAGAGGACAGTCATTTCAAGAAGAAACGCCAGGGAAACTCATCTGGAATGAAGAAGAACTAAATTGTTCTATTAGTGGGAGCCTCTAATCTGCATAGCCCTTTGATAGTACACATTAATTTGGGAGGCAGTTTAGAACTTTGAGTACATTTTCCCATATAAGTGATACTTCCAATTAAGTTTTTGGGCCTGTTCAAAAAGTAGCTTTTGTACAAATACGAATGAACTGTGATTTCTTACTATGTCAGCTTTGACTCTAATCAAACCACCGTGTTGAAGATAAACTTGGTAGGTTGAGGCGCTTCTAGAGACCAAATGACTTGTTACTTTCCATAAGCATTTAAGACAGTTTCTTTCTCAGGTTAATGGATCAGGCCATCTCAATTCTCTACTCTGCCTAGTATTTCCTGTGTAGCAATATTGATTTTAAGTCATTTAGAGGTATTTCATCTTGGGCAGTCATGAAAAGCTGGAGTATTTATTCATCCCTGCATTTTCCTTTTTTTTTTTTTTCAAACTTGCACTTGCCAAGCAGGCGCTTATGCCACTGAGCTATATCCCCAGCCCATCATCCCTGCATTTCAAACAAATTGAAAAGAAGGCCATTCCTCTGTTCAAGCAGCCACATAGGTCAGGAGAAAAAAATGGGTTCTTTTTCTTCTATTTTGTCTAGCATGTGATAGTGTATTAGTAGCAAACAATTAGAAGTATATTGATTCTTATGGAAAATGATAACTTGAAATTAGTGGACAAAACAAATCCTTTGGTAGTCCCTGGCTGGCTACATTTGAGAATATCCAGCCAATAAGAGAACAAATATAAAATGAGAAAATAAGATAATACTACATGAACAGAGAATGTATAATACATTCTACACAGGTGGAATTCAGTTTTCACAAATGTCACCTTAACATCTGTTCTGTATAATAAAATCATTTCCAAATCCTCCTGACAGCTTTAAATATTCTGTTTTACTGATATAGATAAAAAGAATCTTTTGAAAAGAAAAATAGAAAACAAACGTGTTCAAAGGGTCTTCAACACGGAAATAGTAATCTCAGGACAAACAAGCTTGGGCTCAGGAGAAGTAGGCCTTAGAGAGAAGGAAAAATAATCTGATTTTTTTTTGTTTGTTTGTTTTGTTTTGTTTTGTTTTTCTCCGGTACCAGGAACCAAACTCACGACCTTGCACTTGCCAGGCAGGTGCTTTTGCCGCTGAGCTAAATCCCCAGCCCCGGAAAAATAATCTGGACAATGAATAAGCCAAAAAATGTGGGGAGGAAATACTGGTCATACGGAGAATAAACACATAATCATCCAGTGGGTGGGTCCTAACTGTCCCCAGCCAAGTGGGTGGGTTCTCTCTTCATTTTAGAAGAGCAGACAGAAGTTGCCTTCTGCTTCTATCCAAATTCGTAATGTTTGTTCTTGTTAGGTACAACCTTAAAGCTGGTCCATGTTCTCATTTTGTCCAAGTTTTTTTGAGGTAAGTCTTCAAATCTTTTGAGACGAAATCAGAATCCACTCCCCACCAGAAAACTCCACTGTGTTGGATTTCTGTTTATGTTTGTTTTCCTTGAGAGTGGTGATACTGACTCATTGTTATACAGTGCAGAGTTCACACAGCTTAGTTTTACCCGCCTTGGTAAACAGAACCGATGGAGGAGTCTTGAGCTAGCTGGTTCTACTGGGAAGCACAAGATGGCCAACCCCATAAAGGAGTCTTGTACGTGGACTTCTTTAGTCTCTGTATCCTCTTTCTTTTCTGGAATATTTTTTGCCATAAATCTCTACCTATGTGTTCTTATGAATGCTTCTTTTTTGTCATTTTGTTTAAATTCAAATGCCACTTTCCCCAAAGGCCTTTTGTAACCAATGAATCAAAAAGGATACTAGCATTTTTTATCCTATCATCGTACTTTTGATATCCTATCATCGATTTTTAAGCAACTTATCAACATGTAGAATTATTTTATTGTCTGATTCTTCCTTTAGAAACACATGTTCCTGGAAACAAGGCTTCTGGCAAATCTTCACCAGAAAGTACCCATCACCTAGAAAAATGCTGAGCACAGAGCAAATCCTCAGAACTACTAGATAAAGGAGTAGCTGCTATTACCATGTACCTTTCCCCAAAACCTGTGTAGTTACCTCCACAACTATATGAAGATATTTTCTGATGTTATTTTTTACTTTTCCCTAAATGTTCCCCATTCCTATCCTGAAAACAATTATCATATGTTCTCAAGCCAAACATATTTTTCATCTTTATGTTTGGGAGAGGCTTAAGGTCTCCTCTGTCCTATAGTTAGGAGATAGTAATTTAATCTATAATTCCGAACACTGGTAAGGTAATTCGTTCACCAGAGCAGAACTTAGACTCCCCATGCTCACAGAAGTTCACAAATAAGCTATAGTTGATGAAGGTCCCTAGGAAACCATTGAAGTCCCTGAGTGAGAGAATGAGGAAAAGGATCAGAATCAGACATAGTTTATGAGGTATGATATCAATGTCTGGAAGGAAAATCTTAACCCTCCATATGATGGTAGGAGGTTCAGCAATGTGAGCAAGTGTAGCTTTTTTGAATGAAATCGTGTTTTGGCTATAATTCCTCTTTTTACCTTCACTTGCATTTCAGGTGAGCTTGCCTTCACTGTTTGATATAAAGCTGTGCTTTTGTTTCTCTTTTTTCTCCTTAGTTGTTACTATTTCTAGGAAATGGCAGAAAGGTGGAATAAATAGAATGAAATAAAATGTAAAGGTCTTTCCTCTTCTTTGACATTCCTTATTGGCATAGAAAAAGTCCAATACATCGAACACAAGTGGAATTGGAAGTAATAACTGACGACAGTCCTGGAGGGACTATATATATATGTGTGTGTGTGTATATATATACACATACATATATGGTCAAATAATATACAATAATATATCATATATTATATTTTATATATAATATATTGTTATATAATATACTGTATAATATTATATATATTTGATTACATTTGATTCTATTTTATTGGAAGCAGATTTGTTTGGGAATATAGTAATAGGCACCAAAGAGTTCAGGAAGGGATAAAATTCTGTTTTCAGTTACTTTAGTGTTCTGCCTAATGCCCATTCTTCCTGTTAATCTTTTCCTCTATGTTCTATTTTCCCTGAGAGCTCTGGAATTGAGAAGAAACTTAAGGCTGAGAATGTCTAGGGTAATCCTGGAGAGGTTAGTAACCCAGGAAAGAGATTCTGCACTTCTAAGCTGTGGCAAGAGAAGTTTGAGCTATTTCTTCAAAGTATATCACATTTCTGCCCTCTTCTTCCTCAGGGAATACCTGTAGAGGAAGAGGGAAAGCATCTGATGACCACACAGAGCAACAAATAAGGTGTTATTAATAATAAAGAACTAGTGATTGCAGATTTAATTTGTTAGAGATTACATCCTCTTAATCTCTTTTACATAGGTACCTTATAAAGACTTTCATCTTATTCAGAAGACATTAAACTCTGGGCAACCCTGGTGGGTTCAAATGGAGAAGATAAGTGATATTATGTTAAGAACTTGAGAAAATGCTTTATCTACTCCTTAGTCTGAGCTAGTATCTTCACAACCAGTTATAAATCTATCTGAGATACTCCCCTAGTGAGGTGAATATTAAGTTTTAGCAGTAGCCAACCCTAGGTAGATAGACTTACCAAAACTTTTTCTTGAATTTTCTTTTGATTGAGATCCAGACATTCAGAGATCCCGACGTAGAGGTTTCAAAGAAGGATATGTGTGTGTGTGTGTGTGTGTGTGTGTGTGTGTGTGTGCGTGTGCGCGCACATGCATGTGTTATTAAGATGGGTTTTAAAATAAATTGTGAAGTAAAAAACAAAAGGGAGCCATGGGCCTTTCTACATTTAGATAACAAGTGCCAGGGCTGCAAGATTGACTCTTATATAACACTGAATTTCTAGTAAGGACTCTGCGTTTTTATTACCATGGAATTTTACTACTTTAAGTTGTGTCCCAATCAACTTTTAAAATAATATCAATTTCTAGTTCTTTTTAAAAGTTGGTCTGAGAAGAGAAAAGTAAGAAAAATTACTTTGAGTAAGCATTCTCTGCTGTATACTTTGATTTCTGTGAATAAAGAAAGGCCTGAACACTAAAGCATTATCATAGGTTTCCTCTCCTCATGCAAATTTAGCTGTTAAGTCCATATGGTTGAATTTCAGTCTTATCAAAAAGTAACACTTCACAAAATCTGGCCTCAGCTTGTCAGATATTTCAGACATATGTTTTTGTCTTAATATGTCTCGATGTTGCCTCATTTGTCCACTTCCTTTTACATATGCAGACCCAGTCAATGCGTACTTCAAATAATCATCTCTCCTTTAGACAGGCACCGGGCACCTGACTCAGAATTAAACTTTGAACATTTTGTAACTTACCCTTAAATCAGTGATGGAGTACAGAGGAGAACAGAAGGTCTATTGTACACCTCTCAGTGGGGACTGTGAAAAAAAGTGGATGGTTGAGATGCTATGGTAACTAAAGCTGCTAGCAGAGAAATCTGACAGTCATGGAGTGTTCTGGAAGCATTGAGCATTGGGTAGAAGCACAGATTTCTGATTTATGTTTGGAGTCTAAAGACTGTGAGAATCTATTTGAGAACGTTTAATGTGAGAAAGACATACACTCTGAAAAAAAAGTATAGAATCATACTTCATATGAAATCTTCCTGTATACATCAGTTATGTTTAATTACTTAATAGATTAGAAAACATAGATTTATGTCTGTTTATATAATCCATAAAAATACTGGTTCATCAAAATCCCAGCTGAGTAATACCACTCATTACTTTTGCTATGTGTACTAGGTAAGCTCCTTTGCCATCCATTCAACCCTCACTCCCACACTTGAAAGAGAAGCAAAACATCAAATGAGGCGTTCTAAGGAGGCCACCCCGCTAAGAAACAGAAGAAATTGGCTCAAGGCCCTCAACATTACCGAGGGCTGAAGGGAACAGCCTCTTGTGTTTTTGTCCTTCCCAGCCTCACAGTGGTAGTTACAGAAAGAAAATTTGCTCTCTGGGAATTTCTTCCTAAGAAAAAGGAACTAAAAAATATACTCAGTTGAACAAATTTAATGAAAAAAATATCTAGAAAGAGACTATCTGTACCAAAAAGTACAGAGTAAGAAAAGAAGGAAAAGTCTCAACATGATTTTAAAGATAGTCCTTATAATAGAGCAAATAGTTTTAAATCTAGAACAATAAAGATCTATGTAGTACAAGCAAAGAAAAAGAAAAGCTCAAGTAAACACACAAAGAACCTTCATTTAAGATTATGATACTGACGCTTACACTTTAGTTTAGCATCTGTTCATTCTGCCTAAATATCATACATTGTCTGGATACTTATGAAAATTATGATCTTTTATAACATTTCCACACTTACATTTGAATAGGTAACACATTCAGATAATTAAATTTTTTGGCTAATCTTCACATATATACATGAGTAGTCCACAGAGTACAAAAGAAATTCTAAGCATATCCAAAGCAAGTATAAAATATAAGGAAATATAATGCATTACATACAAGATATATATGAATAAAAACTTTTTTTCTTTCTGTGGTGTAAATTCGTATATTACCAATATTTGTTCTAAAGGATTTGAAATGTGACATATCAACTTTGTGATCAGCTACACCCTCCTTGCATGTAGCACTTACTGATGGATTTGCTCATTTACTAACATTTCCTAGAAAAGCAAGCTGTGATACATCGCTGGGTAAATTGCATGTGCTTTTGTCCTATTTTTAAAAACATCCATATCTTTAGATTGTGGGAGAAAGCTAGAGAAGTATAGTACGTTCACTTCTTTGTAGTTTGCAAGTTTACTTATAATGCTTCTTTTGTACTGGTTCTGTTTCTGTTCTTAAACCAAAGATCCAAAGATAAATGAGAGGATGCTATGTATTCCTAAACATCTTTTTTGCCAGGTTGGCAACTTCTTATGCCAGTGTAATTTTCTGTGTTTCTTCCTAAGAGTTTGTTTTTAATTTTTTTAGTAGTACATGTTTGTAGTACCTAATGATTACATTTATCAAGGGAACATGTGTATGACACATCTTAATTCTTTTTCATCTCCTGCCCTTCTTGTCTCTCCCTGCTCCTTCCAACTCTTGGTCTCCTTCCCATTTACAAAAGCTCTCGTTCCAGTTTGCTTCTTCAGTTCTCTTCTTTTTCCATTTATTCCCCCCGACTCCCCACCTTCCTCCATCTCTTGTTCCCAACCCAAAATACAAATAAAAGTCAAGATAATAGATAGATAATAACAAGTAAGGACATCTTTTTACTAAAAAGTTCTATTTCAGATTTATGTGAAGCAAGAAATTACTTTGAACTTGTATACCTGGGCAAAAAGCATAAGAAGATTTGTGACATTGAATGAAAGTCTTGCAAAAACCACTCTGCTGATTAAAGAAAATTATCGGGTCAGAAGATTTGTATTCCCTTTTTGACTTAAATTCAATTTCCCCATCATTTGCTAAAACGTTTGCCACCTTGAAACATGGGATGATCTTTCTTCTTTGCCATGTCTAGAGCAGAATTGGCTCAGCACCCTCCATACAGGCACCCACATAGACCTTAAAGGATGACCAGATTGGACTTAGAGCTTCATACCCCCAACAAGGGCTTCTCTCTCTCTCTCTCTCTCTCTCTCTATATATATATATATATATATATACTCACCCCTTTAAAAAGGTAAAGATGCTTTGGTAAGTGTGAAATCACTGTTCTCTTCTTCCAGTGACCTTTGAGAAATAGGTGCTTCCCAGAAGAAGAATGAGGGAAAAAATGCAAAAGTAATGATTTCCTGACTATACACTATGCCAAAAATTTCACATATATATGATTCAATTTATACTTCAAGAAAATCTTCTAGTAAAGAAGAGATACATAGGAAGACAGGGTATTTGGAAAAGGGAAAGAAACTAAAGGACGGAGGGAGGATGGAGAGAAAGGTAGGAGTAGAAGGGGATTTTAAAAAGCGTTAAGGCGTGTTAAGTACCTGTATCAAATTCCCACAAGGAATATAATCATTATGTACTAAAAATATGCACTGCAACATTGAAAATTAATTAACTGGAAGGGAGATAAAAAGATAATACATACTCAGATTGAGGTGTTCGAGTAACTCTTCTGCTTTATTCCAATAATAAATAAAAGACTTGGGATTTGAATTTTGGAGGGAACAGGTAAGAGTAAAGGGCTACACAGTTGTAACACTATTGACTTGGATAACTCTGATTTCAAAATCTCTGTCCCATTGTAATGATGTGTACTCAAATATATTCTTAAAATATGGTACATCTGTGAAGCTGCATAGATAGCCTGCATATCACACAGCTCAGACTTCTTAATTTGTATTAGAGAAAAGATGGATAATCAGCCACAATGTCTTTGTTTTTGTTATTTTGTTTTTCTTTTCTCTTCAGAATAAAATGAAAGAAAATGGTGTTTTTGAGAGAAAAGAGATTTCATTGACAAATAAGTAGATAGCAGGATTAAAAGATGTGTTTGGAATTACGTCTGATTGTAGTGCAGTTACATCATCTGACCCGGGCATGCAGGCAGTGTGATTATAGCATCTGCTACCATACGCACCAACAGGTTGTTTCAGCCGTTCTGGCTGCTACCACCCTGTGACACAGCTTATGACACTTAACCTTTAGACAAAGATCCCTAGTGGATGATGACATTTTCATGGATTAACTGAACCTTTTACCCTTTATCTCAATGTGTTTTATACTCTCAGACACAGCTCTGGTGGCTCTGTGTTTACCCAGTTTTTATGTTGTTCTTACCCAGTTGGCAGTTGATAGTAACAGATCAACCTGGTGTTACCTTGCAAACAAACCATACCAGAATGACAGGAAGGGACTTGGCAATTAGAGTTAAGTCACAGGATCATCTAAGAGCCAGTCATCATTGATATTTCTTGTATGTTTTTGAATATTGTTAACTCAGAATCAACAAAATCTCACCAACATGGCAAATTGCTGTTTAGAGTGAATGTAGTAATATAAAACATTAACTCAGGAGTCAAAAGACTTGAGAGCTAGTTTTAGTCTGCAGGAGGCGGGCCACATGGCCTTCACTAAGACATTTCACCTTTTAGGAGTTGGGTTATTTTATCTGCAAAATACTGGTTTGAAGCAGTAATACCTAAATATAAAATTAGTTAAACTGTGTCTAGGTTCTGTTCAAAAGAGTTGTGTGTTAGCAGTAGTAAGTTCTAAAGAACCTCTGTAGGATAATTTAACAAATACCACCTTATCCTTCACGTTTCTGTGTGAGGGCACTGTCATTAATTAAAGTGAGGAGATCGTTTTTCAGCAGTAGGCAAACAGCCATCCGGTGGCAAGGAGATGGTTTCAACCATCACTAGCAGAGAGGCACAGGAAGTCATATAATCTAGAAAAGCCTCTTTTTTCTTTTTATTACCTTGCAAAGGGAAACGGCACTTCAGAATTTATTTATTTAAATGTGTTTTATATGCTAAACCCAAAACATAGTTATATATACTGACATTTTCTCATTTAACTGTTTGGCAAGATCATGTTATTAAAATCCTCATTATAATATGTTCATTAACTTTTCATGTTTACCTTTTGTTCATATTGAAAACTCATTAGACAATTAGAGTCCTACTGGGTACAGTGAGATATTCAGAGAAAATTTTAACACGGATTCAGTTGGAAGAGAACTCATAGAAGACTTCAGGGGAAAAAAAGGTCAAAATATTCAGATGGAATATAGAGCAAGTGTTGGACAGATAGTCTGTGTACTTCAGAAATTCAAATGAGATTAGCCAATGCTGGGGTTATAAGCTAAGCCTTTATGGAAGAACTAGTATGTATTTGAGTTTGGGTAAAAGCGATAGTGATTTAAACAGATGGTGAGACAAGATAGAGAAAAAAATTACTTAGACAGATAAAGTCAGATGATTTAAGACTTTTTAAAATGGTGAATAAGGCTGGGGATATAGCTCAGCAGCACAAGCACCTGCCTGGCAGGCACAAGATCCTGAGTTCGATTCCTGGTACAAAAAGCAAAACTAAAAGAAAAAAAAACTACTAAAATGGTGAAAAAAAAGTCAGATTTCATAAACCATTGGATTAGGGGTTCCTCAAATTATTTGCTCCAAAAAGTTGGCATGCTGAAAGTAGAGATTCACCCATCTATGGGATAAGAAGTCAATTCTGAGACATAAACTTGTGCTAGTATTTGCTTGACACATCGGTTCTAGGCTTAAAACAAAATAATCCCTTTAAAGTATTTCAGTGCAGAGGAAATTGGCATAATTAAGAGCTTTTTCTATTTTATGGAAGAAATATAAAATCATGGATGGTTAGTTCAAGTAATAATCATTGAAGTTTTGCAAATCCATCCAGTCTTAGAGGTTTCTATTTTTATCCAGGAGAAATACTAATAAGTGAGAAAATATATATTTTTAACCTGAACCTATTTAAAAATGGCCTTTGATATTTAAAAACACAAAATAATTATACCCTTCTGTCAGTGAAACCTGGAAACATTTTGACCATAGGGTTTTTCAAGTGATTATTTTAATAATTATTATTTGTTATTACTCTTGATTTACTCTGCCTCAATTTTAAATCTTTCATATTTCCCTTATGAATTTGTATGATTAGCAGTGAAATATCCCTTGTGTAGATTTTATGTCATTCAGAAAGCAACTAGATTTTATTCTATGTGATATATTCTCAATGCACTTTATTTTGCTTGCTACTATGATATAGAAAATAATATAAGTGGCAGATATATTTATATTTCCAAGGACTATTTCCAGGCCTTTAATACATGCACTCAATCCTTCTTTTATAACTTATAGGCAACTGCACAGTCAGTCTTCTTTGTGTGATAGTATCATGAATACAATACTCCCATTAAGATTCCATTTTCGGGGCTGGGGATTTAGCTCAGCGGCAAAGCGCCTGCCTGGCAAGCGCAAGGTCATGAGTTCGGTTCCCGATACCGGAGAAAAACCAAAAAAAAAAAAAGATTCTATTTTCTATAGAGGAATCCCTTCCAGTTAAAAAATATTTCTATCCAACCAGAAACTTAGAATATTTTAGATTAAATTCAGAAGGTAAATTAATTAATAAGATGAGTTCTACATTAGTGGGTTATTCTAGTCTCACTCAAGCATTTTATATCATTGTGTCTATTTAGCTGTAGACAATTCCAAAAGAATTGTATATATTCATAGAATCATTGTATTTTTAAAATTTATTTTAAGAATAAAAAAAGGAAAACATATTAACAGTCATTCATTTACAAAACAGCATAAGAAAAATACACGCAATCCAGAGATACAGACAAAGTGGTAGGAAGTTAACAATAGTTGTTGTAGTACATACAGATATCTTGAAAGTGGTTTCTTAGAAAAACAGAGACAAACAAGATTGATCAAATAATTAATCATTAACTGTTCCTTTCTGTGAAGTGATAGAAGTCAGTAGTACAACTATGTTAGCTATCATGTATATACATACATACATAATTTCCCCTTCTTTTTTTTCTCTTTTCTGTCACCCCAGTTGCTCTTTACCTTTGAGCATTTTCTTTTCATTTCACAATGTCTATCATACCTCCTAATTTTTATTCACTTTCTCACGTTCTTACACTAGTGAGACAGTATGTTGTTTACACATGGAGGTCTGGTTTATGTTGCTTATGAGTATGGTCTCTAGTGACTATCTACCTATAAAAGCCTCGAGTTTATCTTTCTTTATAGCTGAGTAATATTCCATTATACAAAAGTACCACAGTTTTTCTATCCATTCCTCAACGGTTGGGCATTTGGGTTGCTTCCCCAATTTAGCAATTACAAATTGTGCTGTTATAAACATGAGTGCACATATATCGCTGTGATATGATGATTTCAGATCTTCTGGGAAAATACCCAGAAGAGGAATAGCTGGGTTGAATGGGACCTCTAGACCTAGTTTTCTGAGGAATCTCCAAACTGATTTCCACAGTGGTTTCACCAGTCTGCATTCCCACCAGCAGTGGAGAAATGTTCCTATTTCTCCACAGCCTTGCCAACATTTGTTATTGATTTCTTTCTTTTTTTTTTTTTTATTTTTCTCCGGTACCAGGAATTGAACTCATGACCTTGCAAGTGCCAGGCCTGCGCAGTGCCACTGAGCTGAATCCCCAGCCCCCTGGTTGATTTCTTAATGATAGCCATTCTCAGTGGGGTGAGATGAAATCTCAGTGTTGTTTCAATGTTCATTTTGGACAAAGGTCTTCCACCTAGAACATATAAAGAATTGAAAAAACAACAGCCCCTTCCCCAATGCAAAGAGCAAGTCCAAAAATGAGCATCTGAGATGAACACACACTTCTCAGATAAAGAAATACAAATGGCAAATAAATACTTGAGAAAATGTTCAACATCATGAATCACTGAATTTTAACAGAAGCGTAAGTCTTTACTTTTCCTCATGATTGTTAAACAGAAGATCAACCACCACAAATTATGTGATATTCATTTTACTTACTTCTGTTATAGAATATAAATATCTTCAGGTAGTAGCAAACATCTGGATAGTTTTCCTCTATTCTTGACGCACATGTCACTTTTCATTCAGCTATGTCACATCTTCATGTTACCTTCTGAAAGATTCCTGTTTGTATCTCTCTATAGATTCTTTTCTTATTTTAAGTGATTAAACATATTGGGCTAAGAGTACATTTACAAGCTCTCTTCAAAGTGATTTTTCAAAGCTAAAATATATAGAATTATTCTTTGACTCGGAAGAAATATCCAGGATGACAATCTAATATACTTTCACCACACATGATAGATTTGCTATTTCCCATTGCACATCATTCACTGCCATCCATTGCCAACTTATATATAGGGATAACTTCAAAAGTTAAATTTTATTAACATTGTACCTGTGTCCTAAATTTCATCAGGATCTCGAAAGGGATACAAAATATTTGAATCAATCATTTTCTTTTGTTATTTTAAAAATATCATTATTTATAAGGATTTAATACTATGTGGGATTTCAAAAAGGAAGTGGAAATTCTATTGATATTTTGTCATGCCTCTTTATACTGGATGGGGTGCTCTAAGGGACTCTCAAGTTGCGTGGCATTTGAATGACTTGTATATTTGGACCTACGTCCACTACAAGAGGTAGCTTTTGAAGAGGGTCAAATAAAGAATTGCTTTTCCTTCTTTTTAAGAATGTCTAATCCCTTTCGAAGGAGCAATTTTGGTGGGTTGTTTTGTGTCTACCTCACACTAAAAGCATAGTAGTGGCAGGACCAGAGACATCAGAAAAATATTGAAGGGGCCGGGGATATAGCTCAGCGGTACAGCACCTGCCTGGCAAGTGCAAAGTCCAGAGTTTGATTCCCAGCACCAAAAAAGAACAGTATTGAAGAATAGGGTGGCTATGTATGAACTGCATGAATGGTAGGAGAGAGTAACTTCTGCTCCCAGTTTTGTGACATCTCCAAATAGTGGGTGTGGATCTCTCTACACTCAATTCAGCTCTTTCTTCCTTCAATAGCAATAAACCATTTTCATGCAAAATCAAAAACAAGAAAGAAGAGAAAAAGGAGGAAAGAAAAATCCCCCAATGGAAGGAAAGTGAGATAGCCAAAAAACAATGAGGGACTGGAAAACACATTGGTTTCAGAAATTAGATTCTAGGCATGTAGTGCCAGGATAGAGGACTTTTATTTAATTTTATAGAAAAATGTTCAGGTTATTTTACACTGAGATGTAAAATCTCATTTGCAGCTGAGCCCTGGAGGGAGCGAAAGGAACTAGGCGAGCTCATAAAGACAAGCATAATAGGATTAATAAGAAAAAGGACGAAGACATAAGCCTTTATTGTACGAACTCCGTGCTGAATTTTAGCATTGATGAAGGGTGAAATGTCAATAGTTACCCAAATATTTGTGCCTTCGGGGTACAACATCTGAAGGATGCTGCCTTTGTAAGTTCATGCTTCTTGCGAAGGTCTTCTACTGTTGTCAGGAGAAGGGGGCACTCTGATAGAGCAAGAAAAGGAAGTCACTGTGTGCCAGCAAGTCTAGAACCCTTGCTCGTGGAAATAATTCTTAGAATGTATTTTAGAAAATTAAAACAAAATTTAGGGCTAAACAATACACTCTTCAATAAGGATTGGAAAATCATTTGATAGTCAGGAGTCTGAGTGTTCACTTATTCGGTTTTTTATTTATGACTTGAAAACTACCAAATAGATTTGTTCATTTAGAGTCAACTCACGGGAAAGTTCCTGGTTTCCCACAAACGTGGACTGAAGTGCACGGGTTTAATCAAATTGCTTGCTTCACAGTTGACTTTTTCTTTTTTTTAATAAAGGTTTATTGTTACAAAACCATGTCAGTGGAAAATATGGCTGCTGAAGCAATTGAAATAACTGTTCTTTAGGAAGCATCGTCTAGTTATTTCAACTGCACAGTCAGCCCCGTTGTCAGGGAAAGATCCAGGGCACCTCGTTTGTAAGTGGGTGTAGAAGGTGATGTTGACTTTAGGGCAGGAAGAGCCAGGTACTGATGATTTCAATCCCCAAAGGGCTTCATTCATTTTTCTAATTTGTCGTGCTGAATTGATTTTTTCCAGTATTACTTTCCTAATAAGATCAGTAAATCCTTTAAAAGTATTACTTTTAAAGCAATATTAATGCTGCAAAATTAACAGTCTAAGCAAGCAGAAATATTACAGCTGTCAGGAGAACAAGTCTGAATGTTTTATACACTACAGTAAAAGTACAACTATAGTTTAGAAATAATGACAAATGAGACGACACATCCCATCTATTCCTTGTGTCTTCATCTGTTTAACCTTCAGGCTTCAAATTTATACTACTGGATACAGACTGTGATTACAGAAATATAAACTACATAAAGACAGACATAAATTTTATAACATGGGAATGTACATTTTGATTTGTTGCAGAGTGAGAACATATATAATACTTTTTCTTAATTTAAAGTTTTGCAACTATAAACATTTAAAAATATCTTCTTTCTGGGCATGGTGGTACACACCTATAATCCTAACACTCTAAGAGGCTGAGGCAGGAGGAATGCAATTTTGAACCCAATCTGGGAAACTCATCAACTTAGCATGACCCTGTTTCAAAACAAAAATTACATTAATGTAAAATTATAAGAAATGACTTGGGATGTAGCTGAGTGTTAAGGCCAAAAAAAAAAAAAATTCCAATCTTGATAATCTGATAATCAATGGCTCTATAAACACTAGCAGCATTAATATATGGCTTCTCTTTTATGAGATTATCCTACTGAGGTGTTGTCAAATAGGATGGCCAAAACATTTTTCCATGTTTAATTCAACAAAGCATTTCTAAACATGCTTATGTATAAATGGAAAAATACTATTAATGCAGGATGACTTCCTCTGAATAGCATATACCTGGTCCTGAAATGTCTGTTAAAAATGTAGTTGTGCACCCAGAGACTGGTTTAAATTTAATTTTGGGGAGTTCTACCTTCTAAGTTTCAGGGTTATAAGAAAAGTGTGTATAAACTGATTGGAATTAACTTAGAAAAATTAATTGTGGGAGAGAAGTCCTTTATGTATCAGGTGTCCCAAGTGTGCCTTCTTTACTTTTGAGCAGTTTCCTTAACTTTCACAATACCTATCATATCTCCTAGTTTTTATTCACTCTTTCAGCTTTTTATACTAGGGAGACAATACAATGTTTACACATGTGGTTCTGATTTATTTCACTTATGAGTATGGTCCCTAGTTGTGTCCATTTACCTATAAAAGCCTTGAGTTTATCTTTGTGGATGTCATCCTTTTCATCGCTACCTTTCTCATCATCACGACCTTAACATTTTTAGCATCCTCAGGTATCACATCTCCTGATTTAAAATGCCCCTCACACACACAGCCAAGTCTATTAGGATCCAGAATTTCAGTGTAATTGTTTTGTGTTACATGGGGGTCTACTGTTTTGGGTGTCCACCTTGTAGCCCTGTCCTAAAGATGACTCCTCACAAGCATGAAGCGCTGAATGTTTCGGTCCCACCACATTTATGCAGATTCAGCTGTGGTATTAATTTTGGAACTTTACTCCTTGACCTGTATTTGTTGAAGATGATAGATAAAATGAATTATCATCAAAAGTTATCCTTTTCTGTTTGAGTGAGTGGACATTCATACAAACGGCAAGGCCTTGGGCACATCGGCCGTACTCATGCTTAGGTGATACTGCCAATTCAGTTGGAATGAGTAGGCTCTGAATGGGGACACAGAGTTGAGGCTGGGCTTTTGCCAAAGCAGGCTATCTCTGGGTCTCTACTTTCATTGCATTTTCATTTGAATTGTATCTCAACACTCAGCCCTGATTACTCAACAGGCTCTCCCTAGAAGCATGTTTTCTCTGTCCCTTTATGAGTGAGACAACTTGATCTTTTGATCTTTCCTTCCCTTTCAACGTTATTCTCAACACTCCTGCATTCACAGTTCCAAGCAAAGGTTTGGCTCTTTGCTTATTTGAATAAAGGATGAATTGGGAAATGGATGATAGACCTGGTGACAAGTGAGAGAAAATGCAATTGGGTGCCTGACGGAAAGAGCGAATATCTACCCTCATCTATCACTACTGATTAGCTGCAGAGAGAGAGCAGCAGAGACAGAGACAGAGAGAGACTGGAAATAACAAATGGATTCTGGAGGGAGGCTGGGCTTCATTGCCTGGTTTTGCTGGCTCATCAATCATCTCTGGTGTGGCTGATAGGTAGCTCTGTCACTCCTACCTCTATTTCACCCGCTAGAGAATCTGTAACTCTGACAAGCATTCCTTGTCCACAGACCCCTCAGTGGCAATAGTAGATTCAGCCCTGATTGAAATGTCTGAGATCTGCTGTCTCATTGCCTGATGTTTCTATTCTAGTTTACCTTAGGAGTGTGTCTCCACATGTCCCCATCTGTCCTCTCAGTCTGGGGCTTTGCCAGGCCCTCTTCAGGGTGATTGTTGGCAGCGTTCCCATCATGTTCTTCATACTGGCACAATGGTAGGCTGACAGTACACAAAATACTTACAAAGGGTGGGGTAGGGTTGGGAGGGTCCATAAAAATATTGAAGTCATCCAAGTGTGAAATGGAAAGAGGAAGAAAATGTTTTTACAAAGCCATTCATATCTGTCACCCAGCTGGGTCTTGCTTTCATGTGTCCCCTGTTCGGTCCCTTCCTCTCACCTTTGCTGTGCAGGCTCCATCTTCCCTGGGAAATTACATCTGAGCAGGCACAGTCCCTCAGAGAACTCCATCTTTATATACGACACAAAGTTTTTGCAGCAATGTGTTGTGTTGGCATTGCTCATTCTCCATTGTTCTCCAAAGAGCTTCACAGTTTGGCACACATTTTGGTGCATACCTGGTATGATAAGAAAAGTACAGAGAATAATGTTGATTCATTCCATCTAACAGTAAAGCAGGGATCTCCAGCACAAGAAGCAGTGCACAAACCTTCATGACAGTATGACAACATGTTTGGTGCATTCAGTTGGTTGTGAGCTATAGGTGGGAGGTTTCTTTTCAAGTATGTGGTAAATCATAGATTACAAACAATGCAATAGCAAGAAATGCTATCAGTTATCAGTTTCACTGGAGTAGCATTATTACGATACTTCAGATTCCAGGTTTTTAAGAAATGTCATCCTGAGAAATAAAATTTGAGTCTCTGATTATAATTATAAGACTAAGGTCCAGAATTCTCAGTAGAAATTACCCAGTTCTCATGCAAAAAAAAAAAAAAAATGTCAATCAAGATCCAACAGGGGCTGGGGATTTAGCTCAGTGGGGGCTGGGGATTTAGCTCAGTGGGGACTGGGGATTTAGCTCAGCGGCAAAAGCGCCTGCCTCGCAAGCGCAAGGTCGTGAGTTCGGTTCCCAGTACCGGAGAAAAACAAAAAACCAAAAATAAATAAATAAATAAATAAATAAAGATCCAACAGTGAGGGCTGGGAATATAGCTCAGTGGCTCAAGTGCCTGCCTGACAAGTGTGAGGTCCTGAGTTCAATTCCCAGTACCAAAACAAAAAATTCCAACAGCAATGCAGTGCTGTGTTTTTTGAATCTGATGGAATTTTGCAAGCTGATTGTATACCCATGAGTACTACCATGAACTAGGAATATCATAGGAGCTTAACATTTAAGAGATGATTTGCATAGGAAACAGCCTGAGAAATGGGCAACTAAATATGACAGGGTGCTGCAACATTCTCCCACATTTCTGCCAGATAAAACCTTGTGGAGCATCCTCATCCAGTCCAGTCTCTGGATCTGGCACCATGTGACTTTCAACTCTAACCTGAAGTTAAAATGACCACGAAAGGTAAACATCCCAAATCAAGTCAAGACAATGAGTGGGCCGGTGACAGCATGATGAAGGATGCATAAGACTTGCACAACTGCTTTAAAAAGTGGCAAGAAAGGTGGGATATGTGTCTTCAGAGCGAAAGGGAGTATTTCAGTGCAGATTAATACAACTTATCTTTTACCGTAAGGTTTTTTTTTTTTTTTTTAATTTAACCATTCACCTACTTTTGGATTTTGTATCATCCATGTAAGGGGCTACCAAATCAGATGGTTTAACTTTTGAAATATGAGAGTGAACACACACAGATGCTTCAATCTAGTATCGGCTACCTCTACTAAGAAGGAAAAATCACAGAATTTTATACTGCTTAAACATTAAGAGCCACTCCATAAAAAATGCTTTTCTTCAACATGAGCCTTTAATCAAGTTGTTTTGCTCTCTATGACAGACAATGGACACCCGCATCTCATAAACTGATAGGGAGTCTCATTCTGGGCATATTGATTCTTCAATGTGAATAAGCTATTTGCATTTATCCTTCTCTCACTTTTTCATGTTATTTGATGTTTTAATTCTTATTTTCATTAATACATGTTTGCAATACACTGTGATTACATTAGCTGTAGGGAGTTGGTCTGTGTACAGGACACACCTTGATTCCTTTTATCATCTGTTCCCCTGCTCCATGAATGAATGAAGGGGGTTCTAACACTGTACGCATGTGATTATTCTCACAATGATGAGCCGGATGCACACTTATTTTCCTTTGACCTTGACAAGAAATTGGCATTATTGTGTGTGACTCGCACAGATGGGCACTGAATCCTGGATGGAGACAGAAGACACTCCGAATGGCTCCTTCTCTGGCTCACCTGTGGGCCCTGCTGTTATGCAGTGGATGTTTTCACCGTCTGCCTTATTCTGACTTCAAATATCTTGTGCCTATGTTACTGCAGCCATTACTTTGGAAGGCACTCAGAACCAATGCCTATGGACACACCATAAAAGAACTTCAGATTTAATTCCCAACCTCTTCCTAGCTCAAGTGGTAGAAAGCTATCAAATGAAGAGAATAAGGTTTAAATGAATGTGGTACAATAGGTACATGGTAGTTACTGTTACAGATTTCCATGCCTTTATTCTAATAATATTACTTCTTAGATTATCAAAAGATAGGTTTTTATTTGTCTGTTTATGATACTAGGGATTGAACCCAGGGGTGCTGTACAACTGAACTGCATCCCCATAACTTTTGAACATTTGAGACACTCTTTTTACATTGCCCAAGCTGTCTTCCAGCCATAATCCTGCTGTGTCAGCCTCACAAGTGGCAGGAACTGAAGGTGTGCACCACCACACTTGCTTAGCTAAACATATATTTGTTGATATAGAAGATATAATTATACTAATAAGCATGCAGTTCACTCTGATCATTTTCCTCTTTAATTTTGACCCAGAGGATATGCACAGTTGGCTGTGTGTCATCGTGACCAAAATACCTGAAGAAAACAGAGGATCAAAGGTTATTTTAGCACATGGTTTCAGAGATTTTTAGTACATCATGGACTGATTCCAAGACAGAAATACCAGAAGAGAGCAGAAGAGAGCACGGAGGACAGCTACTCACCTTATTGTGTCCGGGAAGCAGAGAGCAAGGACTAACCAGAGAGAGAGGGAGAGAGAGACAGAAAGGGAGAGGGAGAGGGAGAGGGAGACGGAGGGGGAGACCCAAAGACACATTCCATAATGACTTGCCTCCATCTCCGGATAGCTTACTGAGCTCGGATCTCATCGATGGACTGAGCCACTGATGATGTTAGTAGCTCCATACGCACCTTCTGAAAACTGCACCTCTGTACAAATGCAAGTTTTGAGGGACATTTTATATCCAAATCATAGCATGGGTTTACCCAGCTGTTCACTCAGTTCATTCAATGCTTGGTTCAACATCGCGCATTTGTCACCATAAGAATGTTATTGTATGGGAGGCAGAGAGCTCTGGACGTTATAGCCTAGTTTAAAATTGGTCGGTAACACCAGTCGTATACTCGGGACTTGGTTGGTACAATCTCTGGTTCTCAGTTTTCTCGTTGTAAAATGGGAAATGCTCTCTATCTTATACAGTACTATGAGGATTAAAATAGACTGTGATATCTTTTAATTAGATAGCATAGGGGCTGGGGATTTAGCTCAGTGGCACAGTGCCTGCCTGGCAAGTGCAAGGTTGTGAGTTTGATTTCCGGTACCAGAAAAAAATATATATAACAAAATAAAGCTAAAATTAGATAGCATAATCTGTCATAGATAATAGGAGTTAAGTAAATGCCAGTTTTTTCACTTTATATATATTTTTAAAAATCAGTAAAAACTCCAGAAAATGCATATTTTATTATTTAAATTAAAATCAAAATAGAAATGTGAAACTGTGATTAAAAGACATAATATGTATATGAACACAGGGTCTGATTTGGTTAGGGAAATATCTACTTGGTAAAAATTCAAATATATTATTTATAGCCAATTAGGCTTATGCAGCATATGTTCAGTGAGCAGTAAAGAAGAGTGATTCACTGGTTTTATGATCCATAGTTGTATTTACAGTAAGATTGACTGAAAACCTATATGCAAAAGGCATGAGAATGAAAACGTTATTATTGGTACTATTTTCCACATTTTTATGCATTTAGAATTAATGTATCAATTTTTCCCTGCAGTTCAGTCTTGTGACTGGAATAGATCCGTCCTGTGGGTATATATGCTTTAGGGAATGGATCCCAGTGTATGACACTTGGAATTTAAGAAAACCCATAAAGTGACCCTTTAAATTTACAAGTAAACCAGGGGCCAATATTTGTTTTCTAAATTAATATCCGTATGGAGTTTTAAATGGATACTTTGAAGGCTGCAGTTGCAGTGTTGAAGTGAGTAACGTTTGTTTTAGGAAACTGCACCATCCTAAAAGCCATCGCTGTGCGCCTCTGTGAAGTTACCTCTGAATCCTCGCACCCACTATATTTTTAAACCAACATATTTGTACATATGTGAGACTCTCACTCCCTATAACCTAATTTCTTACAGAAACTTTATTTATCTCTTTGAAGAGTTCAAACATCAGTAAAGTAGGCTTTCAGAGAAATGCCTTTCACAGGATGGGGCTGATGAAGAAGCCTGTCCAGATGAATATGGGGCCCATGGCTGAGACTGAAAATTGACATAGCATAAAAACTGAATCCAGTAGGTACTTGGGAGAAATCAGCATTAAGTGAATGCCAGTTCCCTCTCACATCTATTCATTTCATACATCTGTACAAACGTGTGTGTATGTGTGTGCATGTGTGTGCATAGTGCCGATGTGCTAATGTGTATTTTAGAATTCAGGGACAACTCAAAAGCTGTTTCTAAAATGCTATTATTTTAAAACCCTCTTTTGAAACATAGCTTGTCATTAAATAGTTATATAATTATGAGTAATTCATAGATGTAAGTTATTAAAGCCTTATTAAACCTACCTCCCAGAGTTGTTCCATGAATTAGAAAGGATCATTGTAAAACATGTAGTACCTTGCTGAACATAGCTGGGCTCCTTAATAATGTCCATGTACTGGCATTAATTGTGTCATTATCATAAACATCATCATCATCTTTTCTGTCATCGTTGTTTCCCCTAAACAAAGCAGCTGGAACCCTTTGACTGAATGTGTGGTCTTTTTCCTTTCTGCTGTCTCACAATGAGGTCAGTTTAGTTTCACGACTGTTATTTGCCTACATGTAAATTGCATGACAGCCTCAAGAGGTAAAAAATAAAACTATGTAGGCTGAGTGACAGAGATATGGTGAGAGTTTTAGTCCTGTTCGCTTCCCAGGACTCCAGGAATATTTTCTTCTATAGTTTGGTGTGAGAGCTAATGTTCAATTCTCCTGTTGCTGGTGTGATATCAGTCTGGATGATCTTTTTCTCCCACCCTTTTTGCTGTTATTACTTAGATTGCTTCTGATGTATTCCCACAGTTCTATTTTCCCAACCTGACACCTTTCTCTTTCTCTTTCAAACTGTCTACTCAGCATGTAGAAAACAAACACGTTTGCCTCTAGTTCTCCAGGTAGCCAATTAAGATATCATGTTCTCAGGCTTGTGCATGGTTGTGTGTGTGTGTGTGTGTGTGTGTGTGTGTGTGTGTGTGTGTTACATATGACTTGCTATTGTTCTTTCTTGGCTCTGACTTGGCAACTATATTTATTTGAAAAACATGTGGTGTAATTTGCCTTCCTAATTTTCAGAGAGAGAGCTCTTTTGGTTACATAGGGGCTGGATTTTCAAATTGCTGGTGCCAGAAAGCTGGGACTACACACAGAGCAAGGGGCTAGGCAGAGAAATACTTCATTAGTCTTGTATTCCATGAAGACACTTTTGCTTCTTAACGCCTGTGATTTTAATTAAAACCTGGAAAGTAAAGAATCCTCTGGTTGTATTAATGCTTTCATTTCCATTAGGAGGGGAGAGTTTATAAACGCTATCTGGGTTTATAAATTAGTCCTCATGTGAATAATAAGTGCACAGTGTCACACAGAAAGCAAAACTCTGCTTTCTCATCTGTGCCTCTCATCCTTTCTTCTTCCCTTGTCATTTCCCCCTTTGGAGACTCTTGGAGGAATGGTCCTTTTTCTCTTTCTCTCTCCGTATCTATTACACATATCCTTTAGCTAGGTCTATACTGAAGGTGGATTTTATTTTTAGTTGATAGAAAAGAATGTTAGTGCTTCATTCAGCTATAAATCTACAGTGAAAATAAATATTTAACTATTAAATTAACCATTACATTCCCAAAGGAAACAGGATTTCTTATCTCTGCAAATCTAAATTTCTTTGAAGAGTTACATAATGAAAAAGTATGTGTGTATATGCACAAACAACAAAACACATGTTTATCTTTCCAAAGCAAGAAGGTCAGCAGACGCATGTACTTATTTGTACACAGTGTTTGATTAATGCATTATCAGTCTCCTTCATGTATATCAATAAATGCCACCAGATGAACAAATACGGAGTTATAGTTAACGTTGTGAAAAAATACATAGAATTAATATTACAGGAAATATCTCTGCATGCAAAAGCAACTATACAGAAAAATAAGATAGGGACCAAAATGAAAGAGAAACAGGACAGAATAGCAAGTGTATAGCTGTATTCTTCTGTTGAACCTTTTTGGAAATTGGGGCAATATTCTTATAACTAAATGCACACATATAAAAGAGGCAAATCTTTTCTGTGGAGGGATAAGTGCTGATACTCCCTTCTGTGACTTGCATTTCTGAAGCACCACAGGAGTAAGGCTGTCTGTAAAGCTGATGAGTTAGTTCAGTTTAAGGGTGCAGACATTTTCCATAGCTACCTTTTGAGAATTCATCCTCAACTTGGCAATAGAACTGTTTGGATGGAAGAATTTCTCATCACTATTTGTGTTCACTACATTTGAAATAACCGAGTGGTACAAAGACATGATGCTCATTGCATGGGTCAGTATATCTGAGAGCACATGAAGATTACCTTCATGCGGAGACAAGTCTGTCCCCTGAATAAGATGCTGTGTGTTCAGCTCTTTTCTTAGAGGGAGCGAAGTTCCAGGCTCACTTTGTCTGTGTCTCCGTGGAGTATCCTAGGTAGGAAGAGCATTTGTAGTCCTTGCGTGTGCCTGGCACAGACAGACAGACAGATCAGAATACTGCTGATAGGCATGTTTATGGTGAAATGTGCCAAAAATAAACATGTTTCCTCATAACAAAATATTCATAGCACAACAAACATGTATGACAGTAAGACTTTAAGACTCTATAAATTACTGCAATTACAAATGTTAATTTATAATAGTATACATCTTTATTATCAGAAAAGCTATGTATGTTTTTATTCAACAAGGAGTAAATATCCTAGAGATACTAAAAAAATTTTGTGGTCTTGATTTAACATTTTGCAATTATCTCCATATCAACTTTTTCAGACTTTCCTGACTTTGAACATTTCAGAAAACAATGGTCTTCCTCACTTTTTGCTGACTGGGACACAATACCCGAGATCTGCAGCTTAGAGGAAGGGGGGTTTAATTTGGCTCTCGGTTTCTGTCCATGATCAGCTGACTCCAGAGAAGAAACAGGGTGGCAGAAGAGTCGTGGCAGAGAAAAAGATGCTCAACCTGTGGTGGCCAGGAAACACAGAATGCAAGAGGCAGCGAGGAATAAATTTTACCCTTTCAAGTCATGCCCTGAGTGACCCGCTGCTAACTAGACCCCACTGCTTCTCAACATATAGCACCAGGGCTGGGGATTTACCTCAGCAGCACCGCCCCTGCCTGGCAAGTGCAAGGTTGTGAGTTCAATCCCTGGTACTGGAAGGAAAAAAGAAATCAGCATATAGCACCCAGTAGCCAAGATTTCTTGACCTTCTAAACCCATGAGGCTTTTAGGGGACATTTTAGATTGCATAATAAAAGAAATAGTTATAGGACCTTCCATATCAGCATTCCATAGCACTTTGTTATTTCCAAAGAAGTTTTTTTTTTTTTTTTCACATATATTATCTGCTTTTCCACAATCTTGTTTGCCTACTGAAGTAATGCATGTGGCATGTATGTGCCAACTTATACGAGAGATAAAAGCTTAGTCACTGAAATTAGTTCTGTAAAGTACCTAAAAAGAAAATACGCTATGTGATTTACGTATTTCATTACTTTATTTGCTTCTTTGAAAATCCTCCTGTCTCAGTCACTTTCTTGACGGGAAGATGCAATATCTAACACTTACAGGAGTGAGGCTGACTTTAAGTCACATTTCGGTATTCTCCGTGCTTGCACGCTCAGCCGGCTCTCAGCTGGCAGGGTAGCATGGCACAGTGGACTAATCCACTGATGATTACCATATCCTATGACCCCATCACCTCCTAAAAGCCCTGCCTATGTGCATATGAGGCTTTGGGAGGATATCTAGATATAAATAATCACACTTCACATGTGCTGCTTTATTTTCAGTATTTTGACCATTTATTTGTCGAATTTACTGTCTCCTAACAAATTATACCTGTCTGTGTTACAGTTTTCCTTACAATAATAGGGAGTCTATCACCAAAGATTTAAAAAGCCATTTTATTTATATGGTCACAAGATGGTTTGTTCCTATATGGTAGTCACTTGTGTCTTCAAGGAGTTTGCAGTTATTAGGATCGTCTGCTTTCACTGACTTATGGATAATTTAAGAAGAAAATGAAGGGAACGCAGAGGTCAGAACGTGACCTGAACAGAGTATCAGGGATGATGGCGTTATGGGTTGAGATTCTGGATTTATGAGACATGTGGGTTGTTAACATTGAGCCCCTGAAATGGAAGATATGGCTCTTCTGGGCAGGGCCACACTGGCCTGGGTAGCCTGTTACTCAGCCTGAGGTCTCTGCATGACTTTCAGCAAGGGAAAGCTAAGGACGCTGGGCTCATTGTGGTAAGGACACTTCCCAGAAGAAAGAAGAGTGAAATTGAGCCAATGTGTGTTATTCATCCCAAGTTTACCCATCAGGCAAGCCACATCCCCACCCCAGGGGCAATAAATGAGGAAGGAGACGGAGAGAAGCCAGAAGCACTGTACAAAAATATCCCCATAAGGAAAGAAGAGGCAGAGAATAGATATTTCTCCTAATATATTTACATAACTGATCGTATAATCACCAAATAACCTGCAAGATTTAGGTCAAGGAAACAAGGCACAGCTTCATTTTAGAACAAAAATCTTGGTAAATATTAACTAGGGTCTGTCTCACAACAGAGACACAGTATTTGGATTTTCAGAATACTCCTTAGAATTGGAATAGAAATAGGGCTGGACCAGAGATTTATGTGTTGAAGCATGTGTATAATTTTTAGAATGTTATCAGGCTTCATTTTGTTAAATGGATGTGAACTAATCATTTAAATGCCAACTTATCAGTGTCATTCAGGCAGTGCTTGGCAACTGTCTGTCCTCTCCTAACCTGACAAGCACCTAACCACAGCATCTTTCTGTTGAAGGTCCTCCGGACCTCTGCCTGATCAACAAGCTTGAAGGCTGAGTGTAGAGAACAGGGCAGATGGATTCTCATCCCTGAGCTCTTAGAGTGCAGCAGAGGAATGTTATTGAGATGTCCTCCTAAGTAGTTTAAATAGATGTGTCTGGTGGCAAAATGAAAACGAATGAAGGAGCTAGTGACACCCACACAGGGTTTTGGTTTCCTGCTGCCTGCAGCCCCTGTGGGAAAGACAAGCTGGCACTTCTGCCCCAAGGAATGCATCTCAGGCAGGGTGGGAGCTGTCAGAATTCGCAGGGAGGAGGAGGTGACTTTCACCCATTGTCTTCTAAGCTCCCTGGGAGTGTCTAACTTCACAGAATCTGTTAGAGGCAGGTATTCAGTCAGCCTGAGATGAGCTTTTTGAGTCCCACAGGATTTCAAATTCATCAGTTGGTCTAATCATCAGCATATCTCCTTTAGCAGCACTACTAGGAACTCCGCAGTTGCAATAATTCCATCCCCACTGCTTTCCCCAACCCTTATTTTCAAGGACATTCTGGAGATAGCACATGAGCCTGAGGTTCCCTTCAGGAATTTAGTGACACTTTCTCTCTTACCCTGTGCTCCTCTTGGCTCAGCCCCACTTTGGGGGGTTCATTTTCCCTATGCTTTTTTCTACCCCTGCGTACTTACTCACCCTGAAATCAGTACATAACACACAAAGTCAGGGCCATTTCTTCTTAGCCTCTGGGGATTTGAGATCAATACGTGGCCACATCTTCTCTTCTTCACTGACCCTTTGCCCAGTGCTTCCAGGTACATAGAAATGACACTAGTTTTATGATCTAGATTATTGTTTCAGCTGGCTTTTAATCATACCCCTGAGACAGATTGAGATCAAGAAAGCCTAGACTGTATACAGGGATATCAGGTGTCAACATAGAAGAAGTTCTTCTGGGGCAAACTTGCTTGCGCATGCGTAAAAAATTAGTCAGAGCCTCTGTTTGCCCAGTAGCCTTGTTGTGAGCTGAAGCTCAAAGGCTGGGTTTGGGAGAAACAATATTTTTACCATTCACATTGAATCTTACATATTTGCATGCCAAAATTTTCTTTAAAATGCCTGAATGCTGAGGAAGGACATTAACCAAAGGATATCATTTCATGTATTTTTTGTCTACCTGAGTGGTGATTAAATTGCTGAGCATTAAATTTATTAGAGAGGACAGGAGAATAGAAGTCTGCTTCTATAGCTCAGAGTGACTTATTAAGTATTGTGCTCTGACTCACATGTCCAAGTACTACTCTTTTCTGTCCCTAAATGAAACAGACAGACAGAAAGAGACAGAGTGAGCTAAAGATGCAAGATCACAGTTTCATGGTTCCTTTGGATGTTGGGCAATGTTTTCTGCCATAAGAACATGAAACGAAAACAAAAACAAACAGAACCACAGTAACCAATGCTATGCTTGGACATTCTCTTTGTGTTTTTCCCCACCTGAAAATAATGATTGTAAATCTCATCCACATACACTATCTCATTAAATCTTTACAACTTTATGAAATATAAACTACGTTATTATTAACTTCTTCTCCCTCAGCATTTGTTTTCATGATTGTGAGACCAGGCTGCTAATACTAATTTTCTAGGCTTCTTATATTGGTCAGGTTTCCATTGCTGAGCCCTGACATACCTAACACCCACTATTTAAAGGAGAACTGGTTGTTTTGATTCACATGTCAGAAATTTCCATCCATTATCAGCTGAAATTAAGGCAGAAACATGATGGGAGAAGGGTATGGAAAAGGAAACTTTCTCAATTCATGGTGTCTTGAAAGTAGAGGGCAGAGCAATAGGTCAGGAGGAAGGGGCCAGGAGTCAAATATCGTCCCCCGGGTAAGCTCCCACGACCTACCTGGACACACCTGAAATGTGCTTTACTACTCTTCAGGGGGTCTCTCAAGCCAATTAAGTTGACAGTCAAGATTGACCATAGCATTCTACCCTTCATTAACTTGACCCCCAAACACATTTTCCTAAATCATACTTCATCTCCAAATAGAGACAAAGTGGTACCTCAGCTCATAAACTCGGTTTGCTTCAGGATTCTGATTACAAACTGAAGTAGACAAGAACTGAATCAAATTTTTCTGTAAGGTCAACATTGAACCTAAACATTGAATTTGATTCAGTTCTCATCTAACCTGGTTTACAACCAGAATCATGGAAAGAATCAAGTTTGTGTACCAAGGTACCACTGTGACATGGTCATAATCCTGTTTAATATAATACCATATTTTACCTACGCCTGAAAATGTACTAATTTCTTCTCCGGTTTAAAGAGTGTTAGCATCACTCAAAAGATCTAAAGAAAGTCTCTGAGGCAACTGTTGTCTTTGACTCCTTGTAAAAGTCACAAAGTAAATTATGTAATTCCAAAATAAAATCACACAGGTGAACATTCTTATTCCCAAAAAGAAAAAATCAAGGGACAGAAAAGATTTAGACCAAAGAAAGAACAAAAACCAACAGGGCAAACAATCAGTCTTTTAGGTACCTGGCTGTCATCCAGGAACAACATACTGAGATGTGGGTTCCAAAGAACTTGGGCAGTCTCATCCTTATGCTTTTGCTGCTTGCACCTGCATGGCTTCTCTTCTAACCTTTTTCTTCTCATTGCTTGTTGGTTTTCTTTGCAGACATTCCATGTTCCTGGTACATACAAGTTCCTAAGTAATCCATTGCAACTTCAGTTTTACCCTTATAGCTTCATGCATTGCCATCTCAGGGTCTCAAGGCAGGAACTCGGGTCCTTTTCCATATTGCACAGTCTCCAGGCCTTCCACTGAAACCTGGGCAAAAACCTCTGTGACTCCACAACTCATGCATTGTACATGCCTGTAACACCTGGAGCATATGGATAATGCCAAGGTCTACTGCCAGTTCAAGCAGCAGTTGGGTCCCCTTGGTCCATGGCTTTAATGACCTCTGGGTACCTAGATGGCTGAATGTGAGGAAATATTTCCTTACAGGACTGTTAAATGAATACAGTACCACTAAACAGTCTTCTTAAAACAGAGTCTTTCAAAAGTGTTTACCCTTTGAAACCTTTGAGCCTGCCATGGGTGGGTTCTTTCCAATTCCTGAGAAGTTCTCAAAATATGTTTCTTTTTGTCCTAATGTAAAGTACTTGGCTTATTTTAATGAGGCTAATCTCTGCAGTAACATTTGACTCCAACTTTTCATGTTTCTTTTTTCTGATCACATAGAGTTTTTCAAACCTGCCTGCCCTCATTTTTGCTCCCAATTCTCACTCTAAAACTGACTAAAAGTAGCCAATACCCATGCCATAGATTGAGGGTTGGAAGTCCCTAAAATTTCCTCCACCAAATTAATTACTCTTCCACCTGTAACCTCAGCTTCTTACAGTTTCAGAACATGGGCAGCATATAGACAATTCTTTTAGTTTCATGCAATACCAATATCCTCTAGTCCAATTCCCAAAAGAATCCTCATTCCCATATGAAATGGTGTGAGCATTGTCTTCATTGCCTGCATTCCTATTATCACTCTGGTCTTCTGAACTCCTACAGAATTATCTATTGACCTCTGGTTATAACCTTCTGAGGACTCTCAAACCCACTTCTGCATACTTCACTTACATAGCAGTTCCAAAGTCTACTGAATCATGTGATTCAGGTATGACAGTAGTGATTCCATTTCTCCAATATCAACTTTCTGTATTGGTCTGCTTTCTGTTGCTGGGAAAATATACCTGACAGCTAACATTTAAAGGAGGAGAGGGGCTGGGGATTTAGCTCAGCGGCAAAGTGCCTGCCTGGCAAGCGCAAGGTCGGGAGTTCGGTTCCCGGTACCAGAGAAAAACCAAAAAAAACAAAAAACCAAAAAAAACTAAAGGAGGAGAGGTTCATTTAGCTTCTAGTTTCAGAACTTTTAGTCTGTGGCTTCCTGGTTGTAAGGCACAACCATTATGGTGGCAGAATATGGTACAAAACTGCCCCCTTCGTGGTAGCCAGGAAAAGAGAGGAGAACCAAAGATGAAGGCCCAGAAACCAGAGATAGTGCCCAAGGATATGCCCCCATGATCCACCTAGATCTACACAGAATGTGTCTTCCTAATATTCTAGACATATTTCAAACCAATCGAGTTGATAGTGTACATCAACCATCACACTTGTTATCAAAATGAAATGGGATCATGTCAGTCCCTTACCATGTGTTTCAATTTGGGTCTCAAGAAGTAAACACACAGGTGGAATTTAATGAATAAGAGATTTATTGTGACAAGCACTTGTGAAGGACAGAGAAGTAGGAGCACAGAATATAAAAAAAAGTTTCAATTGCAATCCAAATATGATGCTATTAACATAAGGATGGATGCAAGTTTGGGGTGGTAGAGCTTCAGTTTACAATTCTGAGAAAAATTCCATCCCCAAAGTTGCCTGACAGATGAGTCCTGCCCTGAGTAGAACCAGCTGAACTCCAGTACTTCTACTGTCTGAGGATAGCCTGGGGGAGCATGGCTTTAGTGAAAGCACAGGAAGTGGCTGGAAGCTCCTAGGCAACATGATCTTTCTGCAGTAGATTGTCTTCATGATGCTCTTGTGCACTTCTATGACTCTTAAGTGCACATGCTGGGAATTAACTACAAACTTGGAATGTTAATTTTTATCATTCCCATTTTGCAGGTAAAAAAGCTGCATTTCCTGTGACAGTGTGCAATTTGGCTAAGATCTGTAATCACAGTTGAACTGAACCCTGCCTCTGGATCTTCTGCTCTGTCAAGCACATTACACAGCTGCTTTTCAGCAGCACACCTTAATGTATTTCCTTTTGTGATAAAGTAGATACTAATTTTATTGGGAACAATAAAATCTTACCCTAAGCCCTTTAGGTTGTGCAGCCTTGCTGCCTATGAGAAAGCTTTGGTTTATTCCTGTGGTTTTCCTGCACAGCATGCTACCCTTAGCTTCCAAGAACCAAGTTCCTGGGCTTGGAGCCAAGGCGAATTCTAAGGCTGAACCTCAACTCCCAGGAAGGCCAGGCTACCCTTGGCTTGAGCATTCAGAACACAACATAGATGAGAGAGGCATGCAGGTCCCTTTGTGCCATGACACTTGGAATCCCATTCCATGTGGTTTTCACTTAAATCTTCTAGTGGCTCATCAATGTTTTAAGCAGCTAAAAAAACTCACCACCTATGGCCTCTAATCTGTTTCAAACTCAACAAGCTTAAAGTTTCCCTTTATACTTAAAAAAATTCCATTACGATATGCGTGGTAAAACGTCTAAAAATAGGTTCACTGTATAGATTTTTATTTTTCGTTTGTGGAAGATAAGGATGCAACAGGCACTTTCTAGTCAGTGCGCGTACTTAGGTTGCAGCAGGCAAGCTTCCAGTCGGGCTGGCAGATGAACAGCTGCATTATTAGTTCTTGGGCCACAAGCACAAGATAGTAGTTTCTAGGTGTTAACCTCCTTAAGTAATTATAAACTCTTTCTTTAAAAACTAGACCTGAATATCCCTGACTTGCAAAATAAAAAGATAAATGTTTCTATGAATACACATAGAGAAACACAAGCATACTGATATTTTTAACTCAGGTACATATGTAGAAATACCCTTCAGAGAAGTTTGTAGCAAATATAACCAGGCCTTTTGGTGCAGAATTGTAGCAGCCCCCTGTGTTAGAATAGAATCACCCAGGATTATGTTAGTAAAGACTGATGAAGGGCATGACACCTTTCTTTCATTTTCATGGATGCACTAATATAAAAGCTTCAGTCCTACTAGTCCAAGATTGTTGAAGGCCCCTCAAACTGTTCTGAAACTTGATAATAATTATCCCCAAGCCTGCTGCTAATAGGAAAGATATTTTCTATGGGTCTTTAATGTATCATCAGAGTAGACCTTCTGAGAGTTCCAAGTTGAAATATTTATTTCTTTTTTCCTGTCTGTTCAAGAAAGGATTTGAAGAGGTCATACAGTTAGCCTGGCAAGATGTGTCAAACCAACAAATCAGTAAATGCAGTGAGGGATATCACAAGGATGTAAAAGTAGACCTCAAGAGCAAACCAGGCCAACTGGGATTAGATTGCTACCTCACGGTCACATGTCTGTATCTGAGGCTTTCTTCAAGCTTGCTCAAGAATAGCCTTGAAATTGACACTGTGAGAGGGGGAATTTTTTAGATGTTATGACCCAAATAAATATGAATATTGTCAAAGCTCTCATATGCACTCTAGAAAGATATTGGAGCAGCAATTGACACTAGGCCAGTGGCCCAATTGCTCTTGTTTGTGGGGTAACCCTGGCAGATGTGAGAATGGTAAGGACCCAGATTCCAAGGCAAACTTCTGTTTCCCGTGACCTCTTTCCTGATCCTGCTGTGGTGCAACTTTATCTGTGTTCAGTGACTTAGTGCTGTTCCTCTCACTCAATGATGAGGCTCCTGTTTCCTTCGGTTCCTACAGGAAACTAACAGGATGATGGATTTCTTTAACTGTTTGGGTTTGCCTTACCCTATGTCCCTTGCTATCTCCCATACCAAACAAACAAATGAAAAATAGGTAATTTTTTTATTTGAATTGAGACTGGAGGAGAATTCCTATAGCAACAAATGTCAATCACAATACAATGAGATCATGTCTATACTCTCCCCAAGATGCCTCCTTTAAAGAGCAATATTTAGTGATAATGAAATAGATAGGGGAGGTCCTTGGAGTTCGCTTAGAAGGATTTAAACTACATAATTTATTTATGTGATTGTGCTTACTAAAGGATTTTTTTTATTACCCTGAAGTCTAATCCCCTGTTCTTTTCTCCCCTGCTATGTTTTTATATTTAGTCATCAGTCTCGAAAATCACCCACACTTTATTTATTTGCACTGAGGATTCTAGAAGCATGAGGACAGAATACAAAATAGTTCAACTGCGGACCATGTGACCAAGTTTAAATTACCTTATGATTATCTGAAAGGTTTTGATCTGCACCTTTAAATCTTCTCTTTTAGCTTCTTATTTTATATGCTGAAAAAGATAGCACATGTTTATTTAGTCATTTGAGATTTTCAGCTCTTTTAAAAAAATAACAAATAAGACAGCTACAAAGTGTAGGTTTTATACTTCTGTTTTACACAGTAAGAAAACAAAGCTCAGAGAGGTTAATTTACTTATCCATGTTTACCAGATAGAACTAGATCTTGACTTGAACTTCTGTCTGATGTTTCTGTTCACTGTAGCACTTCAGTATTTTGACTGTAATTCTTTTGTCCCCATTAAAATCCATTATCTCTGCAGAAACCAAAGAGATACTATTAAAAAGTTAGACAGATAAAGTTACTGGCTCAAGAGTCTTCTAAAAGATTCCCTGTGCATGTGGAATAAAATAAACAGTCCTTGTCAGGACCTAACCCTGTCAATGATCTCATCTTATGCTGCTGTTGTTCACTCATACAAACTCCAACCACACCAACCTCCTTTCTCATCCTGGAGCACACTGTTCTGTCACTCGATAGACTTTCTTTTTTTTTTTTTGGTTTTTCTCCGGTACCGGGAACCGAACTCACGACCTTGCGCATGCCAAGCAGGCGCTTTTGCCGCTGAGCTAAACCCCCAGCCCCTTGATAGACTTTCATACTTGCTGTTTCTTCTGCCTGAAAGGCTCTGCCATGAATATTGCTTTGTATTTTTTACAGTCCTTGCTCCCTCTTGTGGGTCTTAGTCCAAAGGCCACATGTCAGAGATTCTTCAGGGTATATTTGTCAAATCACATTTCCTGGTAATGGACATTATCATAAATTATCTCTTATATTTCTTTGCTGGCTTATATGTCTGTAACACTTCTCAACAGATACACCCACCTATAAGTACCACAAAGGTGAGATCCTCTCTCTCTCAATGTCTTTTAATGAATCCCCAACTTCCAGGGTGGGATCTAAGTGTCTTTTATGTCAGAGATGCTTAGTTTTAAAAGCAAATGTAATCACTGAGTCATTTCTGAACACCCTCATAAAATCTTCAGATATGAATTAGAAAGTAAATATTATTTCAAAGTAAAACTTTTAGGATGTAATGTAAGTTAAGTATATAAAATTATGTGATATGGAAATGTATGCAAATATATATGAAAAAGACAAAATACTGACATTTATATGTATAGGGTTATATATTTTTATTTCCTTCGGTGAAACTAATTTACTTTTATAATTAGAATAAAATTACTTTTTAAAGTACAAATAAAATTTACAGGAGAAAAGCATGTCTTAATGAGCATCGCATTGTTTCCACAAAGCACCATGAACATATTTTAGTTCATATAATTCACATTTTCCCTTATGAATATCAAGGACTTGCCTATCTTTGGTCTTTATCACTCTTGTACTTTTCCATTATGTCTTTAAAAACACTCTTCGTAATTAATTCACTTCAATTGTGAAGTTTATCAGTGCCCTCAAGGTGGTAATTTATCTCAGCAGGGAAGACTCAACATCATTTACAGCACAAATTTTCGTTTCCCATTTCTCCACCCATCTTGAGCTACATTTTCCTCGGACTGATGTTTACTCTTCTCCTTCTCAAAAATATTTTCTTTAATAGAGAAGCCACTAACATGAAATTTAAATTGTTGTTTTCTTTCTGTTACTTACCAGCATTATAATCTCTATATTCCATAGCAGGAACCTCCTTTCCTTGTTGTATTTCTCTTACAAAAAACCTGAATAGTTTTTATCACAGTTCCATTGTATAGACTTCATCTTAACCTCTCTTCCTCACCGTGCTCCTTATTTAGATTAGAAAGTTAGTCTTTAGAGCTGTACTGTCCTGAATTCTGCCATTTAGCAAATCAATATTTTCACTGAGAATTTGCCTCCAATGAAAATTTTGTCTGAGTCTTATGGAGAATATACTGATTAATAGAATATAACGCTAGCTTTTAAAAACTCATTACATTTTCTAGCTGGTGTAGAGTTAGTCTTGTTTCAGAACCCCGTGGTTTGATGAAGAGACTATGAGTCATTCTTCACCAAAGACTCAGCTTTGAAGGCAATTGTCATTGTAATATTTGAAACCACTCTGCATATTAGAAAGTGTATGCCTGTACTATCATATTTGCTTTATTTTACCAGGCTGGGGATATAGCTTAGTGGCACAGTGTCTGCCTGACAAGAGCAAGGTCATGAGTTCAATTCCTGTTACAAAAAGAAAAAAAGAAAAGAAAAGAAAAGAAAGGTCTGGTTCACTTTACCATGGAGCTATAATCAAAACTTTATATATAGTTACTTTGCATGTATTTATTAACCTATTTTTTGTCTTAGTGATAATTTTGGACACATTTTATAAATTTTTCCCAGTTCTGCTGCAATCATATTTTTTTGAAATTGGCTTATAAAATATCCTGTTGGAAAATTAACTGAGCTCATGGGCAGTCTTAAACATTAGCAGATAAAAGATATCCTTTCTCTGTCTTTCTTTCCAAAGGAAGTCTACTAGAACCCAGTGAGTCAATGTGGCACCATTTTAGGGCAAATCTGGATTGAGTCCATTGAAATTTATTTACCAAATTTTATTAACAAGTTAACTTCACATGTGACAACAGTACTGTAATACACTGAGAAGTTAGCTCATGTCCACCTGAATGGAAATCCTAGACAGTTTAACAGAGCTCCAGAATGAGAAACAGAAGTATTTTGTCTTCTCCCCACCACAATAAATCCACTAAATCAATGAAATAGTTTAGCAAGTTGACATGAAATTCTCAAGAAATATTAAGACCCAATAGTTAGAAAATAAGGGAGTTCTTAAAACCAAGCAAAACCAGACTTTAGGGGAAAAAAACTATAACTTTGTATAAAAGTCCAAATATTTGATTTTTTGGCCTATTGTCTGTCGTGTGAATCAACTGTTACTTCTGAAATTTTGGTTGCCATGCTACTATGATAATCCATCAAAAAATAACAATCTGACGAAGCATAGATCTAAAGTTCCAAAATTCTGAAACTGCTTATAGGATTGATAGAACCTGAGTTCTTCCTCCCCAGCTCAGTAAAACCTCACATTCTTACTTTTAGGAACTCATGTGTAGATTGTTAAGACATGCAGTTAAATAGTTAAGTACTTAAAATACACCATTTTCCAAGCTTCTGTTTTTACTGCCAACATTCAGAAATCAAATCTAAACTTTTAGAAATAATATTCATGGAAGCCTTTTTGGAGCACACCATTCTCATATTCTCTCAGTGGTTCTGAATGAAAACTTTTAACCATTAGTCAGTGTCTGAGATGTTCCAGGGATCAGGGTTGAGAGAACTAAGTGACCCACTGCTAGTCACATATCACATATTGTGCCAGTTACCAAATAAACTATTCAAAATAATTGCATTACTCTAAGTTAATACTAAAATTTGAAAATACCCGCTGATTTCTAAGGTGCCTGAGATTTTTTTTTTCTGAATTTTCCTACCAGAGAGTTGAACTACCTAGCTACTAGCATGTAATATCACCGACTATACATAGGTATTGGCTTGGAAGAAATTAAAACAGGCAGGTTGACTGTCTGGATTCCCAGGGATATATCTATTCCACACAGCATAGCAATACATGCTCATGAGACATATTAGAAAAATAACTATTTAAAGGAAGACACCGTATTTTTCAAGCTACAGGCATGACCAGATGCTTCTTTGGTAAAGATTTCTAAGGCTCAGACAACTGCACATGCTCCCCTTTTCAGACTATCATCTTCTTGATGTTTAAAAAGATAAATACACATTAAAGACTTACTCAAAATGCAGCTGACTGGGATAAATCAGACATTTGGTGATGAGTAGTATGTTATGTGGAATATTTTCATCCATTAGTAATGACCCGCTTTGTACTTTCCAGGGCTGTGTTTCTTTTTTCCATTTAAGCAAATATTTTCTCACTCTCCTCCATGTAATTTGTTTTTTAGGCATACATATTCGATATATGCAAAGGTTTTGTTTCTATTGATTTATTCACCTCATTCTGTATTCACCACATACTTGTTTTAGTCTCCAAAGAACTTGTTATAATAAACAATGCAGTAAACATTAAGTAGCTAATCTTCAAGTATGTCCCCCTAAGGTGCCGTTATTCCAATTTCACAGATGATGAAACTGAGGTGTTTATAACTTCAGAATAAATAAGATTACAGCCAATGACTTCTGGAGTCTTCTTTCATACCATAGAATTGTTCCAGTTACATATTTCCAGCCTCCTCTAAAAATTTAATACATTCATTTCTGAATTTCTTTGCTATTCAAGGCATTGCTTGAATGTGGTGACTGAATAATTGCTTTTTAAGATGCATTTCTTTTCAGCTTCCCTAGTAATTCCTTTCTTCATCATTGATTGAGTTGTACATTCAAAAGATTCTGCTTTTAAGAAATTTCAGATTAACCAAATCTGTAGTCCTTTGATCTACTACGTTTATCCCCCACTAATGTGTCTGTGACACCAGAAATCCAGACATCACAGAATGACTTTGGGGGCATTTTTCACATTGCTTAAATATGAATTTGATGTCACATCCATCTACTTGCAGGTTTGCTGCCTCCTCCTCATCTTTGTCAACACACATCTCATGTTTCTGTAATTTCCCTCAAAGACTTGCACCTGCAGTTCCTCTCCATATAGTTTCCTTCTCCTCATGCCTACTCTTGTTCTTCTGTGTCCCTAGTGTTTGATCTTCCACAGCACAACAATAAGCATCTCGCATGAGTCCTTCCTCCAAAGCCCTTCCTTCCCTAGCCAAGCATAAGTCCTTTATCACTCTTACTCTTTGTCTTCACAGATGCACTTTTGAATTGTTTAATATCTTATTCCCCTGCTGAGGAGGGGCATCCGTGTCTTTGCTGTTTTAACCAGGCTCATGGTGGCCATATTGTTGCTGAATAAACCAAGGAAAGGTGATTTGGTGCAATATTACACAGCTGTAAATGATAATGTTAAAGTTTAATTTTAATAACTTGCTGAAAGTTGTGCACCTAGTAAGTGGCAGAGTTGGAACTTGAACTTGGTATTATAGCTTCTAGCTCCTTGTTGCTTTAACAACTGCATGGGGTAAAGAGTCTGTCAAAATGCTGCAATACCAAGATAATTCTGTTTCTAAAATAACCAAAGTATTGGACTGTGGTCACAAATAGATATCTGGTAGGCTGACTTGGACCATTGTTGTTCTATAGATTTAGACCTGGTCTTATTTCACAGGTCAGTGGACAGCAGTGACCCTTGTAACGAGACTGAGGTTAGTTTTTCACAAGTGAATTTATGTGATACCTTGTTTTGATGTTTGAAATATTCCAGAAGGGCTCTTATTTTTAATTCAGAAACCACATCATGGACAGACTTTAACTGTTACTTATTAAAAGTTGTAAGGGAAACAAAAATTAGGTAGAAATAGAAAATAAGAATATAGAAAGAAAAATGAAAGAGAAACAATAACAGAAACAAGTTAGAAAATTAAATCATGTGTCAAAAGATCCTCCACGTTCTTCATAGACTAATGTGCGTGACTATTTAAAAATGAAAATTCTTCTACTGAAGATTGGTTTAGAGCAACCTGACCATGTGGGAGGGTTTGAACTGCTTAGGGAAGTGAAATACAAACTTGAACGTGTACTTCTAATAATTTTTCCTTTGCTTACAAGGCAGTGGTCTGCTGTCACTATGGGTACTGTTATTCCCACTTTACAAAGGAGAAAACTGAGGCTTAGAAAAATTGCTCATTGTGATTATTATGCCTCAAATTTAATAGCAACTTGCTTTACCTAATTTCAGCTGTGTGCCTTTCTGTGCATTATGCACATAAGGATACATATATGGTCATAAAAGGCTCTTCTCTTTTTCCATTTCTTAATCTCAAGATGTATCTAGGGCATTATTTTGTCAACAGTCCTTCAATCTACAATGCACTTCCTTTTGCTGAATATTGTTTTCCTTGCTCGAAACTCAGTTATGATCTATTTTGCTTAGTAATTGATCTCTCTAATTGTGCTGGGAGTTTGGTAGGTCAGTGAACTGAAATGGGCCTACAAATCAAGAAGAATTTATTGACTGTCTTTTGCATAACAAGCATTGTTTGATACTACCATGGCATGTTAAGCTATAGAAGTTATTGTCCCAGCTCTGAAAATTTTATACCATCACCTATCATTCACAATGGATTTTTAATGATTTCAACAAATGCTTAACATGAATAAATAGATGGATAAATAAATGCTGTTGGGAAGATTTTTTTTTTCTAGACACCAGGGAGACTAAAATAACAGAAAGCACATTCTCTTCCTTTATATGATTTACAGTCAAGTTGAAAGAAAGTACAAACACTGTGCAGTGGGTAGACCCAATTATTTTTTGCCACCTTAATGGGGAAATTGCAACCCTTTGGGTTCAAAGCAATCCTTTGAGTGTAACCGCACTGTGACCTTCAACAGAAATGAATTGGCATTCTTGCTTCTGACAGAAAGGCAGCCAAGTCTAGCATTTGTGGGAAGCAGAGCTGTAGGAACCACTAAAGAGCTTCCACTTTGCATTATCACCCATCTTAAGAAGCAGGAAGACTCAGCGTTGATTTTGTAATTTGAGCATTAATATTATGGCTTCACAAGCTTTAAATTAGAGCTGTACTCGCATAGCATCCAACAGTCACATCAGGATGCAGATACCTCAAAATATAGCTAAGCACAAGTGGCCTAGATGTGCGAGGGAAATATGAGTTCTCACCTTTTCTTCTTAGAATGGATGGCTGCATCCATCTTTCCTCCAGTCACTTTATCAAGTCTTCATCTCACCATGTGCTTTTCACCCTTCAGTTTGGCCTCAGTTAATTTACACCTATCAATATGTTTCCACTGATTGTACAGAAGCCAGCTGTTAATGTAACTTTAGAGAACTGACTGAACCCCCAAATCGCATATGCACTGACTTTGCGTGTGGTGAAAATACGGGTTTTCTCAAGGCCTGACGAAGGGACTATTCATTATAATGTGGAAGCCATCTTTGTGACTTGGATGGTCCCAACCACATTAGTCATGATGGTTCAAGATGTTTGGGAATTTTAAGAAAATGCTGCTGTTATCAGGTTTCCTTGAGGCGGGCACTGGGAAGCATCTGCACTCAACTTTTCATGCTTTTTTCCAGTTTACCGCTTATGTTTACTTTTTCTAGTTGCTTTGGATTAAGATGAATCAGTAATATAATTTTGTGAATGGGAAGTATAAGTAGATTTAAAATGCCTTCAAATCAAGGAACAGTATATTATCTAGCTTATTTACTTTTATTTTATAAAGTAATTTTAAAATTTAAATTTAGTTGAACTAATACATGCAAACTCAAAAATTGTACATATTTATGTGGTACCTTATGGTATTTGGATACATGTAAATACTGTGTAATGTTAAAACAGATCATTTAAGACATTCATCATTTCTTTTTCCTCTAGAAGATAGGTAATATTTGGTAAATATTTACTAACTGAATGGAAAAATACATGGGGTACCTAGGTAGTTATTGGTATGAATGTTGGCAATATATAATATCAGAGTCTGGCACCAGTTTCATGTGTCTTTTCCAGAAAAAGGGAAATATCTACACCAAACAGGTCTGTGGGATTGGGACAGTGGGAGGGTGTGAAACCCGTGGGAAGAATAAATGGTACTTGCCAAAATGTCTGCTCCGGTACACTTTTTTCTCCTTATTGAGAAATTAATCCATCTTCACAGATTCAAGGGTAATAAGTCATTGATATAAACTGAAGAGACCTTCAAGACACTTCTACCTCACAGAATGACCAACACTTTTCATGGCAGAAGTTGCACTTATCATTCCATTTTGTGGGGTATGTGTTCCTCTCCTGAGGTCTTCATTAGTCACAGAAGTGAAACCAGCCTTCTGCCATTCCTGAGGGTGTCAGAAAAGATGTCTTCCTTCATTATTTGTTGATTTTCATATTGAAGCAGATTTTCCTCAGAGATTTGGTTTTTAAGAGTGAATAAGCCAAGGTCTTTAAGTGAGACAGTTTCATGAATTTTATCAGAGGAAAATTGCCTCACTTTGTATTTCTCTGAGCTAAAGAACTGGGGTTTTATAACTTCATGATGTCAATGGAAAAATTCATGTACCTGCAACTTATGGAAACACAAATGTAAGTGTCTGAGACAGTATTTGCAAGAGAAACATATTTAATGTAGGGCACAGAAATTTACAAGATTAGCTGACCATATCTGCCCAGAGTCAAAGGTAGAACAGTGCAAGAGATCTGTCGGTGTGCCAGATGTCCAAAGAATCCAGCTGAAGCCTGGAGCACATGGCAAAGTCCCATGCAAGTCCATATCAAGAGGCCAAGGAATGTGCAATGGAAGACTGAAGTGTCTGCACTGGAAATCCAAAGGGCCAGTACTGGAAGCTGAAGTATCTGCACTAAAATGCAAGAGATGATGCCCAAGGTGAAGCCAAAGTGAAGACCAGATCTTCTTCAAAAGGAACAGCCAAAGCTCCTTTGAGGAAAACCAGCTGCAATGAACCTCTTCCAAGGAAAGTCAGCTGAAGTCCTTCCCTTCTGTTTTCTATTTTATACTCTTCCAACAACAATCCTCCCTAAAGTGGGTCTTCAATGCCCAGAACCACGCTGACACAATTCAGCTGTGTGCTCCCACTCAAACTGATAATCATTTAACCACCACAGTAAGGTTAGTCATTTGCACAGGGAAAGTAAATGTCAAAGAGTGTTTAAAGAGATGGAAAGGAATGTATAGAGGGGAAGGGCATAACAGGGAAGCAGGGAGGAGAGCCAATGCTTTGGCCTTTACAAGGACTAGTGGGGAGGCATGCATAGCACACAGACTTGGGCACATCCAAAGTGACTCAAAATTACAAAGCACAGTGAACTCAAATGGGCCATTTTTAATGAAGAATGTGAGACAGCATAGCTTGACTTTTGTATTCCCACCTTGTTGTATTTCAAAGGGTACAAAGATTGGTATTATGGTGTGTGGGAACCTACATCACAAAGTGAAATGGGGATGTTTATGGGGACATTTTTGCCTCCTGGTTTGCATTTGGGAGGTTTATCTCAAAATTATTGATGCTCATTTTCATTTTGCACAAACGGTGTGCACAAACAGTGCAGACACTCTTTCCGATATCCACCTACTATCAGGTAGATGATTTGCAATGTTATATTTTTCTGAATCTGACCATGTAGTTAAAAGGCATTAGAGAGTTTGGGATCACTGCAGCTTAATTGGAGGCAAGTGTGTAGAATCATCTTTAGAGATGTGTATTGGCAACTACACCCTTCTACAGGTTTTTTGGTGTGACATTTACCTGGGCTGTTTCAGACACCATACATTCTTATGGGGTAAAAATGCCACAACTCAGCACAGAGGAACATATGAGTATTTTTAAAGAGATTATAGCTAATAAAATTATATTTTAATATTTAAATTATTACAACTAAGATTGACATTCATATTTCAATAATGAATATGGCTCAGCAAGTATGCCCTTCAGAGTCAACCTTTTAATAACAGCGACTTGGCCTTATTTTCATTTTCTGATGTGGTTAGTCCAGGGAAGAGAATTTCGAGATAGTGACTCTGAGAGTTAACTCTGAGAAGAGAGAGGGTTTACTAATCATCATGAAGGCTGAAGAAAGTTTTATTGTCTTGAATTGATTATATATTTCAAAACTTGAAGTGCTATGCTGTGTACTTATATTTTATTTCTCTTTACACATTTACCTCAACAATTATAGAGTATTAAAAGAAAAGATGAGGGCTTATTATTAAGTATTAATCAATAGAATTTTTCAAATTGGCTGGTCTGTGTAGAGTACTATGAGGATTCACAGAAAGTTCAAGACCTGGCATGTCTCTTGACAGTCTATGTCGTGTTGTCAAAACAAAATACTTGACTCAATTGGAGACCAATAAAAGCAATCTTTGATTGAAGGATAAATTGTGTATTATGTACTTTTAATTCTGGAGATTGTTTAATGGGGGAGGAGTAATTAGAGGGACCACTCCGCTCTCTTACCCAACTAAGAAGTTCTTTTTCATCTATTAAATTTCAGCTGAAATGCTACTTTAGTAGAATTCTTTGAAGTTCTCTCACTCGAGATACTTTGGATCTCTAACACTATCGCTGAATGTTCTATCTGCTCCACCTGCTGTAATAGAATGCCCTGAACTAAGCAGCTTACACAACACACATTTATTTCCTGTAGTTCTAAAGGCTGAAAAGTACAAGAATTAATCAACAGCAAATTTGGTGTCTGGTGAAGATACACTTTCTGGCTTGAAAATGGCTGTCTTTTTTTCCCCCGCTGTGTAGCAGAGACCAGAAAACCAGGATCTTACTTATATCTCTTCTTATGAGAGCACTAATCCCAATCATGAAAACTCAACCTCATAATCCAGTTACCTCCCAAAGTCCCCACCTCCGAATACCATCACAGTGAAAATTTAGGTTTCGATGTACAAATTGAAGGACACACAAATATCCAGTTCTCGGCAATGAATTTCACACAGAACTTTCTAATGTGACTGTGACACCTTGACCTCATGTACTGTAGTGCTTTCTTTTTTTGTTTGTTTGTTTTTATTCTTTTCTTTTTTTTTTTTATTTTGAGACAAGTTCTCACTATGTAACGCAGGCTGGCCTTGAACTTGCTTATTTAGCCCAGGCTGCCCTTGAACTCAGGGCAGTCCTCCTACCTCAATCTCCCACATACTGGGATCACAGGTATGCACAACCACACCTGGATCTATAGTGCTTTCTTCCTGGTTTGGGAGTGGTCTGAGAACAAAACTGCATAGTGTTTCCCTCCATTCTTAGCAAAAGTGCCAAGGAACATTGATTAAACGAATGCTTGTGTCAGTATCTGAATGTAAGAAGTCTTGAAAGTTGAATGGCCTGGTGAGTTAGGGTTGGGAATTAACTGAGCATGAAGTTTTGTTTTCCTTTTTATCTTCAGTAAAAAATGATTTGCAATATAGAATTTGTCAGTTTTTCTGCCTAACTACATGGCACACATTACATATGTAGATTCCTTTCTTAAACCTTAGAATGCTGATTAGCTTGGTGGTGAACAACAAATCTCTCATGTTGAATTTTCGAACAGAAAAAGGCAAAAGATAGAGTTCAATTTCTAGCTATATAACCCACACCTGACCATTAATCATTTGACTAAATCTCTGGAATCAGCTTCTTTTACCATTAAAGTACTTTTTTTTCTAAGAGAAGAATATGAGGAACAAAGAAAAACTCAAAATGAAAACTATGACTGTCACAAGAGTGAAAATAAAGTAACAAGTACACAAAGGAGAAAAGATCATGAAGTGTAGTAGACTTCTGTTGCCAGGAGAGATCTCTTCTGTGTTAGTGAAACTTTCAACCTAATGGCTATTATTCATTTCTCATTCCAGAAATTCTATTGAGAAAAAATCACAGGTTAGTTTTGTATTCATCTTTAACAGAAAGAGCACATGAAGGACGTATCTGAGTTACTTTTCTCTTGTTGCTGGGACAAAATATCCGACAACCAAATTAAAGAAGGAAAGGTTCATTTAGCTCACAGTTTGTGGAGGCTTTCAGTCCATAATCAGCTGGCTCCAAGGCAGACTGGCATATGATAGAGGAGCAATCCATGATGGTGGAAGATTCCAAAAGTCACAAGAGCAAAAAGGAGAGAACCAAGCCTCTTTTCCTCCCTTGTATTACATGCAAGCTACCCACCCTAGGGCAGTTGCATTACTTACACCCCAATCCTAGCAGTAGACAATGAACCAGTCAAACTCTCTAGCTTCAGCTGCCTCCAAAAAGCCCACCCCCATGACTCTGTGAGGCTTTGGGGGAACATCTAGACACAAACCATAACAGAAAATGTGTATCTATAACAGAAAATGTGTATCTATAGTCGCTAACCTGCCTTCAAACCCCTGCATGCTGTGCTTAGTTGTAGCTTATATAATCTTTTTCACATATTTATATACACAGGGAAGTAAAACCTTTTGCCCTAATGAAATGCAGTTACATATCAACAATCAAGTGTATCTAGGAGTGTTTCAATCAGGTAATAAAGAACACCAGTTAAGAAAACTTTTATCTTTATTTCCTACAACATATATTGTGTACCTACTGTATGTTGGGCCCTTGTATAGGTACCAGGGCAATGTTCTGTTCGTCCTGTGCCTGTCCCCAGTGCAGGGCACATAGGAGATTCCCAGTCAAGTATGTTGAATACCTAATACAGCTTCACCCAGCCCTGGAGGAAGTTACAATCCTGGTTAAAGCCAATATGTCAGGAAACTTAGATACAGCAAGAGCACAGCTGATGGGGTCCGAGAGGTCTGAGATTGCCTAGGGGAAGTATGTGGGGTATAAGGTGACCTTTAGCTGGGTCTCCTGAAGCAGCAGCTACATGGCAGATGCACCAGGCTCCCAGCGGTCCTGCAGGTAAGGAAAAGCAGAGCCCAGGCACAGGCTCATCAGAAGTCCTGGAGAACTGCTGTGATAGAGGCCAAAGCCCCATTTCGCGGTGTGCATAGCTGTGAACGTGGACGTTACTGGGATATGGTGGGTTTCTCTGGGCATGCAGAGCAGACCTGAGATGCTGGTGCGAAGTGGCAGCCTAAACTCCTCAGCACGCTGAAAGGACTTCCTGTGTCTCTCCGAGGACCCAGCCCAAGGCTGGCCCAGCCCAGCCCACCTACTTTAGCTTTCACTCTTTCCTAATCACAAAATGAAATGGAGTTTTCTTCAAAGTGACAGCTAAATCTCAGCCCCTCACCAGCTGCTGTAACAGTGCCGCTTAATTCTGTAATCCTTTTGCCCTCCATTCCTCGCTGTGGTTAGCAAATGCCAGGGAATGTTGGAGTGACAAGTGAGCTCTCTATGCCTGACACCTCTGCCAGAAGACTTGATAAACTGCAAATACCATCACAGTCATTTTTCAGGTGCAGGCTCAGAAACAAGCCGGGGAAGAACCAGTGCTGGGCGGTAAATGCTCCCCCGCCCTGCCTGCCTTCCTTCCTGCCTTACATTTCTATGAACTTGGCTGGAATCTCTGAGCTGTTTTCAAGGGAATACTTCTGGGGAATATTTTCCTTTATTTCTTTAAAGCTGAGTGACATCAAATCATAGACTGTGTTTTCCCTCCATGGACAAGACCCCTCCCTGGCCTAAAGGGAAAGGCTTAGAGTGTACTAATGCAGACAGAGCTGTGGAATCACTGTCTGGGTCAGACCACATCCTATCACTTTTCAGAGACACTTCAAGAGAGGCTGTGATCTTCCTCACAGCCCAAACAATACAGTGTTCACATATGGCTTCCCCTGCTGTGGGAAGTGGGAAACCCCTCCTCATTTAATACGCTGTCATGCTAGTCATGAGTGAACCAAAAAGGACATCTGTCTGAGTCAGTCTCTGTCTATGTCTCTCCTCTCTGTCCCTTTCTTCTCCATCCCTTCCTTCCTTCTTCTCCATCCCTTTAGAGGTCTCTGTCTCTGTCTCTATCTCTGTCTCTCTGTCTCTGTCTTTCTCTGTCTCTCTCTCTCTGTCTGTCTCTCTAACACTATTAGTATTCCATGGTACACTCTTAAGCAGAACCTTAGAAAGGAATTAATCTGTCACTAGGAATGAATGCACTGGACAGTGATTTATGCAGATGCTGTCCTCCAAGTGATGGCATCCATTTCATCTGTTCTTCTCAGTGCCTTTCAGAGGCAACACACAAACTTGCATTTAAAATAACTTTGCAGCTGGGTGATGAGGCACTGCCTGGGGCTGGGCTACCTTGGTTTGAGCCATAAGATGAACCCTGAAGAAGGACCAAGCAGGAAGTTCATGCCACTGGGCAGATTGTAGAATTTCCAAATCCAACATTGCTGCACTCTGGAGGTTGGGAACTCAAGCCCATTTCCCTCCTCATACGCCTGGTCCCAGAAACTCCCCAGGGCCTGATTGGCCCTTGCCTCTGTTATTCACAATTTTCTGTGTTTTGAGATTCTGGTCATAACCAGGGAAAGATTCATTAGAGCTGGCATTTCTTCTGGCTGGCTGGCTTCTGCACTGTTTTCTGGCAGTGGAGCTGGGAGTCTCCCTGGAGAGCTTATTTTCCTGAAATTCCCCACGTAGTTTTACATACATAAGTGGGCTGGATATGGTTGTGAGAAACAAGCTTACTTTGGAATGCTAATCCGAATCAGACTTCCAAATCCCTTGAAGTTCAAGCTATCAGTAGAGAAAAACCAAAGTGAATAAGCCTCTCACTGCCTCACCCAAATCTCCGGCCTTCTGACTCAGCACCAGGCCTCCTTCCCAGGCCAGAGCAGTCTTCTGAGCTCTGCTGCGACACTTGCAGGCAGCCGGCGAGCAGCCCAGCTCTTCCAGGAGGGACAGTTCTTGCGGACATTTCTCTTGCCGTCGCGGCTGTGACTGCTAGTATTTTTCCTGCCCCTTCTGCTGTCTAGCGATTCATCCGGGATTTATCTCCATAATGAGCAAAGGGAGATAGGGAAACGTTGGGGCATTTAGCTCTGACTTGGATTATTTGTCATTTTGATATTCATTTTAAAAGATGCTTTTCAAATATTTAAATGTATGTGTGCTCACAGAGCAGTGCCTCGGGCTGAATTGCAGAGTGACACAGTTGCTGCTTTATCTCTCTCGTGCCCCCGGACTCTCCCCTGAACTGGCTGGCAGCAGAACCTTGGTCAGAGAAAGGGTATGTTAGAAAGAATGTGCACTCTGATCTTTGGGAAGAGCAATTGTGCTCTTATGCCTTCAGAGATCCTAACCCAAGAGCATTGGTTTCTTTACCTATCAACTCTCGAATGCCCTGAACAGACTGGAACTGACAGACAAGAGGCAAGATTGGAACTCTGAGACCTGTGTCTCCCCACAAGGGAGATTCACACACATCACCAAGGGAACCAACCAAATAATGTCCTCTCCCACTTTTTCCTAGTTCTAGTCGAAGGTACTACAGATACAAAAGATAATAAGTTCCAGGTGTTATGAAACTCCGACACTGCTGATTGTGGATCAGTGAAAGTGTGTGCAGGTTTAGCTCTGTAACCAGTGAGCAGAATTCAAAATGTACAATGCTAAAAGGTGCAAGACTAATTAGTCTAAGATTGGTGCTGCTGTGTAGCAGAGTCTTAGAGAAAATTGCATATCCATGTTACTAAAGCACATACTGAGAATGAATATGGACCAGAATCTTAACATTGCAGTTCTGTAAAACAGCATGTCATTTATTCATTTGAAAAATATTTATTATTATGTGTCTAGTATGTACCTGCTGCTGGGCTGGGTACTGTGGTTACACTGGGAAAAAAATATGATGTGTGGTTTAAACAAGTCTTAATTGGGCTTGGGATAAGGGCATAGGAATTGGGGATGAAACAGATCATAAGAGGAAGTAGCCAAAAATACGTGACTCATGGCGGAAGAGAGTTACATCCTGGCCTGAACTGTGAGTGAGAGTGGAGACAGCAGCATAGAGGATGTCAGCTACTTTAACACACTAAGTAAAGTCACAACAATGCGCATTCTCGCCAAATCATAGGGTTTCCATAAAGGGCAACCTGATTAATCCTTTGTCATGGCATTAAAAGGGGTCAATTCTAGCCAAGATAATGGAGGTCCTGTGACCTCCATTATTAGGAACCAAACTTTGAGCAGAAAATTACAGATCTCTCCTTGCAAATGACATATTTCCCAGAAGCAGTCTAGCTTCCTGGAAATAACTACAGAAATAACAAGTCTCATATCAATTAAGATTTATAAAACTATTTATTTAGTTCAGATGTTGTTCAAGGTGCTATACTGGCTGCTAAAGCTTCATATGATCGAGGGCTGGGGATTTAGCTTAGTGACACAGTTCCTGCCTGGCAAGGGCGATGTTGTGAGTTTGATTCCTGGTACAAGAGGAAAATCAAAAAACCAAAAAAATAAATAAATAAATAAATAAAAAATAAAACATCATATGATTGGCACTATAATTCTCAAAAGAACTACACTAGTAGATTTTACTGGTCCTTGTCTTCATCCCAAATTTCTCCTCTTTGTTCTATTCAAACCAGCAAGACCTCAGGTAATGTGTGTCTGATCAGCTATATACACATTTCTTTGCCCATCTCTCTGTGAGCTACAGAAAAAAAAAAAAAAAGGTAGTATTATTGATACACATGGAACACTGTCTCAGGAAGCAAGTGCTGGTTCAGTGTAGAGTGAACTGTGTGCTTAGAAACCAAAAGTCATTAAATGTAAAAGTTTTTGGAAATAGAGAAATTATGAGCAGAAGTGTAGAGGATGGATAATGAGGCAAAGTCACAAAGTATGCCCTTAATTCACTGTTTCTTCTACATGGAACATTTTCTTTTCCACTATTCTAACTCTAATTCATTGCATTTTCGAAACTCAGCTCAAGACTTTATAAGCCAGCCTCAGAAATCTTCCCTATTGCTTCTCCACTAGAGTGTGAATCCTTTGAGGGTAGATTATTTTCCAGTTTTATGGATTTTTATATCCCCTGTATCTACCACACAGGATCTAGCAAGGGATAAACATTTTAGTAAGTATTTTATGGATGAAGAACTTATTATTGTGTCTCCCATAAAGCAATCCATGAAAGAATGGCCACGTAATAAATGTTTTCAGAAATGGACTTGGAAAAACAGTTTTCTTCCCTAAAAAGGGAATTTGAAACTGTGCAAGGGTACGTCTGGCTGGCTGGGGCTGGGAATGGAGTATGGTTCTCACAGCAGTGTGTCCTAGGCAATGTGGGGCTGCTCCATTCTTCACTCAGGCATGTTGGCCAACCCATCATGCACTGCATAGCTAGGTATCTCCCGGTTACACTGTACTACTTTGTTCTAGAAATGATATCCTGTTGTATCTATCCTCTAACAAGAGGGGTACTTTTGTGCTATCAAAAATCTTTTGACTGTTAAGGATCATATTTGTCTAAACCACCTTCACTCAACCACTCAGTATCCTGACCCACAACCAAAATCAAAACCTCTCTCCTGACATTTTAAATATCCTTTGCATCCCCTAAGAATTCATAATCTCCACTCAAGACAAAGACAAATCCTGAGATCTCACCCATACTTGAAGCTTGACATAGGGTTGTAGGTTTTCCTTTAATTTTGGAGTTGTTGGAGGTGATAGAAGCTTAGAATACTCATAGTGATTCTAAAAATGAGGGACGCTTTGGGCATCTATGATCTGCCAGTCCTTGGGTGTGCAGGATTCCTTTGCATTGCGAGGCATCTGGTGTTCCTCATCCTTGAAGGTCAGTAGAAGGACTCAGTGAACTCATAACCAGAAAGAGCCCACATATTTCTGAGGACTCCCAGCAAGGAGTGCTACCCCTTGTTTACAACTTTGATACACACTTATTGGGAGATTGAAGCTGCAGTGATGTAACAAAGCCTCTATTCTTGCTAACACCAGTGGTAGAATTCTCCCTGCTGCGATACACCATGGAAAAGCTGTGCATCCACAGGGACACAGCGAGATGCAGAATTTCAAGTGCACTGTAGAACTTCTCAGGCGATGCGGGGAGGCAGGGTGAGGAGTCATGCCAACAGACGCAGATGGGGAGGAGCGCCAGCCTTGTCATACTGATTTACCAATTACTCATTGTCTTCAGTGTACCCTTCACTGTGTTCAGTCTGGTTGCCTAACCCCCTAAGCACATCTTTATTATCCTGGATTTATTCTACGCTTGGAAATGTTAAAACCTCTAAACTCCTAGGGGAAGATGCAAAACCAGAGAGATTTGTACAATTAACTGACACAATTTAGAATGCTTCAAAAGGCTTGGCAATATTAGTGCGATCGCTACCACTGAAGTTTATTTTATTGCATGTTGAGATACGGATTTAAACACAAACAGCTTAATATTGGAAAAACATCGAGACTCAAGAGAGCTGAGCCTGTGCTCCTATGTCCTGTCCCCAACTAGGTGGGTGATGTTCGATAAGTCACTTCCATGCTTTGGGACAGACAGACAGATAGATAGATAGATACATACATACATAGACAGAGAAATGTGTACAAATTCTATACTTTTTAAACTAAAGGCATAGCATTTTCATGGAGAAAAGAGAAAAACAGAAAAGAGAGAAAGAGAGAAGGAAGAAAGGAAGGGCAAGGACTAGAAAGAGAGGGATAGGGTGAGGTAAAGGATCAAGAATGGATCCTGTACTATTACCATAAATTGATCATCTTTTTGCTCTTCCTTACTTTGAAATGCTAGTGTAAGTATGTGGGCTGTGTTGCTCGAGTCTAAGGCCCAGTCCAGTGTGAACGCACATGTGGAGACTGCAATCGTGATTGTGTGTTAATGTACCAAGCACAGGCACACTAATCCTGGACCCAATCCTGGACGATCCTAATCAGCAAAGCTGTCAGAAATGTTCTATTTTGAACGTGTACTTAACTGCACTTATTGTCCCTTATGTATTAGGTGTCATGGCTTAAAAATAAGAGTAAATCCGTATCTCTGGAGGGCTCAGAATTTAGGAACTGGGCTAAGCATGTGAGGAGATTAGGAGGTCCTGAGATACAGAGTGCTAGAACTGAATGCTAGAACATGGAGGACAGGGTTCCGCCACTGCTGTGGACAGTGAAGCCGGATAACCTGCCCACAGGAAGGGAGATGTTGGCGCTGATGTGCTGGGACTTTACTTTAAACCTGACTCATATCTTCCTTTAGAACTGCCTTTTTATTTCATCACCCTTGCCCTAGTATGCTTCCTGCACAGTGATGGAAGATACTGGAGCTGAAACACAGGTTAGGAGCTTTCTCTTTTCTCTGCATCGCTCTGAACACCCCTCTTTACTCGGTCATCCAAAGGTGACATCACCCGGACTGCCCAGTTTGGGTGCAGCCAATCAGCCTCTTTGTTGTGGTGAATTGATCCTGTCTACTTCTTTTCTGATAACACTGATTCAGACTTCGCTGTCACTTGTCCTTGAATGAGAACCACTGGTTGTTTTGGTGTATCCTGAGCAGTATGAGATTTTGTGAGTGTAAATAATGGAAACAACTCAGAACACTTGAAAGGATTTGTCCATTTCATACAGCATACTGGCACACCTCCCATCCTTTAAGGTAGGGCAGGCTCAAGGGTCCACGAAGATACCCAAGGAGTTTGATCTCCACAGAAAAGAAAATCAAACCCAAGAATATTCCCCATGATTTTATATTTAATTTGAGGACTTTCCCAAACTTCCTGAAGCTTCCCATAAATCTCAGTTTACCTGATAAATACCTTTAAGAGAAGGAGAGCTTCTCCTGGAAGCCATCTTTCCCAGGCTCATTAGAGAACGGCATGTATCCCTGTGGCTATCACATTCTCTTCCCCTACACCCTTGTCTCTGCCCTTAAGCAATCTGCTGTCCCTCAGCCCGGCCATCTGCTCTTAGCAATGAGAGAGCAGCGTGGTAGCCATAAATCCTGGCAGACACTGCAGTCTGGCAGAGTGAATGACAGCATGCTGTATTGAGTCTTTGGCAAAGGATGCAACGGTGGCTACAAATCCAAACACTATAAACCAGATGATGGAGGAGAATGAAATGTCTGGCTTTTTCCTTAACCACCAGGTGATATTTCCAGAAGCAACTATGCATCTTTGTTAGTGTTGAGTACTGAAGGGTTAGTTATCTTAGAAAAATGAGTGTAGCAGATCCTATTTCTTTGAACCCTTTTCTGCACTTCTTTTACCTCCTTTGAAATAGGTTGCAGTTTAACTTAAAGCTGTGTTTATATATTGTGAGGACTGCCACCTTTTTTTAGGGAAAGAGGACTTTATAAATGACTGATGGTAAATCATTACAGTCCATATATTAAATTTTTTTTGGTGGAGTACCAACTACATGCACTCTCAGAAAAAAATACTAATTACTTTTACATCACTTTGTTTGTCAACTTAGTAACTAGGTAAAAAAAAAACCTGAATACCTGCCAAGCTCTGCAAACATGCCAGACTTTTCCAGTTAGACATATAGGTCAGTCTACTACAAGGAGTGTCAGACAGAGTAGGTCTGAATGGATGTTCATGGGGTCACAGGGTTTGGGGGGAATGGCAGATTTTGAAGTTTAAGAGCAAAGATGGGATTGGCTCATAAGTGTTGGTAATGCCATATATTTAAAATATCATAAAGGCTACTAAGGATCGACCATAATCTAGCAGAGGCAGATGATAAACACATTTTAAGAAGTTTAAATTTTAGTCAAATTTTCAAAGCTCTTTTGCAGCTCTCTAAAGGAATATTTTGAGTAAATGCCAAATAATCACTCTTTTAAGAGGTGGCGAAGCAATATGACACTGGCTATAAGTGTCCAGAATGTGATACACTCTTTATACTTGTAGGAAATCTGCACTATTCTCACATTGCATCAGGGGCTTCTTAGTTCACCTTGTCTGAGCACAAATTCCAGTTGTGTTTGAATGAAGCATGTGGGTACTACTGTTTTATGCACTGTTCATTGGAGATATATAAGCATATACACATTCATAACTCAAAATAACCTAATGAAAATTCAAGCATATGTAGTAAACCACTGAATGGTTACCAATATCTTTATACTTTGAGAAGTAAAGATTTTACAATATGTCCTATAGTTTACAAGGTATAAATAGTTAACATTATGAAAGGTAGTATTTTAGACCAACCCAGTCTGAAATATGTTCTAAACTGGGAGTGTTTTATAGTTGAGTTTAAATTTTAATTTTATGTACATATTAAAATTTTTGGCATGCATTAGATATACTTATATATACCCCCAAACAACCCATTGATCTTTCTTTTGAGATTTATAGTGGTGATAATTTTATAATATAGTAGTTCTGTTATTAACTAGAATATGCTCATTGCAAGAATCATATTTTCCAATTATTTATACTGTTCTTTGGGAAAGGTGTTTCTGATCTTAATCAAGGACTTCACTCTCCTTACTTCAAGCATAGTACATTGATAACTACAAATTAAACAACAAGAGTCTCACACTTGGGTTCTAGAAGTGTTTTTATGCTGCATGCCATCAGCCTTCAATTTTCTTTTCTTTTTTTTCTTTTTTGGTACTGGGAACTGAACTCAGGACCTTGCGCTTGCCAGGCAGGCACTGTGCCACTAAGCTACATCCCTGGCCCCAACCTTCAATATTCTAACCTTTAAAGTAAGGTTAGAAGCATATGTTGCTTCTTAAAAACCCACTAAGGTTGTAAAATGAAAGAAAAATTAAAAGTATCAAAAGCTTTTCCAAACATAGTAAATATATACAAAATATTATATAATAATGTGAGCATCGTATATGTTTTTTAATACTTACCATTGGAATATGTATAGCATGAAAGTATCAAGTGAATGAGCTGTACCCTTCCATGTGTCTTTCATCTGCCTACTCACCCAAAGAATAAATGCCTCGAGACTGAGTCAACACCTTCAAAGCAATTCCCTAAAAGAGAGTTCATGCAAGTGTCAAATAATTATTACAATTAGGTGCTCACACCAAGTTATTACAGTAATGACATGTTAAAATATGTAATAGCCCCAGACATTAAAATGTCTACTGTATTTATTTTTATTATTCATTGTAGGTGCTCCACTATTTTCAATAAGGAAGCCAAGAGGCAAACAAGTTTTTCAATGTTGAGGGATAAGCTATTTAATAAAATTCCCCAAGGGAAGTTGACATGGCAATGATGGGTCAGAGAGCCACAGCCATAATATTGCCTCACAGAGCTTCACCAAACAAGATGGTAGGAACTCACCAATGGTTGTTATATTGCATGTTGTTGTTTTCACATAAAAATAATAATATAAATAATAATTTTGCCTCATATCAAAACTATTTCTCTCTTTATTTCTAGAGCACTTTGCAGTTATTTCAACTCTAGCAGTGACCAAAGTGTTTCCTAAAATTGTGTTTACAGTTCTCTCACATGTCCTGTATATCCTAAGCATTTTGAGAGCTACTGTATTTATATAGTGGCTGGCACATGACAGGGGAGTTATTGACTTGGCCATTTGTATTTATGCAACAATCTTTACCTTTTATGATGTGTATTTATGCATTTAATCTCATATCTCTATTGGACCAGCTTTCTAAGTTGCTATTTCCTTGGGTAGCTGAATTGCCCAAAGGATCTCTCCAGTAACTGGCAGGACCATTGTTTCTGATTGCTGGTATAGTACTGTGTTCCCATTACTGATTAGTAGTGCCTCTGTGGTCACTGCACTCTGAATTTTCAAACTCTGATGGAAAGGCATCTGTCTTAGTTACTTTTTTTTTTTTTTGAGAAAAAGTATCCAATACCCAAAGTTAAAGGAGGAGAAGTTTAATTCAGATAACAGTTTGTAGAAGTTTCAGTTGATAACAGGCTGGCTCCAAGGCCAGGTGGCATAGCACAGAAACATCACAGAGGATAAACAGTCCATCGCAAGCAGGCAAGAGACAGCAAAGCATCAAGCAGCAGCAGCAGCAGCAGCAGTAGCAATAGAACACACTCTCTTTAATCCCTTCCAGACTACTTACCTTTCAGTTAGTTCCACCGACACCCAATGTGGGTCTTCCCATTATCCACACCCAGAACTATGCTATCCCAATCAGTGAACTAGTTTAGAAATCACACACCCTTGATCCAAGCTTCACACTTCTAATCCCAACACATACTCTAGATTCAACTGCCTCCCCCAATTCCATGAGACTTTGGGGAGATGTCAAGACACAAGCCACCATGGCACTCCTGCAGGGTGGGGCAAAGGCAGACCCTTTTCTATCTCATTTTCCTCTGCTCTTCATTATTAACAGTCAACCCCCGACCCTTTCCTGCTCATCATGTTAGCACTAGAATTGCTGAGATGTGAAATGAAATCTATGGCAATTTATTACTGTTTATGAGAGACTCTGTGACATGGTTGCACCAACTTGCCTTCTACTATTCTGTGTAAGATGTGAAAGGATCGGCAGACAGATTAATTTAAAGCTGCTTTCTCTGATGCTGGTTACCTCTAAATGGATAATCATTTATCAGTAAATTACTTTTCTGAGCCAGGTAATTTCTGATCAACATGTTCATTCTCATTCTGTCCTAGCGCTCCCTCCCTTTCTTTTCCCCTTTGCTCTTGCCTTTCCTTTCCTCACTCTGCCCCTGCCTGCTTCTCTCCTCAGAACTCTCTCTCTCTCAGTCTGTCTGGCTTCCCCTCCCTCACTCTTAACCACCTACACACACGCAGACACACACACACATACACACACACACACACACCAATACACATGACTTCCAAAGTAAACATTAGTCATGACATCCACATACTAATAATAATGTCATTTCTATCTTCTAAGCCAAAGTCAAAATTGAATATAAATAGCACCAAGGTAGACCACACTTATAATGCCCATTATAAGGAAGAAATAGGTCCTAAGTAAAATGAAACAAGACTCAGTTTCCATGAGATGCTGCCTGTTAATTGTAGGCTATGGTATAGTGAAGACGGGTTTGATTTACTTACAGAGTTCTGGGCAGGAAGAGATGGCAGAGAATCTCAGGGCTTTTACAAGTCTGAAATGAAATGTTAAGCTGTGGGTTTAGAGCAAGAGGAGAAAGAGCACAGATGAAAATTTATGTGGAAAAGTATATTATAGGAGAATTTCAGTGAAATCATAACTTTGGATTTTTATTTGCTTATGAATGGCAGAAGAGAATGTCAACTTCTAATTGTGGTTCCTCATAATTTCAACTTGCAGTGACACAACTAGACTCTGAAATCTTTGATAGTGATGACATTTCCAGGGCAATCTTATCCCTTTACTATGATGTCATACCATAGCGTTTCTCTTGTCAAGAACTAACTGCCATTAATTACTGTTATTCTCCTTTCTCTTTCCCCCTCACATTGTAAAGCAAGATAGTACAACACTCTCCCAGACTAAATTTATTGGCTAAAATGTTTGTATTGCTGCAGAGGGAAAAAGTGTTGATCTAATTCAGTGGTATCAGATACTTTAAGCTTCAAAAGCTGGGTTGGAAAGTTGAACATTTGGCTGCAGAGAGGCACTGATGCAATTGCATAAAGAGAGGAGATTCTAGATTCTTGATCTCAGCAAGGAGAAAAGAGCTCTTAAGAGCTTCTCTTTTATTGCCTTGACTACTTGAAATGGGTTTCATTTTGAATTCAGGGAATACCTATTAAATACTGATCTAGCCCTGAGGTCATTGGTAAGGGGAAAATAAAAATAAGTTTAGCAGAAGATTTCTCTTCTTTGGTACCTGTGTGCTACTCTATGTAGTGTTCATGAATGCAACATGCTTTGCTACAAAACTTCAAATTTCTTGAAGGAAAGGTCTGTGTACAACCCCAACATGACATCTAACTCTGAAGAGGTTCTCTAGGAAGGGCTGAGTGGCTAATTTAATGTCCCAAAGCAGGTTAAAGACTAAGTAATTGCCACATTCACCTTTGAGAACCTTTTTCTCACCTTGTGAGAACTGTGAGGAACAGAGCGATACACGTACTCTAAGAACTAGAGTATGGAATCAAATCCCCCATGAAAGCATCACCACAGAGGCCTTCTTTTGGAGACAAAGGAAGCTTTTGTTCCTGTTCCCCATACGAGTGCATATGCTACAAAACAACTGGTAGTCACTCAATATGTTAGTGCTGAATTTTACATCCTCAGCCTTCCTCTGTTCTCCCACTATAGGCATCTATGTTGAGTGTGTTTTGTAATGCTCTCCCCCAGGCCTTCCTATTCGCTCTTTTTTCCCATCAGTATCCTTTCTAATACCCACTGTCAGAGCCACTAAAAACTGCGAGATTTGTTTCTTGACAAATGTCCCATTTTCACAGGCAGTTGAACTGAACTGCAGCTTGTGCTCCGTTCAAACATGTCAATAAACATTATTGCAAAGACGTAGAGGCAATAATGGGAATGTATAAAACTCACCTTTATTGTTTCTTGCCATGAATTTACACACCACTCTGAGCAGGTTTCACTCCCTTGAGAAGAAGCTGCAGGAAATCTGCTTTAGGTTGTGGGGACCAAAGATACTAATTTGGTTACAGTCTTTGCTGGAGACTAGAAGTAGAAAGCAGCAGTGCCCACTGCCTTGAACTTTGGTGTATTATTTCATTCCAGAATGGTCATTTATAAATAATTCCAATTGCCACAGGTAAGACCAAGTGGTAAGGCAGGATCTCATAGGTAGAACACCCAATGTCACAGAACGGCAGTACTCATGAGAATAAAGATCCTGAACATGGTGACATTCAGAATCAAGGTTTTCAGGGCTATAAATCTGCTGTACTGAAAGTAACACTGCACAGAATGTGTAGAAAGCAAGCGGACTGCTCACAGAGGTGGGAGAGAGTCCATGCTTAAGTGTTTCACTCAGAAACTGGGTACAGAGGTCGGTAGTGCTTGGGGTGGTCAGGTCAGAGAGGTGTGGAAGTAGATAGTATAGTGCAATGTGATTCTTCCCAGATAGTGCCAGGATGAAGACTGCTGTGCCAATAAGAGTGTCTCTGGGGAAGAGTGTCATGGATTAGTGTGCTGAAATGCTCCAGAGGACAGCTAAGTGTTGTGATTCCATAGCATCAACGTCTACAGATAAGCGATATACTCTGAGATCAGACCAACCTGCATGTGTAAAGATCTAAATCTACAGGTGACTGAGCTAACACAGAGGCTGTCTACAAGTCAGTGTTAGTCACTTATTCCTAATCCCTCCTAGTGGTGTGTGAAGTGGTATGAGCGGTGTGGTGTGGTGTGTGTGCGTCTGCTTGTGTGTGTGTGTGTGTGTTCATTCTATGACATTCTGGATTACTGAGATATCTTCTTATTGTAAGGACTTTGAGATATTTGAAAGTGTATGCCTACTCTAACACGGCCACTTCTTCATTCCTCCTTTCTAATAACAGACAGCACATGGAATCATATCAGTTTCATTTATTAGATCCTGATACAGCACATGATTGAGGAATTTTTGTAGTCACAATGTGTCAAGAAGCATATGTGTTGCATAGTGTGGTTAAACAGTTTATCTGAAGTGGAAAATAATACAGATTTTAAAAAGAAAACACTTAAAGACGAGGGGCATTATTAGAATATGTACTTTTTTTGTACACCAACATTATTATTCAAGGAAGAAAAAAACAGAAAACTTCATTAAATGTATTGATACCTTTAATTCTGTTTGTCATACTTTCCAATGACATTTTAGCATTTATTCAATCAGCCAATGTTTTCTGAGTCCCTGTTTAACACCGAACACTATGTTATGTGCTAGGCTGCTTTAGGAAATTAGTTAGAATGGGGAATACACTTTTCTCTTTCCTTACTCTAATTCATTAATTAGCTACTTTTAATCACAGTGAACAAACATTCAGAAATAAGAGGCAGAATTCAATCACAAGGGTATTTTCAACAAAATGCCTTTTATTCTCTATTCAAGATAAAATTACAAAATAATTTAAATGATAATTCTTATTCTAGTTTCTCATTGCTCTGACTATATCCAAGCAGTACATAAATCTTTCCCAGGTCCTAACAGGGTTGTCTGCATCAAGCTCTCTAAAGGTGCTAAGTACCACGAGGAATGGTGTTCTTTCTCCTTCTTTCCCATCTAGATTACATTCACTGGCCACATTCCCTGGGTATTTCCTTTGTGTTACTTGAAGCATAGAGAAAAGTGGATGTGGACTGTCCCTCTTCTGTGATAAGAACACTGCAGAATAACACGCTGGCACACACGTACGCAGATACATTAGGAAGACATCTTCAGGGGGAGACAGGCATGGACTTGACAACGTATATCCGTACTGTGATGGGGAGGTTTGAGGCAGTGAGAAGCAGCCCAGGAAGAATGTGAGTTGTAGAGATGAGGAAAATGATTTTCAGTGAGACCTGAAAGCAGCATAGGGAGTTAGTGACCGAAGAAGAAAATGCCCAAGGAGGAAGAAGCGTGCTGTAGTAGAAGAACTGAATGAAGATCACACGTCCAGAGCAGATGTATGCAGAGGCCAGGTCTTCGGGAGTTGTGAAAATGTTCACCCTGGGATGAGAGTGGAGTCCAGACCTTCCAATCAGAAAAACATGCTATAGAATGTTGGTTTAATAATTTAGGGAATGGAAATTATGGCACAGTTGCAAGCAGGATACTGTTTTGAAAACCCAATCTATGTACATAATGAGTTATATAGAATCTACCCCCAAAAATTTATATACACATGAGGAGTCAGGAAGCCAATGGCCACTACTTTGAGAACCTCTTGTAATTATAGAGGCCAAAGGTAAATTGTATTTATAAGTCTGGCCACCTTTTATGTCATTTCTATTCTAGAATTTGGCTAGTTTGCTCAGACTCATTATGCCAAAGACCTTGTCAGGGTTTAGCTCTAATTCTCTGCCCACACTGAAGAATACAGCAGAAGGGGTATAGTACAGCCAATAAATACGAAAAGAAATGTTCCTTCTCCAGCCATAGGCCTAAGTGGAGAAAAGAATTTTCTGAAGCAGAGGAGGAAGAGAGAAAATATCAGAGAAGAGGAGAAAATGAAGGGAGAGAAAGAAGAATCGCAGAATTAGTTTTGTAAAAGTATAGGCAGTACTTCCTCCAGTGCCTTAGAAGCGAACTTGGTAATACTTCAGAAAGTCCTTTCCCTTATTTGTCATAGATAACATTTATTCATAAAGGATAGTTTCAGCTCAGCTGTGTGCTCTTCTAAAGATAATCAGATTCTCATGATCAATTTTTACATTATCATGAATTTAAAGGAAGAGATAACCCCTGTCCCGGGCTTAAAAGGGTAAATGGACTGTAATATGCCCAGATAATGGGAAACGATTTAACTTCTCCCACTGTTACTTATGTTCAGTTTTACTTGGAGGCTTCCTGGTAGAAGTTGAAGTGGAGAATCTGAAAACATTATATCTTGTGCCTACGGTACAGATGGTTTTTTATTCAATAAGTGGGCCAAATTGGAGCAACCACAACCTAGAGCTTTTTGTGCTCACAGAGGTGATGTAAGTTCTGGGAAAGGATGTTCTGGCTGCAGGAGATGAAGAGTGATTCGGGCTGTCAGACACAGTCTGTGAGAACATAGAGTGAACAGCAGGTAAAGGAATAGACATTAGGTGGGCAGTCAAAAGCAGCATTTCAGAAGAAGATTGTGCGGGCAGGAAGCATAGCGTGGCATCGCAGTAAAGGAAGATTCCTATGCATTTAGCATGCCTCCTGGCTCAGCTGAAAGCTGGGATTCACTTTGGGAATGGAGGCTTGCAGTTCCTGGTTGAGCAGAAGGAGTGAATTCCCAAGAGCAAAGCGGTGTGTCAGTCCAAGGTCGTATGGCAAGAGGTAGAGATCGAACTGGAACCTAAACTTCTGTCTCCTCATTCAGGGCTCCTCAGGCCGTGCATGGCTCTTGGGCAGCAGGAGGCTTGTATGGTGGGTTGGCTTTTGCTGTGTAGTAGCTTAGTCCTTCCCTCTGTGCATTCTCCATATCTGCTGCCATGATCTTTGCCCCCCATGTTTGGCAGTGCAAATGCAGCTCTCACACTGCTGGAGGCCTCCTGGTTGGTAGGAAGCTGATATTTCCTCAGAGATCATTCTGCTCACTTGGCACGGTTCAAATCCCATCTCCTGGCTTTCGCCCACTGTTCTCCTGTTCTGCTCAGATGCATTGCCCTTGCCAGTTGGTGGGCTCCAGTTAAACCCATGCTGTTGATATTGCCCATCTCATGTTCCTCTGGATGTACTGATGCTGCCTTTGGATCTGCTCTGACTTCTCTATTGACTGGCTTGCTGTGCTGCCAGTGGGCTGGCCTGACCTGATTTAGATGTTTCCCATTGAGCTATCTCCTGCTTGGCTGACAATTCATTGCCTGTGCCAGTGGGCAGATTTTTTCCAAGGGGGCTGCTGCCACCTTGGGCTCCATCTTCTACTTTCCTGGCTTTTGCCATCCTATTTGGCAATGCTTACCCCCAGCATTCAGTGGCTTCCACACTGTGGCTGGCTTTCTCCCCCTCTGCCGCTGTCTCCTGCTGACTGCTGCTTTGTCTCATCCTGCCCACATCTCTCACTTGTGCTATGTTCTTCAAAACACTTTAGCATCCATTTGATTGACGCAAGACCACTAAGAACATTTCACAGTATTTCCTTGAACTTTTCTTATGTAGGAGGCTAATTATTAAAAATCAGACTTTCACCACTATTCACAGATTAACAAATAATGACCACCCAAGAAATACTGTATTATTCATCTTACCCTCAATCCCCAAAGTCGATCAACATCTGTTGGGTATCTACTAACACCAACATTCAAATCTTTACCCCACCACTTCTTACTTATGACAGACTCTCAGAGACCTTAGCTGTGTTCATCTTTTGCAGAGGAATCTTGGAAGAAAATCCAGTCCATCTTTTTTTACTAGAGACAGGGCAAGCCCGTGATTCTCCCAGAAAAATTAATTTCTATTTTCTGATGACCTTAAGAAGAAGTCCTGGTGAGATAGTCCTACTGTTTAGGAGCTTTATCTGTTGGGAATTTGTGAAAACCAAGATAATATGTTACACTCACAAACCCACAACACACTTAGAAAGTCCTTTGCCTTTTATTCTGTTATCAGAAAATGTAAGTAATGCGGGGAGAGGGGTCATTAAAATGACTTAATCTTAAAATAAAAGAACTGCTAAGTGCTGATCTATTATTTCTTATTTTGTAATGACTCCATGGCTTAAATTTCTTTGCATGCCTTTCCTTTAAGGACTTGGTTGATTAATTCTCTAATTTATATTTCAGAGTCTCACATTGTGTACATGTGAGGGAAAGCTTACAGCAGGCTTAGGATATTTAGGGAGAAAATCAAACAGCAAAAATGAATCAAGCAGCAAAAACACAGGAACCATCTGCCATTAGCATAGCTGAGGTTGCTCCCTGGGATCACATCATGCCTGTACTTAAATCCATCCATGGTTTCCTAAGGAAATTTCTCTGACATTCAATTCCTGCACACAGCCAGGAAGCTCTGCAGCCTTTGCCCCATCCCAAACCTAGCTTTTCCTCTCTTCTGCTCCCCTCCAGCCTTACAAGGTCTGATCTAAAACCATAGTGAATATCTACACTTTTAAATCTGTAACAGTAGATGACACCTTGCCACTAGTGCCTCTTAGAAGATTTGCCCTTCCTTTGAACACATACATCCCTTCATTCGGGTCACTTTCCGTAGCATCTCTGGAAGCCCTCTTTTGTGTCTTCAGTTGGCTCAGTGGTTGGCTCAGTGCCTCAAATTGATTCAAAATATTTGCCTTTCATTGTCCTTTTGACTTTGGGGAGACCTGGAAGTCACATGGTCACTGCCAGATCTGGCGAATAATAAGGTACGTAAGGACACAACATAGCGTCTTTACCCCCTTGCCTTTCTGTTTGATGGTTCTCGGCATCAGTGTCCTTTGCACAGTAGTTTTCAGATCCCTGCTGTACATTACCATCCTCATGAACACACTCATGAAAGAGGTCTCTCAGACCTCCTTCAGGAAGTGGCAAGATCAGTGGGATACTGAAGTGTATTTGAAGTGATATTTTAAGGAGAATGAATGGTAGTTTGTCTTTTACTGTAAAAATTTATTTTTAATTTAACCACCAATTGAATAGTTTGATAACACCTTCTACCAAACTGTCTTCAGGTCCTGGAATATTCTATATGTTGTCTTCTGCCCCATGCTTTGCATATACTGCTCCCTCTGCCTTGAACTCCCCATCTTTCTCCTTAGACAGATTCTGTCTCATCTTTGAGGGTTTTTCCTGCAGTGTCTTCTCCTTATAAGCACTAAAGTGACCACTACTTCTCTCATGTTCTCTGTTTTGCTATCTACTCTCAACCCTTTTCTCCTCATGGAATCTCCAGATTGGTCACTGAATATTTATTTGTTTACATACTTATTGTCTCTGGCCCCTCCAGACTGTGACTCCATTAGCACAGAGTTCTTTATTACTAATTCCAGTATTTGTTACACAGAAAGCATTTGGTAAATACTTACTGAATCTTAAGTAGAATAATAGTTCCATTGGCTGTGAAAAGAAGAAGGCCTGAGGCTTTCTGGCATTTCCTTGGGACTAGAACAGTACTGTCTAAGAATTTGCTCCTACTGCTGCTGTCTTTCTTTCCCAGCCATGCAGAAAAGAAGAGAAGCTTGAAGCCAAGTCAGAACTGCCAACATTTGCAACAGCAAGCATGTCATGGAGAAAATGATCACCTCACATGCTTAAGGCCATAGTTAATTTAGCGCTAGTTAAGCTGACATCTTGTTTCCAGTACAAGGAAAAACAAGGTAAAAAGATGGAGACAGAATAAGGTAAAAGAGGAAAAGATCAAGGACGTGGACTTGCTGCTCAGTTACCAGCCTTCCCCTTTCTCTGCCTTCTCCTTTGCAGGGGCCCATTCATTCTGAAATCATCTCAGTATCAAATACCTTCCTACTAGAACTTCCTGAACTTGCCCCGTAGACCCCCTTTCTTCTTGTCACTTGAAGGTACAGTTTTTCAATTCCCTGCTGTACCTTACCATCCTGATACTGTGGTGTGCCACAGACCTGAAACATCTTTATGACATGCTGTGGATGCCACAGATCTGAAAGTAACCTCAGTCACTTCATGTATTCAATAATGTTTATTGAGTCCTCCTAATGTGCCCTTTCCTGTTCTGGACAGTCAGTTTATAATGAGGAATAGGCATCTCTTCTAATAGGAAGGACTGATGGTAGATAAACATTCCCATAATAAATGCACAGAATGAATTAGCATAAATGCTAGTAAAATGTAAGGTATTAAGAGAAAGTGTGACAGGGAATACTACATTAGTTTCTGAAGTTAGTGGTGAATAAAATCGAAGGGTGGGTAAAATTTAACAGAAACAGAGAGAGGAATAAGCACATATCAGGCAGGAGGAAAGTACCTGTGAAGGTGTAGCACTCAAAGAAATAAAAGCAGTACTATAAGCCTGAACTGCAATAAAAAAGAAAGTGGTAAAATAGTAATCAGCCTATACACATTTTACTTTCCATCCTGGATCCACTACAATTCCCTTTTTCATTTGTGTTTGTTTACTTTCTTCCCAAAAGCAAGTCACCAAGGCCAAACAATTGTTCCTTCTTTTTATACTTGCACGTTGTTACTGTCATCAGTCTAGTCAAAACATGGATAAATCTTGTATTCTCATTCTGTTTTTTAAAAGAACAAATATAGGCCATTTACACTTAAAACAATTATCTTGAAAATATAATTACACACATTCACTGAAGAAAATACAAATGAATACACATGAAAAATTACCTTCTCTCACACTCTATTGTAAAAATTTTTTTCATTAAAATTTTGTTATCTAATTACTCCATTTTACAAGGTATGATCATAATACATGGTAAATGATAAATTAAAATTTATTACAGTTAAAGACATGTTACCATTCACGTTCTTCAAAATGTTCCCCTCACTTTGAACATACTTATCCCATTGTTTATGCCACTTTCTAAAGCAATAAGTCCTCTTTCTTGAATGTTCTTAGGACATTTGATCAAAAAATAAATAAATGCTACTGCCAAGTACAATTCCTTGGAAAGCCAGGCCCATGAAAACATTATGGTGTGTTTTCATCCACCTTAGTCACCAGATCTGGTGTTGTGAGATGTCTGGCTCTTCCCCAAAGTCAAGATGTCATTGAAAGGTAAACGTTTTGAGTCAGTTTAAGACATCAAGGCAGTCACATCAGCACAAAGGAAGACACAAAAGAAGACTTCCAGGGCTTTGTCAGAAAGTGGCAAGAACAATGGGATACTTGCCTGTGAAGTGAGGGGAGTATTTTAAAGAGGATTATGGCAGTGTGTCCTTTATTGTAATATTTTTTAAAAAATTTAAACCTTCACTATATTTTATGATCACACCTCAGTCCTCTAATGCGCACGCACACACACACACACACACACACACACACACACACACACACACATATTTTTACCCAGGTATTTTTACATGTGCATAATCTGCCCATTTTTAACATTTAAAAATGTTATTACATAGGCTAGGTAGAATTCTAGGACAACTTTCAAAATTGTAACATTCTCCCCCCAAACATTTTAATTTGAAAATTTCCAGTATAGTAAAATTTTTGAAAAAACTGTATAGTGAACACCATATGCTCATTAGCTAACTTTTATAATTAACATTTTGCCAAATGTCTTTTCACCTTTCTATCCATCTCATGATACATGCATCAATTTGTGATGCATTTTCTGACTCTGTTCCAAATAAATTGCAATGGTTTCTTTAAGTTGCAGATATTTTTATCCTAGTTATCAGTGCTCTGTCAGAGAACTTTGCCTATTCATTTTCTTCATAATGTCCTTGTGAAAATAGTTTGTAATTCTGATTATGTCTAATATACCCTTTTATTATTCTTTATGGTTACTATTTCTCCATCCTGTTTTAAAGACTTTGCGGACTCCCAAATACAGGAATTTGTATTTACTCCATTTACAGCTCATCTTGTTGCTTTCTGCCCAGTATTCCAACCTGTCAGAATTATTTTGAGTCTCTCTCCTGTCTTCTGTTATATTAGATATTGCCTTCAGTTCTGTGTCACCTGCAAACTTGACAAGTTATTGAATGGTGAATGGGAATGAATCTTTTTCTAGTGTAATTAGAACCAAAGGTCACGTCTCACCATCTTATTTTTCAGGATATCATAGGAGACAAAGTCAAATTGTCTGCCAAAAGCAGTAGCACAGAGGACTCTGTGACAATGGCCTGCTTTATTATTTGAGAGCCCTTATTCTGAGGTTGGATATTGCTTTATTGTCTTACCTATTGACAACTGGTGCTTATTGCTTTATTTTCTAAATAGACTTTTATTCCCTTGAGGTTGTCTGCTCTACTGTTATGGCTTGTATTTAGATTCTCCCTCAAAGCCTCATGTTGTCATAGGGGGGCTTTTTCAGAGATGGCTGGAGCTAGAGCTTGTGATGCTGGAGTTGATTCATGGTTCAATGCTACGCTCAAGGGTGTGAGTTCTACCTGCTCTAAGTAGCCTGAGTAAGATAAAAGGGGTAGAAAGACACTGCTAAGGTCCCTTGTTGCTTTGTCTTCTTCTGCCTGCCATTAACTATTTTTCCCCTGCAATGCCTTTTGCTATTCATACTGCCTTAGATCCATAGGATTATGGACTGAAACCTCTACAGACAGTGAGCTAAATAAACCTTTCTCCTTTCAACTTTAGGTGTTGAGTATTTTGTCTCAGCAATGAGAGAAGTAACTAAGACACCTGCTATAGTGTGAGCTCAATTAAGGTGGACATCTCCTTCCTTTGTTATCAACGTGTATCAAACAACTTAGAGACACATTAATTCGTAGTTGTTGAGGAGATGAATAAGCAAATGCTTTAAAATCTTCCATCTAACACTTATGACTATAAAATTCCAGAAATTACCTATCTCTGTGGCTTGAACTTTCAGAAATTTACCATTTTTCCATCTTGACTTCTGAAATATTTTCCTGGGTCTACTAGTGTTAAATACCTTTCTCATTTTCTATCAGTTCCCTAAGTACACTGGTAAAGGATATTAGTTAGAGAAACAAGTAGATTTAGAACTTGTTGTATAGCGCACCTAGATATGAAGGCTTGAATTAACTTGAAAGAGACAAATGTATTGAACACATCCTGGATATGTCTTTTGGTAGGCACCAAGGATATATTTCTTTCTAAAAAATAGAAGCATCTACTGCAAAGTTCTAGTCACAACTTAATAGATTATAAATCCATAAGTAATGATTTGATATGATTTTATTCTGTCCCTCAACAATACTAAAGGATAAAGCATTAATAATTAAGACCTGAGGTGCGACACATGCTCATCCGATTTTCACTTATCACCTAGCCTCCCCTCCTCTCTTTCTTCCCTCTATAGTACACACTCTTAAGTAGAAAAGCACACTAAAGTCTCTAGAATTACTGTAGAAAAACTTTTATGAGTAAACTAAGGGTTTGTTGTCTAGAAAACCAGCTCCGTTAGTTACAACAGAAAATAGTGAATTATACAAAGACTTTGTTTCATTCTTGAATGGAGAATTGCTATAAGAATAATACCTATAAAATTAGTAACTAACATAAGTGCTTATAGCCTAACATAGTAATATTAAAATTTGCTAAAATTCATAAAAAGAGAAAGCAGTGTGAATTAATATGGTGAAGAGATAGCAAACCCAGGACAAAGACTAATGTTCTATAGAAAAAGGAATAAATGACGGCTGATTGGCTATGGGGGAGAAAGGGATGAGTAAAAGCTCCTCTCAGGAATGAGATTGACAAATGAGCAGAAGAAATTGAAAATAATAGATCTTCCTTGGGAAGCTTCAGAAATGACTTCAAAATGCCAGCGGTGCCTTAATTTGCCAGGATGAGGATTTGAACTTGAATATGAACAACCAAAATGAAATGCTACAAATACTTATTTAAGTGAGTAGCTTAAGATAAAAATGTGAATCAGTGCACATATAAGTAATAGGGATGAGATGAGGAGAAGAGCCATCCCTGGTAGTAAATAAGAGAAAATTAAGGATAATTAGATTCAATCAGTGACAGAAGATATAGTATATAAAAAGAAAATATGGAGAAGGAAATGATGACTACTTTAGATACTGGAGCAAGGGGGAAAAGGTTTCTCTTAAATTTCAACCTTACCGGGCTTGGAAAAATTTACTCACTGACAAGAATGGAATGATGTTAGGAAGTGAGTTGCAGTAGTAGTAAATGTAATGAAATTGAAGTGACATTAAATTACCAAGGAGAGATGTCCACCCAGTAGGTGTTGGAGTCTCCCCTAGAAGCCAGTGTTGGACAGAAATGTGAACAAAGAAAGGTTATGAGCCCTTTCAGAGAAAGCAGTAAAGGGGTGCAGAGAAGCCGTGATTATTCCCTCGTGAGAGTTCACAGTGAAGGTCAAGAAGAGTTGGAGTTACGAGAGGAAGAGAATCGAGTAATTCATGAGCTGGGAAACAAGGTTAGTGTAGTGGTTGATTGATTATGTCAACTTGAGGAGTATAGAAGCATAACTAAACTTGGTTCAGCATTTGGCTCAGCAATTCTGCACCCTAGGGTGTAGAGGATCCACCCTAGGGTGTAGAGGATCCACCCTAGGGTGTAGAGGAGCCACCTTAGGGTGTAGAGGAGCCACCCTAGGGTGTAGAGGAGCCACCCTAGGGTGGATCATCACCTAGATAATATAAAAGGGAAATGAAGAAGGACAGAGGTACTTCCGGAATGGAAGGAGGAGCTCCAGTCTTCACCTTCAGCTTGGACTTGTCTCCTGGCTTCTAGTGCAGACTCTTCAGCTTCCACCTTGGATCCTTCAGTTTTCCATCACAGACTCATCGGCCTCCTGGTACGGACTTGCACGGAACTCTGCAGTGAACTCTAGTTTCTGGACTGATTCCTTCGGTCTTCAGTGTGCAGACACTCTCTGCACACTTCCCATACAACTCTCTGGCTGACGGTCATAAGCCAATCTTGTAATTTCTTATAATTTGCATATCCTGTGTTATATCTGTTTCTCCAGTAAACCCTGACTGATACAGTTAGTGCAGCAATGCATACACCAAAAGGAAGAAAATGGTCAAAAAATGTGACTGAACTTTTGGGAGGATGACAGAAAGCCACTGCATGTGGTAAGGAGCTAATGATGTCCTTTTTATAAAGAGAAAACTGAAACACCAAGACAATACCAACCTAGTACCACTCCTGGGATTAGATAAAAGAAGTATGTGCATGATTTATTCCCTAATACATTTGTGATAATATTTTAATAAGCCAATGAGAAAAAAAATAGAAGAACACTGCAGTTATACAAAGCAATGTAAGATAAGTTCTGTCTGCTAAACCTCCCTTAATAATTATATTTTCCTTATTACGTGGAGACTGTAGATAATGTGTAGTATATATTTGGTTGGAAGAATAACTGATAGTCACAACAGCTTTTCCTCACAGTTTTCATTAGCATGAGTTCTTTTGATGGTGAGCTGATACTGTGCTTGCTTGCTTTGGGCTTGTTTTCTAACACATGCAGTAGGGTATTTCCGTGTCGAATCTTCTTCCCAGCTCACAGGCCACTGACAGTCAGAGGGCAGGATAAGTGAAAATTTATTCCACTTGAGTTGCTGAAAGATGCTCATATTAATATAAAGTACCATATCCTGACAGTTTTAAAGCCCAAGTGCAGGTTCAGAGTCCTGTCTGTCACTTATCTTAAGCTTCTATGGAGAATAAAATCAAGTATCTCTGAAGCAGTGTCTAGTGTCATAGCTATTTCTGCAAGAGACTTTTTTCTTTTTTACCCACTAAATCCCTTGCACAGTATTATCATCTAAGTCTCGATCGTGTGATTTTCTCAAGGTTCTTGGCTGTTTAAGTACAGACAGATTGACTATGGTGAAGAACCATTTTTTTGGAGGGTAGAGTAGAGACTCAAGAAAAGCTTCAAGTCATAGATCTTTTACTTCTTTTGATGGTTGGCACTTTATGAGTCATTTTCTGTATCACTGAAATAAAATTATTAGTAGTGATGGTACCAAAAATAGATAATTCTCCTGTTTTTACACCCCAGTCCAGACTCCATTTCAATGTTTTAATAGAGCAAATACTTTTCTCTTTTTAAAACCTTATAAATTGGTTTCTGTACTTATCTGTACTTTAACAAAGAGCATTTTGATCCCCAGAGAGAGTAAGTGACTTTCTTGTCGCACAGCTCCTGAATTCTCTCACATAAGGGTTTCAACCAAGAGTCAGGCTCCAAACCCTTACAATTCCCTGCTTCAAGGAGAAAATGAATCTATGAAAATATAAGTTACTTTGGGGATGTATTCTGTCATCATGTTCAAAATATTTCCAGAACATTCTTGTCAGAATTGCCTGTAGATGCACTTACTATTTTTAATTTTTATTTTTTTTGTCAGTATGTGCTTGTGCTACATGATGATGGCATTCCTCACATGGCGCTGGTAACTAGACATAGCATTCTAATTTTTTCCATCCCCTACTTCTCAGCTTCCTTCTTCCACCCTTCCTTTCTTGGTCACCTTCCCCTTTTTAAAGATCCGTCTCCTTACTTCCCTAGTGTCTATCATTTCCTTTGTTCTTTATTTATATTTTGGGGGGCACTTACTTTAAAAATTCTCACTTATAGTAAAACTTTGGGGGAATAAGTAAAAAATTGGAAAACGACCAATCTCAAAGTCAAAGGCAGTGCACATTGACAAATGGGGCAGTTTCATCAAGATGCTTCAAAAATGTGCTTGAAATATTTGAAATAAAGGTATAACCACATCCTCTAACTACCTTTGGAAATCTCATTTGATATTTTGCCTATTGTGGGAAAACCAATTACACTAGCTGGAGTCACGGAGTATTTAGTCCCTCCCCGTTTAATTTTAGTGAACATTCTTGTGCTGTCCTGGTGAAAGCCAAATGGAGCAATCTTTCCTACCTTGTGGTGCTTCTGTACAAACTAGATTCCCAGTCCAGGCTGTGCCTCCAGGTTGACTCACAATAATTGAAGGAAATATAAAGGTGTGCAAAAATAATGTTTAGCAGAAAGACTATCCAGCAGCATGGTTTTATCTAGTCTGTTAATGATGAGTAAACTTTGCTTGATAAGGTTAGGAGCACTAATGAATGTAGTAAATGGAGGTCAAGTAACTATATCATGTAACCTTTCAGTTCCTTTTCTCTCAAACATTGGATAGGAAGTAAATTAAAATCCAAGTGCTATTTCAGAGGAAATCACAGAGGCTGGTGTGGATTGCTCCTTGTACATGATAAACCATTCAACATGGTTCCTCTGGAGGGAAATGGCTACTTCTTTCCATGCTGGCTCCTGGGACTCAGAGAGGTAAACTGACACTTTTAAAGAAGCACAGTAAAATTAAGCATTAGAACAGGATACCACTACTGAAACTGTCAGTCAGGCAGTGCACTCAGTTGACCATTTTTCAAGTTGAAGAGTAGAATGCATATAGGGTCATTGCTTTACTGACATTTTCAGGAGGTACGGTTTGAATCACCACTTGCAAATATGGCCCTATCCGAAAACTTACATCACCTATTGCTCAGCAGTGGAAGACGAGAATCAACCATGTGTTCTCAGAAAAGACTTTTCTGGGAATAAAGTCTCAACCAGCTATTTTCAGGCTGATTCAAAATCACTGATGGGAAGTCAAGAGGACAGTTAAATTGTCAATTCACAGATCAGAACCACTTGTTTCTTCATCCCAGTGAAGAATCATTTTTCACCCTCACCTGTGACACAAACCACTCATTTACTAGCTGTTGGTTTCCCCTCTCAGTATTCTGCCTGCACAGTGGCATCAGCTGACCTAGAGAAAAGAGAGGAAGAGAAAGAGAACAAGTTGGCAGGGAGTCAATATATTTCAGTGTTTTATTACTACGGAACTCTAGTAGCATTTAGTTGGTGAGGCTGAGGAGAAAATGAGTATTTCTAAAGTGACTCAGGTATCAGGAGAACTGATTAAAGGAAAAACAAAAAAATCTATCAATTAATTAGCAGGTCAGTGGTGGTTGAGTAGCTATGACTAAATTACAGCGTTAGCATGCAAGAGAAAGAATTCATCTCTGATGTTTTTCCAGCATGGTAGACTTGCGTAGTTAGAATTCTTAAGTTAGTGAGAAGAGATTCCCATTGATTGCCTGATGTATAATAAGTTCACAAAAGACGCTGCCTGGATTTCCTTCAATTCTACACTTTTAAGACTTAATCTTGCTTTCTGTCAGGGATGCATCCTCCTTCTTATAGCTGCTAATAGTGGCATCTGAGGGCTTGATTAATAAGAAAGAAAGAAAGCAGAGCTAACCACACCATGGGAGAGGGGAAAAATCAGGGTCAGCAAAATAAGACACGTACATTTGTGTTTGTATATGAATGTATTTAGTGCTGGCAGGGACAAACATGTTCTGGGTGAGGAGAAGGGCAAGTCATAAATTATTCTTTGGAAAAGATACAACTTTCAAAAATGAGAGAGGTAACAGGTACAGAGAGCCAGTGTTTCATTAATTCACTTAACATGTTTGGGAAGAGCTATTCCAGTCAGATACACACACAGACACAGACACATAAACACACACATATACACACATGCACACACACACACCGTGCATGCATGTATGAGCATTTTATATGTGATTTTTCTATACATGTATCTTATATATATACATGTGTACCGTGTACGTGTGTGTGTGTGTAAAAGATAAAAATACCAACATACCGAAGTAAGGTGCAAGCCACTCTATCTCTGTACAGGAGCTCAGGAACACAAAGGCAGCCACAGGCAGCTCCAGGAAACCTTGATTTCCCAAAACAGGTAGAGGCTAGATGGGAGGGAGGGGGGCTGCACACTGCTGACCTCAGGCTTAAAGCAACAATTGTAACATTACCTACTGGGTTTTTCACTGTACACAGATGTAACGCATATGCCATGAAGCATTGCATCTGTGGAGATTCTGGGGTAAACAAGCCTACAGTGCTTCCAGCCCTATAAAAGTATAGCACAATGATGTATAGAACATAATATTTGATAATAATGGCAAGGTTGTTTTGTTTATATGTTTGGCATGCTATACTATTTATCACAATTTTAGAGTGCATGTACTCCTTCTACGTACTAAAAAAGTTACTATAGAAAAAAAAACGAAGTAAGTTAACTACTAGATTAGTAATCAAAAAATGCTAGGGATCACAGCAAAAGAAGGAACTGGGAGTGGTGCCACATGCGTATAAGCCCAATACCTGGGAGCATGAGGCCAGGTGATCCCCAGTTAAACCCAGCCTGATCAGCTTAGTGACTTAGTGAGCTTCTGTGTCAAAAAAAAAAAGAAAAAGAAAAAGAAAGAAAAAAATATATATATATATGAAACACTGGGGAAATGGGTCTGTGCAAAGGTCCTAGGTGAGATCCCCTTAGTGCCAATACTAAAAAGCCGTGTAAGAGACTGGAGGCTCCAAGGGGTGGTGTGAGGTCTGCGTGTCTAATAGGAGTGGCCAAGGTATGCTTCTTTAAGAAGTTGACATTTCAGCCCCAAATCCAAGGAGTCAAGAATTTAATTTTGAAAACATCACAGGGAGACTGGTCCAGATAGACCTAAGAGCTCATGCAAAAGTCCCACAGGGGTGTGTGGCAGGGGAGTGAGGCATAGCGGAGGAATGCCTGTGTAATTAGAACAGGTGCACAAAGGGAGTGTACCAGTAGGCAATTTGGTCAGAGAAGTCAGGGTTCATCCCTGTCACCCTTATAAGGTTCTAGTTTGGAAGACATAAGCTACAGTCCTTTATCCTAAGCTGGGAGCAAAAGAACTAGTAAGGCAGAACATTTATGATAGAGCAAACAGAGCCTATGCTGCAGGAACATAATGTGTAGGTTAATCAGAAAGAAAGATATATCCCTCGGGCTGGCTTTACTGCTACATGCAATGAAAGGCAAGCAACCAGGAGAGACATTTGTGCACAAAGAATTCTATTCTAAGAGTTTAGAGTCAAGGACATGGTACTAATGTTCACAATAATCAAATTCTCAGAGTGCTTACACTGTAGGTCTGCATCTAAGCGGTTCCTGTGGATGACATTTTACCTAAATTCCAAGTGACTTTTATGCCCATTACAATGCTGTTTTCATTTCAGTTAATAACTCAGCCAATAATACAATTATGAAATAAGACCTGCAGATAACGCTTCCCAAAGGCAGGATGAAAGAACCTAGGAAGTGGAATAGAAAATTCAGAGTAGCTTTCCTGGCTAGTAGGACTCAGTATGGCATAAAGATGCATTTGAAGATGCCAGTAATTACTTTGTCACGTCGTCCTCTTTTCTGCCCTGATTGAAAGAACATAAGATGAACGAAGGAAGGTTTTCTACTAGAGATGGCCTTTGGAGCCCTTGCACGGCCGAAAGCTGGAGCACGTGGGTGAAGGCAGCTGTCTGGGAGACTCTTGGGCTCCAGCGCTCACTCTTCAAAAAGCTTCCATTCTCAACAAGAGTCCTCTGTACTGTGTGTATGTGTGTGTGTGTGTGTGTGTGTGTGTGTGTGGTAATTTTATTTCATTCTGGCAAAATGTCATTCTAGTGAGTGTGCTAGGTTGATATATTTCCATTGCAAATATATATGTACTACGTGGTTATACTCAGTTTTTACAAAAATTATTTCTCATCATAAATATGTTTGGCCCCTGAAATAACTTCCAAACTTCTACTGTAGCGATGGTTTTAGATTGGTGTCCTGGGTTTCACGTAAGTGTTGACAATATTGATTTCTTTGGTTGACTCACTTTGGGTTATCAGCTTGCTGTTTCTCTTTCAAGTCAGGCAGAATCTATAATGTATTTTACATGGTGTGGGATTCTAGACAAAGATAATATTTCACACTTAATATCGTCAAGTAACTAATCAGCAGCAAATAATCAATCCCATCACACCAGAACCTTCTTACATGAATCAGCTTTCTCCTTTTTTGCTGTTACCCATAAATATCCCATCATTACTATGTGAGCTGGACTACTGCATGGTAGGAAAGAGTTAAAACTTTGTGAGTACGTTTCCCATTTCCTTCCCTTCCCTGGTATAACTGGGTTCTCCCTGGAGGGCATGGAGGCACTTAATAAAGGCTTCAGACTAAATTTGGGGAAAGGATTCATTTTCTTTGTACCAGACAACCTTATCTAATAACGCAGAAATTATAGTACTACAACTGTTTTCTAGCCACCCCACAAGGTTGAAGACTAGCTTCAACTTTCTGCCTTGAAATCTCACTTTCTCCTTTGGTTTCTCCAAGTGAAAAATATTACAGGTGTCAAATAAAAAGAAGAAAGTAGATTTTTTTTCTTTGGCTGAGTCCTGGAAGCTGCACTGCAGGGCCACTTTGAATAATGTAGACACGACTTTTAGAATTAGAATCCTGCTCCCATGTGTAATAGATATACCCCCTAAAACACTCAGGTTGCTTCAGTGAGGCAAGTGTCTAAGACAATTGCAAGTGTTGCTTAAAAATTTGAGATGTGTGTCCTGGCCTTGTAACACCTGCCGGTACCATCAAAATTGGCATTAGGGTAACAGGCCCAGCCCCATGCAATTTTTGTGAAAGTTTCTGTAAGCTTGGTTCTTCTTGAGAGACCAGCATCTTGGCATCCTCTCATAATTGTTCCTCTCTCATCATCAAAAAATCTACATTGATCAGTCAAATACAAAAGAGCTTCATCGTCATGAGGCAGAGTTTTTCCCAGTCCCCCAGTTTCCCAACGGAACTTGTGTTTGTTCCCAGCTATTATCCAGGAGTTGTGAGGACTTTTATACTCTAATCTTTCATTGGTGTATGTGTGCAATACATGATACGTGCTTTGATCCTGAAGAGCTGCTTCACATCAATATTAGTCACTTTTACTTCCTGCCCTCACCCTTTTCTCTTCGCCTTTTCCAAGAACCCCTTCCTATCTACACAAGCCTGCCTGCCTATTTCTTATCAGATCTCCTTTATTTTGCTCTTTACATTATTATTTATAGCTTGGATTTCTCATATAAGAAGAAACCACATGATCATGAACTATCCATGTGTGATTTATTTCACCTTGAATATTGGTCTCAAAGTGATCAATTTTCTTACAAATGACTCAAATGTATCATTTTTCATGGGCAAGTAGTACTCCATTATGCCTAGATACTACATTTTCTTTGTCCATTAACCTATTGATGGACATTTAGGCTGCTTCCCAAATGTAGCTATTATTAACTGTGCCACTATAAACATGGTTATGCATGTTTTTTTAATTCTTCCAGGAAGATAGCCAGAAGTGGTATAACTGGGTCAAATGAAATTTTTAAATTTAATTTTTAGAGAAATCCTCCTATTGATTTCCATGGTGGTTGTGCTCATTCCCACCAATACTGTAGAAAGGTTCCCTTATCCTCATAGACTCAGACTCAATATCATTGATTGTTTTGAGTTCTTCATGAGAACCATTCTTTCTAGAATAAGATAGAATTTCATGTTGTTTTGATTTGCCTTTCTGTAGTGGTGAAAGATGCTGAACTTTTTTTTTTTAATATTCTTAGTTCTTTCTTTTAATAAGCTCAGCTAAGATATATTCCCAATACACGTATAAAAGACTTTTCTGGGTCAGGGCTTCCTGACTTCCTGGTGTGAAGGAAATTGGTGACTACCCTCTATGTTCTTTCCTAAGACAAAATCATAGGGCTTTTTAGTGCTGAGTGTCTAACTATATTCCATTCATAAAAAAAAAGGGATTGAAATTTATTCAAAGACCATGGGAATTCTAGGCTACTACCAGAATATAAAACACATTTTGCAAAACAAAGTTAGTTTCAGGCCAAGAGAGCAGCCATGTCCGTGTCATGCTACTGCTACTGCTGCTGTCCTTCTAAGCTTCTCCAGCACCAACTAGTTGCACATTCATTGGTGGGTGGGCTGGGCCCAGGGCCTTGCTTTGCCAGCTTGCGTACTGGTGTTGCCAGCTCCAAAAATTGCTGAGCTGTGTGACGCTAAGACAAAACTAGGAACATATCAGTTCCTCAGTATCCATCACTCGACTATCACAAGACTTTCATCCTATGAGACTTTTAACGGTTACACTGGGCAGAGATAGAAGCAGCACAGGTATGATCTAACACATAAAGGAAGGAGTAGAACTGTTCTCCAAAAATAATAATGAATTAATTATAATTTTTTTCCCGGTACCGTGAATCGAACTCACCACCCTGCTCTTGCCAGGCAGGCGCTGTGCCACTGAGCTAAATCCCCAGCCCCTCATTAATTATAATTAATAACAATGTAGTGTTGCTGGCTGTGGAGTCATCCACACATGTCTAGCTCCTGATATTTTAAATCTTCTTAGCAATTTACAATGAGTTAAAGGAGAAGATTGGCAATAGATGCTTAAGACAAACTTTCAAAACTAACACAACTGTGGGGCTGTTACGAAGAGTTGGCATCACGCACAAATTTGTTTTATGAATTGCTACCACTCCTAAGTTTGCTACTTCCAGGAGACACATGTCTTGACATTTATTTAAAGCAAATCATTTTTCTTCTCACTTTTCTCTGTTTCAATATCTTTGGTCAACTGAGAGGAAATGGCATTTTCCTGAAAAGCTGACAAAGTACTTCACCAACACTTATACTTTTAAAACAGTAATGAACAATATCATCAGCTTGAAAATAAATCGTTTCATTTAAATCATTGAATTTCACTTCTAATACCATTTCTAAAGTTCAGCAATATTATTGATTGCCTCTTATGTGCAAGGCCTAATGCTAGAACCTATAGAGAGCTCAAAGGTAAGCAGTGTGTGTCCCTGAGACACAAGTAGCTCATAACTAGGTAGACGCATTCAGATGGTGCACAAATAAATCACATTAATGAAAACAACAGTCTAATTGATCTCTGACTCCTCAAGCCTGAGGCTGATGACATCACCCACTCAATTTAAATTGCCAAACAATGATAGAGTATAGTCTGTTAATTGATGTTAGTTAAATGATATGCTGAGAAGTAATAAACATGGTGGTCTATTTAATTACCGATCTCTTGAGCAATTTTTCTTTTTCATTTTTGGTTATTTTCCATTCTTGAATAAAAATTGCCCTTTAATACAGCTTCTTCAGTGGATTCTTTGGGTGCTTCACACATTTAATTCCTGCCTGAGTTAGCTGTTGTGTGTGACTGTGTATGTGTGTTTATTAGAGCAAGCGCTAATGGAAACACCTGCTTCATCTTGATTCTCTTAATGAATTGCCTGGCATTACTAAACGGCACCACAAACCAATTATGATATGCTGTGTGGAAGCCATGCACTGACATTGCTTTCTAAAAGTAGGCCACTTCTTTTTCTAATCCTTTTGAGAATTCTGCATGCAGGCATTACAGTATTCCACATATAGGAAAATACTACAACTTGCATTTTCTGTATCACTTCACAGTTTTAAATGGTTTTTTTCCCCCTCCTAAAGCTTCCCCTCCACTGTTACTTCTGTTTGACAAATTATACTACCACTACCGCATGCATATATGTATATATATATATTTCTCAAACCAGAAACTCTGGTGTCTTTTTATCATTGCCTCATTTTCACAACTACACATAGCTTGTCTCCCAATTAAATCAGTTGTATCTGTAAAAATTTTCCTCACATTCCTCTATTCTTTTGTCCATCTGGAATAAGCTTCCCATAATGCCTTGTCTAGTTTAATGCTTCAGCCTCAAATTGGTCTCTCTGTCTTCTCCTCTGCATTTCCCCCATCATATCCTCTTCTATACAGGCATCCAAAAGAATCTTCCTAAAATACCAATTTGATGATGATGCTCCCTGTATAAAACATGTACTTGACTCTCCAGTTTTGCTGCTGTTATAGGTGTAGTTCTTTTTCGTCTTCTTCATCTTTTTGTGACAGGTTTTGCTATGCAGTTCAGACTAGCCTTAAACTCACAGCAATCCTCCTGCCTCAGTCTGTTGAGTGCTGGGATTGCAGGCGTGTGTCAACGTACCAGGCTACCCAGTTCTTCTTACAACAAATTTGAAATGTCTTTTCCTAGCCTATGAAGTCCCCCATTACCTGGGCCCTCCTTCTACCTGTGTTTAGCTTTTCACAGCAACACAGAAGGGCTGGGGTGGTAGCTCAATGGTGGAGCATTTCTAGCATGTGCTGGTCCCTGGGTTCAATCCCCAGTGGTATAATAACACTCAGACAGTGATATGCAACCATGATGTTAAATCTTACACAATTGCCACTACCCAACCATTTTTGAACAACAAAGATGGTAAATTGAATTTGTTCAAACTAAAAACAGTTAGTTTTTTTTTTTTTCTCATTGCCTTCACATACTCTTCCTTCTACCTAGATATATTTTCTCTGACTTTTTACATGGGCAATTCCAACTTAGATTTGAGACTAGATTTAAAATTTTATTTTGGAAGCCCTGCTTGGCTACATATTCTCTCTTAAGGTCTCAGACTTTTTTTCTGCTTTAAAACTACTACACAGATTGAACTAACTGTGCAAGTTTATAATTATCTTTCTATGTCTTATGACTATGAATAAATAGGACACAGAATAGCCTTATTTTCATTACAAAAGTATCCCAATGACCTAAAATACTTAGCATATCATAAGCATTTCTGAAATAACTATCGAATAAATAAAGGTTGATCTAATAAAGTATAATGAATAAGACACTTATTTTCATCATGTCACTTAATTCTCAATAAATAGTTATGCATTCCTGATTTTGGTATGTAGTTTGATTGTATATAATATCACCAGGAGATTAGGAGAAGGATCCATAGTAGTCCATGTACTAATTCTATAAATTCCCCTGTGTCTACTATTGCTTTAAGATAAAAACTTAAAACTGTGATACAGACAGGCCAAATATAGTGATTTTTATTTACATATGAAGAATAGTCTTAGTGAGATAATTCTTGCAAGGTCACATGGGTAATATTGGACAGATAGGTGACCTGGACACTTTTGAGGAGGGTCCCCAAGCAGTGGTTCTCTCTCTGGATCTTCAGTTGAGCACAAAACCAGCAATATTTTGTTCTTAACAACAGCACTGTATTTTGTCCCTTAATGTCCTAGTCTAGACCTTGTATGTTTACTTGTGATTATTTTCCTAGCCTGAGAAACTGAGTAAGAAGGAGATAGACCAATGCCTTTAAATTTCTATTTATTGTATTATATTTTATTTTGTTGCTTATTATTTTCTTTTCCTTAAATAAACATTATTATGAATGTTTAAGATACACAATAAGATGAAGCAAGTACAGACATAGAAAGATGGTGACTATACTAGAACAAATTAACCCATTTTCTCCCTTACCAAGAGCAATTCTAATTGCATTTAGTAAAAGTCTTGAATATAATTACACTTCCATCTGTACTCCTCATGTTGTACATAGATTTTTTTTGCCTTGCTTGTTCTCTGCATTTACTATTTTTTAGACTTTCTCTCATCTCTCCCCATTTATTTATCCGTACTTGAACACTCTTTTTATCTCTATTGCTATAAATTTATCAATTCACATTTTAAATGCATCACTTAATTTTTGTTTATGTGTCTGGCTTATTTCACACAGCATAGGGTCTTCTAGGTGTACTACATATTAGGTCTTCTAGGTCTTCTGCATATTATAGTAAATAGAAGATTTCTTCTTTTATAAGACTAAGTAATATTTCATTGTAGATGTGGAGAGATGTTAGACAGACAGACAAAAAGACATAGATATAGCCATAAAAAGAGATCCCTCACACTTGCTGATGAACACCTTGGCTTTTTCCATACCTCGGCTACTATGAATTCAGCTTAAGGAACAGGGGAGCACGGGTAGCAGTACCATTAATTTCTTTCATGTCTACACTCTGGAGAGAGATTGCTAGGTAATACAGTAGCTCTGATTTTAATTAGTTTCTAAATCTCTGTACTGTTTTTCACAATGGCCACACCAATCTACATTCCACCAACAGATTCACTTTTTCCCACACCTTTGCTAATGGTTGCTATTTCCTGCTTCTTTGCTAATAGCTACCCTAACAGGTGTGAGAGGGCACCGTGATTTTTGTTTGCATTTTCCTGCTTATTGATGATATTACACATCATTTCAGGTACATTTGGGTACTTCTTGTCATTTTTGAAGAGGTGTTTATTCAGATTTTGCATCTTTTTAAAATATAATTATATGTTTTCTTGTTAGGGAAGTGTATGAATTCTTTATAAATCCTGTGTATTAATTCCTTACCTGATGTGTGGTTTATAAATATTTTTTCCACAATCTGCAGGTTGCCTTTTCACTTTGCAGTTTTCCCTTTGTATAAGCTTTTAGTTTGATGTAGTACCACTTATTGATTTTCGCCTCTGCAGCTTGAACTTTTGGTGTAGCATCTAAGAAGTCCCTACCAAGTATGGGCCAGGCAAAGGCACCACAAGAAAACTATAGATGAATACCTCTTAAAGGCATTGATGCAAAAATCTTCAATTAAGTATTAGCAAATAAATATACATTAATAATGCACCAAAAAGAATATACCCCATGGCCATATGACAGTTATTCCTGGCATACAAAGTGGGGTTAACATATGTAAGCTAGTGTAAGATATATCACATTAACAGACTTGGAAGAAAAAAAAATCATTTAGCAAAGATCTTGATAGAAACTCTTGATAGATACATAAAATTCCCCAAAACAAGCATAGGCTTCTTCCTTAAAGCCTAGATTGTAGACACTCATCCTAGGTAGTCAGCTTTCTCTTTCTCTTTTGTTTGACCTGAGCTTCTTTGTTTACTCATACTCTTACTTACCAATTAATGAATATTTTACCATTTCTTGAGTCATTTTCTGGAAACTACAGAAATGTCAAGGATAATGCTGAGTGAGTTCTCAGGAAGCTCATTTTCTTGTAGGGGTTGAGGAAAAATGGTTACCTAGAACACAGGGCTGTAATCTTTTCTTAATCATCATATATATAGACCTGGGTACAGAGAGGAAGTACCTAACTTTGGATTCAAAAGTGTGTACATTCTTCTCAAAGTTATTATAAACAGAACACTGAAGTTTAGACAGGGACAGAGATGCACGTTTGCAGCATGCATGAACGACAGAGTGGGTTGGGTGGAAAGAGTTTGGAGAAAGATCATGTGTGAAGATCCTGAGGCAAAGAAGAGTAAAAAGGAGAGGACTTTCACAAGAAGTAGGTGTGACTAACCCGAGGAGCACTGACCTTTGCTTACCATTCTGAAAAAAACACTACAATAGCCTCTCGCTGTTCTTACTGGAAGACAGCTACTGACAGGTATTAGGAGGAGCAGATCTTGTTATTCTCCATTGTTAAGGAGAGAACATCCTTCTCCTCTACTGTGTCCGTGTGACCTTTGATATCTTTCCTGAGATAGTGGTAAGGATCTCTCTGGAAAGCGAAGAGAATATGACAAGGAAGGGAAAGGGAGCTAAAGAGAAAGCACAAGTTTTAGAATACAAATAATCCTATTAAATGTTTCCTTGTTTTTCTTCCTTCTAGGTAAGTGACCAGTTTTTATAGAATAACAGCTATTTCTGGGCTACTTCAATGTATGGTGACTTTCTCCGCCGAATAAAGTAGATGGTGACATTCCAGTATTTTCCATCATCTCTGCTTGACTTGTGAGTCTTTACCAAGAAGTACTAAATAACCAAAAGTTAATCTGGGTTTAAGAAATACTGCATGGTTTTATTTCTAAACAATGTTTATTCGCACCTTTCTTTAAGGTAAGTGAATTGCTTCAACCTTTGATTTTACCCAGAGAAGTATTAAAAGGAGTAGAAATTCTTTAAAGCAGTATATGGTGAATGTTCATTAAAAGTAATCTCCAATGCTTTTTTCCTTTTTTGACTTACAGTAAATGCATGGGGGTATACAAGCATGTATCTCTTTTATTGTCTGAGGTGCACTTCTCTGTGTATATGGGTTGGTAATTCTCTTTTGTTTCTTTATCCTTAAAAGATAGACTTAAAAGTATGGATTCAGGATGATTTGTGTGTGCTCCCTGGAGTCTAGAGAATGAAAATACATAGCATAGGGGGCTGGAGATTTAGCTCAGCGGCACAGCGTCTGCCTGGCAAGCACGAGGTCGTGAGTTCAATTCCTGGTACCGGAAAACAAAAAAACAAAAAAAGAAAATACATAGCGTCTTTCCTTTTGCATGAAATCTATGCAGAAATGCATTTTAAACTTGATAGAAATGAGTTCTTCATAGTGCAGCGTGGAGTAGGATTTAGTTGCCAAGATGGGAAATAAACAGTGAAAAGAGGGAAAAGAATACTTGGGAGTTATTAAATATTTGAATGCTGTCTGCTTCTAGAAAAGTGCCCTCTGGCCTGGGCTTAGCTAGTGTGTTAGGATTTTACACCTAGCTCTTCTTTGATTCCTTATCCTCCATTCCAAATTCCTTCTTGTTTTCTGCCTAGTCTGCACCAGCCATTTTTCACTTGGCTATTTGCGTTTTCTGTGGGCATCTCAGATGTTCCAACAAACTGACTAGCATGTTGCTTGTGTATAATTTGGTGCACGCACCCCTGCCCTTGACAGAGAGGTGGCACACCTCCTTATTTATAATCATTATCCTAGCTGATGGAGCTTACCGAGCCAACCTCTCTGCTCTCCTGAGGGGGACGGGTTCCTCCGAGGTGCTGCTTATTCCCTGTTTGAATTCTATCATCAATATCCTTGGGTGAAATTCTTAATTACAAAGCACAATGAAATGGTCTTATTGCAAAAGACGAGGCAGCTTTATGTGAGGGTCACTGTTAGACTTGGCCCTGTGTGATACATTATTATAAGCTAGGTATTTAATTTAGGTTCGTTGTTAATTGAGTACCTTATTCAGTGATGAACTATTTTGCATAAAAATGGGCTTTGATACTTATGGAAAATGTAAGATGGACCATATTGGTGTGTGTTGTGTAGCTTTTAACTTTAAAATGGCCATGGGCCTAAAAAAGAGAGGAAGAAACTATTAATACAGATATAGTTGGAAAGGGGCTGGGGATTTAGCTCAGCGGCAAAGTGCCTGCCTGGCAAGTGTAAGGTCGTGAGTTCGGTTCCTGGTACCGGAGAAAAACCGAAAAAAAAAAAAAAAAAGAATCAGATATAGTTGGAAAAAGTGGCCACAAAATTTTGAATTTGTGTCAATTATACTATAGTTTCACAGATTTTGGTGTAAGTAATAATTGCACCATGGAGAACCATGGAAAAACCACTAGCCCTAGAGTCATAAATCCAAAATATAATTCTAATATCTGCCTTTTGCCAGGCTGCTATTGAAGCAGGCATTTATTCTTGCTGAGCTTCAGTTTTTAATATAGAAAATGAATGTGATGATAATTACTTTCTAGAGTTTTGGTGAGTGTGCCTAAACAAAATTTTGTGGGATAATATGTGTAAAATTTTTAATATAGAGATAGTGAATGGTGTTTGATATGTTTTTGGCATCTTTTTTGAGACAGGGACTCACTATGCAGTTCACACTGGCCTTTAACTCACTTATGTAGTTCAGGCTGGCCTTGAACTCACAGTGATCCTCCTACCTCAGTCTCCAAAGTGCTGGGATTGCAGGCAAGTGCCACCACACCTGGCTAATGGAGTTTGGTATGAAAACAGAGAGGAAGGAGGAAGAGAAGAAAGAAATATTCTGGCAATAACAGCAGTAGTGGTGATGGCTAATGATGTTGTGAGCCAAAAATATCAGTAACACAGTTTCTTCTGCACATTGTTGCTGTTGTATCTTTACCATTTCCAAGCAAGTTTGGATATCCGCCTAATAGAGAATTTTCATTATCAAACTCGTGATATTGTTTACAACCACGTTATCAAAATAATGGATAATTATAATATTAGTCATAGATTTTTAGTGGGCAATTTCCAATCATGACTCAGTAAGGGCCAAACAGGCCATGTCCTCATAAAGCAAATTCTGGTGGATAATACTTGGGATCCCAACTGCCATCCTGTAGTCACTAGCTGGCTGAGTAAACCAGTGAGCAGAGAAAGGATATGAAATTGATGAGAACTTTTACCCTTACCCTAGAAAGCTGTGGCTTTCTTACCAATTTTCACATCCATATTTTGATATGCTCTTGTCTCTGGAGTTGGCAAGGATGATAATAATAATAATTAATAATGAATAACAGTTAATATTTATCTGCTGCTTCCTCTGTCACGTTTTTATTCTCTTTTACTGGCCTTAACCCATTTACTTTTCACAACAAATGTTGGAGACAGGTACTGCTGGTGACTTTATTTATTTTCAGATGGATGGGGCTGGGGATTTAGCTCAGCAGCACAGTGCCTGCCTGGCAAGCTTGAGGTTGTGAGTTCAATTCCTGGTACCAGAAAAAAAAGAAACAAAAAAAAACCCAAAAAACAAAAAACTATTTTCAGATGGGAAATTCAATCGTAAAATTGTGTATAATTTGCTCAAAATACTGGCTTTCTGAGCTTGTGCTCTAAACCATGATGAGTATTGGCCTTAGACTGAGCAATTTGAGGGTCCCTTACCTTTGAGTCACTTACTTCACTGGGATTGTTTTATCACAAACACCAAAATTATCACCATCATTTTTGGCCTCTTTCTAAGCTCTACATTCTGCATTATCTCATTGAACTCCCATAGTAGCCACTCCAAAGACTAAATCTTTTTGTTCTTTTTGTATCACTCAACCAATAGCACTCAGAGAAGTGACTCTGTAAATCTGTATGGTAGAGTTCGCAAGTAGCCTAGGCTGATATGAAGTCACATTATGTGGCTGCAAATACTCACCCTGTAATCTTTGCTATGCTAATTACTATACAGTATCACAAAGAATACCCTTGTTTTATGTTGTGACTACTCTGGTGCTATATGTGGTGTGGGGATTTAGATATTTCCAGGACAAGTTATTTGCAAGATCTGTCAGGGTAGTGTGCCGTCATTTATGGAACAGCTCTCTGGCACGGCCCAGCTTCGTGGATGCAAAGCAGTAATGGTCACAGGTGCTAGGTTTCTTATAGTTTCCAGCCACTCAGTTACGCTGTGAAGCTCCCATCAGGCAGTTGCAGAGCACTATTCATTTCTTTCTACCAAAAGCGTCATGCAGGTCTTTGCTGAGATGTGTTTGTAATTTTGGTGCAAATCTAGCTACTCCTACTTTTACTTCAAATCATCTGTCTTTTACAGCAGTCCGCAATGGCTGTGTAGTAGACACTGCTTCAAAAGTACTCCCCTGTTTAGCATCACCCAAGAAAATTTCTCAAACATCACCATCTCCTTTCTTTTGATTACATTTTCAAATAGACTAAATTTGTATCTGTAAGGTATGCTTCCCTAAAATGTTATCCTTTCATTAATGTCTGCATGCCTCTGAACTGTATCTTTTGAATATAAGGCTTTGTAATTCTTGGAAACTATGTTAGTCCTTGATGTATTTGATGGAGTGAATCTATCATTTATCAAAATGGATTTTGGTCAAGTCATGGGGATTGAGATATGAAGATCTTGAGTGCGCAGTGAAGGTTAAGAAATAGAGGTTGTTCCACTGGGAGAGAGGGGAACAAAACTGCCTAATGAGGTACTGGCATTTTTGCCTACTAGACAATTTCCCCCGGGGCCAAGTGTGAATATGGTTTCTATTATACCTCCTCTCTTTTGGAGTAAGGAGAAAGTGTCTGATAATAATGATCTGCTTTCAGAAAGAACATGTATGATGAAATTGTCTGCCTCGGGCTTCCAGCATTGATTGTTTTCAGGAAAAAGTGTGATGAGCTAGAAACACTTCTTGCCTCTCATGGCACTTTCTTTTCCAAACTGGATTTATTTTTGCCAGTTCTATTGGCTTTGTAGGTCAAGGTGGGAATGGGGGTGGAGCAGGATAGATAGAAGGCAGGTAAGTGTGTGTGCTTTCATAGTTTTCAGATTGAACAACAAAAACCTCTAACCAATAATCTAGTGCTAAAGTGATTTTAAAACTGCATGGTGGTATGTAGTTATTTTTATTAAAAGGTTTTATCATTTTTCCACACACTAAAGTGTGAAAAATAGTCTATGAAACAACAGTTGTCACCATGTAAGGATTACTTCCAAATATGGAGAAATTTTTGAAGCATCATACTTTTAAATATTGGAAGAAAAAAATTCCAATAATTATGTGCTCCTATAAAGTATAATAATGATAAAATTATCACTCATGGCAATGACTTCTATAAAACTAATAAATTGAACAAGTGTAATCAGTTAATTTTTGAAGCCCTTTTTACATGTATACAAAAACTGACTTTTACCTAAGAGTTTAACTAATTAGTAAATGAAACTTTGTAGGGTGATTGCATGATTTATTTTACCTTTACTGGGAAAATTTGTAGGATATACTCTAGTTGGTCAGTACCCTTCAAGTTAAGATCCAGAAATGAATCTAATGACTTCTACACTGTCTAGTTAGACAACCCAAATTCACTTAGTGAATGTGACCTTTTGGGAAATAAGAAGTAGAGGCTGTGGGTGTTTCTCCTGGAGGTGCTTTTTCAGCCTTAGGTTACCTGAGTTAGTAATTTGGTTAATACACACATGTGCAGTGGATTTAGAGAGTTTTCCTTCACAGACTACTCTCCCATTTACCAACTAGGAGATTTCAGGTAATTTACTTTTCTATTTTATTGTGGGGTTAAGAAATTAATTCATGGAAATCTCTCAGAATATTCTCTGGACAATAATAAGTGCTCAGGAAATGTTAGTTCTTATAATTAGGCCCCAAGTCGGATTCTAAAGGAAATTCGCACACACTTTTAATGGTCTTCCTTATCATCACAGTGAACACTAATGCCGTCATCATTCTATAAGAAAAGTATTTCCTCTGGGGCCTTTCTGCTTCTGACAGTGGAGATGGCTCCATAGATTAATTATGGATCTTTGCTTCTGCGAGGCACCACATTTTTAACATTCATATTTCTTCCTGAAGGAAAAGAAATATTTTTGACTTGAGTTTTTAAACTATAATATTTAACTGCTGGTTTGTGCAATTAATCAAGTGTTTTCATAATCTGGTTACTCTCTTGGACTTGTAGAATTTCAAATGAGGAAGGCTAAAATTGTAAATTACTCTTGCATATCCAAGATGAGCCATATGTGTAAAGGGAAGTAGAGAAACAACAGAATAACTTAAACTGCCAATGGGGGGAAAGTCATCCATAATTCAAAACTGCTTCAATTACTGGGATATTTTGAATTTAGGTTTTGTGCAGAATGATTTACTTTAAAATTCGTATAAAAAGGCATTCTGGCCCTGTGGAGATCTCAGGTCACTTGAACCTAAACTTCTTAATGTAGTTGCAGTCCGTATCTGTGTTTCTTCTTCACATCCTAAATGTTCTACACTCTTTCTCTGGATGAGTCCAAAACAAAATTCTTTCCTTTGAGATTTAGGTTCTGTCTTCTGGCAGTTTCCACCCTTAGAGTTCTCCTCTTTGGTGAGATTGTCAATTTTAGCCTTAGAAATCCAGTCCTAAGACATTAAATCCATTTCGTCCTGGCTTTCTTACTGTGAGGTGACTCACATTCACTGAATGAGCTCATTTCATTCTGTCTCAATATGTTATCTAGTGAACTAGGAGGTGTTTTACCCAGGCATTCAAAAAGCCAGATAAGCCAATGCCTGTACTCCTGCAAAAGGACACAATCTTAGTACTCACGAGGACAGAGCGCTCACAGGCTCTTTTCACGTATGTGGACAGCATCCTCATTCAATTTTGATAGTTCAGGGTCATCCAAGCATAAACAGGTTCTTCAGCCTTCAGAGTAGTGGGGTGATAGGTGTGTGCACCACGTTTGGCACCCCTCTTTAAATCCACTGTTCATCAAACTAGCTATACCAGAAGTTTCTATGTCTCTCGGAGGGTAGATTTCACATAGAATAAAATTTCTATCTGCCCCATGAGTTGCTAATTACTTATTTTTCCAAATAATTTCCATAAGCCATTCCATTTCCTATATATTTTTATGAAAAAAAGGCTCTTCCATTCTCAAATATAGGGACCATATAATCTTAACCTAAAGGATTAAGGGTTTAATATTGGAAAAATTTACCTTCAGAAAATATTGCAAAGGTTTATCTTTTTCTTTGTCTTCATGGGCTGGCATGTGGGAAATGCTCAACTAATACAGCTGTGAACATGCTGAAATACGCACAACCTTCTCTAAGCAATTACAAAATAACTCTCAGCAAAAGCCATTTCTTAGGGAATTGTGGTTTTATATGACTTAGTTATAGCGTTGTTTCTACAGCTCAAAGTAATGAAGTCATAGTTTCATAAATCATTAGTGTTTGGGAGCTGTTGGTATCACCGGGTCTTGGTTGTCTGCTTCACCTGACCTCAGGGCTGTATAGTATCTTCTCTTGATCGCTTGCAGCTCATTATTTCTATGTCACATTTTTATTTATTCCTACTATATGTCAGTTCGTGTGTTAGGCTTCATGTCTACAAGCAAGACAAAGGTGACATGTGTGCCCTTAGGTGTTTACTAACTTAAATTTACACCTAGCTGCCTGTGTGCCCTTTAGACATTGTTGCTCCCTGCAAGAGAGTGACTCTCACAGCTGAGCTGAGCCTGATTTATCAGATCAGGAAGACCTCAAATCAGAGCAAAGAACAGGGAAGGACTGCTGGGTATCTACTATGCCTTGCCCCTTTGTGTACTACACAGTATTTCATTATCAGAGATATCTTCTGAATAAGTTTTCAATAATTTACACATTAGACAGCTAACTAAGGGAAGTTCAGAAACATGTTGGGGGTTTCCTCAGGGGCACTTATAAACTGGTCCCCATTTTTGTTTGTCTAGTTTCCAACACGTTCATGTTCTTTGCACTTCTACATTCCTAGAAGAGAGCACAAGGGACCCAGTTTCTATGCCTAGGAAAGGCTGAGGCAAGCATGGTCTCTTTTATGTACGATCTTTATGTCCACACCTTCACACTGTGTTCTTACAGCTGGATCTTTTGCTGGCTACACTGTTTACCTGAAACCTTTTAGACTGTTGTTTTAAACATCAGATATAGGTTTCATAATGTTCCCTGTAGAAATCTTCAATATCTTCTTACAATGATAAGCAGGTAAATTGATACCTTCTTGTCATCTTATTCTCCTTCCATTTTTTAAAGATTTTTGCACTCATTGAAACCTGAAATTATATGACTTGTTGTCTCTTCCTCTAAAAGAATTTAAACTTTTAAAAGTGAGGTGATTGAGTGATAACTGTATTCCTAAGATATAAAATGCTATCCAGCACAGAATATACCCCGAGTGAAATTGTTGGCAAAATGTATTTCTCAGGCAAAGTTATCATTGTTATTTATTCTTTATCAGAATACCATCTTATCTTTCAAGAATTCTAAATATTCTGGTTCTCACAAAAAGGTATGTAACTATTTCGGAAACCTATACACCTTAAGCATAATAAAAATCTCTTTGTAGTAAGCTTATTTCCTTCAAAATCTCACCTTCATATGCTCGTCCTACCACATTTTAGAATGGCACGTTCGCCAGATCTAGGCTGCTAAGAATGACGCGTTCAGTTAAGGAAATCCAGATGCAGTTCCCCTCTGTCGTCAGCAGGGGTCTCAAAAAGTCTTTTACCCACCAAAACGTCTATTAAAAATTAGCAGAATGTTTCGTTGTTGTTAACAACATGGGACACACATGGTCTAAAATGTATTAAATTTAATGAAAGCGGTATATGTCGTTTTAAATGATACACATCTGGCTTTTCTTGTAAGCTTTGGAAACTTATTTAATAGCGCTAAGTTGGGGAGCACACAGTATGCTAACAAGCATCGGGAACACGAAGTGCAGAAAGAGAACTGATTTACTTGTGTTTGCAATTAGAGTTCACAAACTCCAGGTTCTTAGCATATTTCCTGTCTTTAAACGAGTCCAAGTAATTGCATGGAACTAACAGAATTGGGATGAAGCAGCTTGCTGCTCTTTACTGTGTCTAAATTACTCAGTGCCTTGGTTGGAAAGCAGCTGATTGTACTCTCTTGTAGAAAATGCCCTTCTCCTCTTCTAGCTCAGTAGCACCAGGACTTGTCCAGCACTCTCACTGCCTTGCTGGTACCCAGGAGGGTGGTAACAATGACTTAAGGAGCGCAACAGAGATCCTAGGAGAATTTTGACACCGTTCTCTTATACCACACCACTGCTGACCTTTCCCATCTGTTCTCCACCCTTTACCGTGGAAGTAAGAGAAAACTTCTCACTGACCATGTCTTTCTGAGTTTTTTTTTTCTCCTTGGGGCCCACTGATGTGGCTTCTCACTCTACTGCCATGACGCACTTGCTTCAAGTTGCCCATGCTTTCATTGCCAATCAGGAAGTAGGATTGAAAGTGATCAGTGCAAAGCTTGGCATCTCTAAGGTCCTTTACACATATGTCCATAAGATATGGAGTAGAGCACTTTCCCAAATTAAGGAGATCGATGGTATTCCTTTGTTTCGCTATATTTATCTCTGGATAGTTGGATGGAAGGGTAGATAAGGGAATTGGTGGGTGGCTGTCTGTTCAGGTGGATAGAGAGATAGCTCCAAAAATATGACTCAGATGGGCATGGTGGTGCATGATTGTAATTCCAACACTCATAGGGCTGGAGCAGGAGGATTTCCATGAGTTTAAGGCCAGCCTGGGCTACAAAGTGAGTTCAAGACTAACCTGAACTATTTAGCAAGATCTTGTCTCAGCATAGCAAAAATTAATAATAATAATAATAATACACGCATAACAATGCATACAGATATATCTGTTCAGTGAATATATACTACGTTTGTGCACATGATGTGTTAGAAACTATATACACTTATATTTTATACCCCTTTATTTATCTATTAATTTGTCCATCTGTACAGTAAAACCTAGGCCTATTATGAATTGACTCTTTCCCTGACAGCTTCTCCTTCTGGGCTGGCCATGAAATGGGCAAAAAACCTAAAAGTTCTGCCTTCAAAACTTTATGATTTTTCCAAAGCTGTTAGCCTAGGAACATGAAAATCATATGATCACCGACAAAATGACCTAGTCCATAAAATGCATATGTACTGCAGGGAGTAAGATTATAGTAGCGCAGTGCTGAAGTGAAATTTTAATGGAGTGCATCCCACCGAAAGAGCTCTGAGCGTGAAGGTGCAGGAAGGGGTCAGTTACAGGTTGTCACAGGAGAAGAGCATGAGGTGCAGAAAGAACATGGACACAGCAGGGCTGCTAGGGGCTGAAAGAAGTGGAAGGAATGGAAGTGTGTAAGGAATGGAAGCTTGAGGCTCCAGACATTCTCGTGCTTGAGAAGATCTGGATTCAGACAGTGGCCCCCTCTGTCACATAGGAAAAAGGGTGACTTGTGCAGCAGGAATGGAAAAACACAGACAGGTCCATTTGTTCACTGATCCATTCACTCTGTCTTTTCCTTTGGTGCTCTCTGAACTTGGCCCAGATCACATTTTTGTTTCCATACAACTTTTGTATATGTTCTACTTTCGGTTGCAAATGGTTTTATTTGTCCATATTTTTCTCTTAATGAACTCATTCTTTTCTCTCTGGTCTTGTTTTAATTCCTCAGAATGGCTTTACCTGACCAAATTTTATCACAACATTCTGGTTGTTTCTCATAGAATGTCACAAAGTACAAACACTTATGCAGTTAACCAGTTTGCAATCTGTCTTTCCTATGACCCTGACAATGCATAAGAGCTGGGATAGACATTCTGCTCACTGCTATTTACCCATGGCCCAGGATGGTACCTGGCACATAGACGGTTCTCAATAAATGTATATGAGTATGAAACAGAGAAAGAGGAGAAACAATGTAACTATGAAGAGATTCAAACTAAAATATATAGAATCTGAAAGGAAAATTTAATTTAGATTGAATCTTTTTGTGTCTTACATGGAAGCTATGTTCTTTACTGAAGTTATATATAGTCTATAGATAAATGTTTAAAATATAAGCTGAAGAAATATTTGGGGGGGGCATGTCTCCTACTTCCCAAAGGTGTAGTTCCCAAAGAAAAAGATATATATTAAAGAACTGAAATGCCCCTGGGATATTGGGAGTGATATTAGAAGACAGTAGAATGTCTTTGTCTTATAAGATTAACATACTCATCTCTGGAATACTCTTTCTAATGTACAATATCCGTCATCACTGACAGCAATATCAGAATCATGAATATTTATTAATTACTCTACAAGGAGTTGTATAGTGTAGTTTAGAAGTAATCCCTACCTGTAAGAAAATTTGAAAGCTATTACAAATGACATTTGTACAGGTGACAAGGTGAATTTCTATGAACAAGCAAATGTCCATCAACAATTAACATATTAGTAGACTATGCCTGTACTGCTACTGTCTTATTGTACAATGGTTGTTATTGATCTAATAGGGCTAGCCAATGCATCAGAGCAGTTGTTTATTGAGGCAAGTAAAGTTGTGAATTAAGAATGTGCTTCTTGGTTTGTTCCCGTGTGTGTGTGTGTGTGTGTGTGTGTGTGTGTTCGTGTATGTGTGTGTATTATTTCTATCATATTTGACTGAAGAGAATGTAAACTGCATCAAGGGAGGGGATTTAGTTCATCTTAGCTCATAACTCTATCTTTATCTTTTAGAGCTATGCTGAGAACAAGTTAAGGGCTCAATAAATACCTGATAACCAAAAGAGTAAGTTTGAAAATTCTAGTTGAAATTGAGTTTCCCACTAGATGCCTAATACTACATTCAGCACTTCTCTTATATTATCTTATTTAATCTTAACTACAAGGCTACAATTTTATGGTGTGGTATCCTCATCTCACACACAAAGAAACCAAATTTTACAAACATTATATTGCTTACCAGTTCACAACCAATAGAGGAGAGAATATTAAGTCTCAGGTTCTATGACTCCAGCACTTATGTGGTTTTGTCTCCCTATGGTATGGGATTGGATCAAGAGGCTCTTTACAAATTGATAAATTCAGGACTCAATCTGACAGGTCAGGGTTTGACTTCACACTGTTGGTTCTCTACAAGTTTGTGAGGAAAGATCTAATTTAATAGTGTCCCAAGGAACTGTCCACAAGTGCGAAGTCAACCACTTTATGAGTCAGTATTAGTAAGGTCAGTATTAGTAAATATAAGTAACATAAGTCAGTATTAGTAAAATCCTAGACTGTAGATTACTGATGAGATACACGATACAATGCCAAAGAGAACATTATCATAGAGGAAGGAGACCACATTACTTTATAGAGTATCAATTGTGAGTTATAAGACTAAATGGATTTTCAGTTATGTCTCTTATAAACTATGTGGCTGAATATTTAGTTTCCTTGTGCCTCAATTTAGTCATCTACAAAATGGAAGTATCTATGCCTAATGAATAAAGTAATGACTATGACATGTTTATCTTAGTGCCTGCCATATACGTAATAATTGTTAACTATTCTCATGATTCATTTATTCTCTTTCAGAGGTCATCATACAGGACAAATGTCTCAAACTCTCATGTATTAAAAAAATCCAATTCAAATACAACCGTCACATTTTCTATTTAAAAATAGTGTCTCCATCTCTTTGTTTCTGTCTGTGACTATGGGGAAAATCTAGACTTACAACAAACTTTCAACGGTGAATTTAGTTGGACCAACACACTTGTGTTTCCTTTCCTAGTCTAAGAATGTTGATTGTATGCTGTCTGAAAATATCTCCTTACATATTCCATGCACAATAAATTAAAAATAGATATAAGGTATGGGGCAATAAAGTATTCTTTCATAAACAATGCTCCACATCTAGTATTTTAACAACTGTACTATCAAATTAGGAGTCTCCGTGTCACCAGTCCACTGGCACACGGGGGCAGCGTGTGCCACGGGACTTTTAATTATAGCAAAATTTCTTCTAGTCAAATTATGTATATACCAAGGAAGACCACTGGACATTTGTAAACTATATTTTACTCATAAGATTGTCACAGCAACATAAACTTTAAAATGAAGAAAAGCAGGCCTCTACTATTCTAAGAAAAATGATTCTTTTTTATCTCCTCACACTGAACATATTTATTTTCCACTTTGCATTTATTATCGACATTACATAATCATTTCTCTACATAGTTGCTTCTTCTTCACGAACGGTCTTTTAATTGAACATATGTGTTGACAATGTGCTTAACCAATATTCATGCTAGACACAAATTGTTTCTCTTCTTCTTAAATAATATTACAAAACTGTTCTTTGCAAATATATTTCTTTTTGTTTATAAATTTGTTCCCATATGTTTCTTGTAAGATGAGTGTCTGAGGGTGGAATTACTTGGACAAAGGGTTTGAAGCTTTTCGTATGGAATAAGAAGTATGTTATTATTAGTATTATTATTATTTTTTTTTGGGTTTTTTCTGGTACCGGGAATCGAACTTATGACCTCGCTCTTGCCAGGCAGGTTCTGTGCTGCTGAGCTATATTCTCAACCCCGACATAGGAATTATTAAACCAATATTCTTCCAATGGTTGTACTTGCTTGTCAGTATACTGCATGGGCATATCAGATTTAAGATTTCATTCCCAACATTTAATTTCCCATCACTTACTTTTCATTCTCTTTTAAACATAATCTGTCATTTGAGTTTTTGAGGCACTTCTGTTTGAAATGACAGGTTTATCATGTTCAGTAACTCAATTTTAACTTTTCCTGTATCCATCAAAATGTTTAACTTTTGTTCACTTAGCTATTGATATTTTAATTTATTTTCCTGTATGAATGGGATGTTTATACAACATTTTCTTTAATAATTTAAACTTTCCTATACATTTCCTATCCTTATTGTCTACTTCAGTTTTTATTAATCAGAGGAATTTAATTTTATATAGGAAAATGGGCCAATGTCTTTAATTTTTGGATACTTTAGAAATTCTAATGGTACAGGCATGTTCCTCTGCTTACTTTTGCATACCTGATAAACCCTGTATATTCTGATGAAAGCTTTTCTTCCAAAAGTTATTTGGATGTGTGGTAAAAGTATCTTATTTTTAAAGTAAAATGTTCGTTTTATTCTGGTTTCATTTATTGATGGTTTCCTACCCATTATTTTGTGTGGTTTGCTCTGAAAGATATTGCCTTTTTACACATAATTAGATCTCTTTATTGGCCTTAAAAAAGACTTTGCCCTATATAAAATACTCACGGCTGGACATTGCTTTAGGGTGTTGATTGAATATTTCTTCATGGCACCTTCCCTATGGCAGGCTGTTAACATTTGAATGTTTTATAGAAGTGAATTCTTAAAAAAGATGTTGATGAGTACACTGGAAACCTTTTTAAATGGCTGTAATTAGCTACTCTGGGAGAATGTTATAGGTTTGATGGGCCCCTCAGTAGCAGTTCAAGTGGCCTAGGCTATTGACTGACAAAAGATTGTAGGGGAATATTTAATGTTGTTTTAATTAACAACTCCTAAAAGAAAATGTCAATTATCTTCCATTAGCCTGAGGCCTTATCTTTCCAAAATTTTCCCTTACCCTCTCTAAAATGATACATAGAAAATTATTTCTTTCCTTCCTCCATGGACATCCATCATCTTTTAGAACTGAGACCAGTGTTTAGTTTTTACAGCCTAAGCTAATGATGATTTTTAAGACTTAAAAAGTTATAATACTGCCTTCAAAATATCTAGTTGGCAATAATAGGGGTTTAATTTTGGCTGTCTGTTTCTCAGATGGTAAAACAGAAAGGGGTGACGATCACAAAACATATTATATGTAAACTTTTTGCATGCAGAAAATAACTTGAATAAAGTTAACCACAGGGAAAAAATCAGATAATAAATGATCTTTTAGATACTGATTATCTTACCCAAAATCGGGGATAGTAGTTGGGCTTGGTGGGTACACACCTTTAATCCCAGCACCCAAGAGGCTGAGGCAGGATGATTGTGTGCTAGCCGGAACTACATAGTGAGATTTAAAAAATGCCAGAGGAGCATAGACAAAGTTCTAGATGCCATGTTTTGAATATATGTGATTTGGAATAAAACAGATTTTGAGTATCATCTTATTTCTCCACTCACTACATGTGGCTTTAGGCAAACAATTTAACCTCTATAAGCTTTGTTTTTCACATGTGGAAAGGTAATAACAGCAATACTTACCTCATAATTGTTGTGAGGATTAAACACAAATCTCTCATCTCAACACCTGTCACACAGCTCACTGAAAATTGGTAATAATCATCACCACCATATATGCTGTATATTTTAAGATATAACTGCAGAAGAACAATTAAAGAGGGTGTTTTAAGTAGACATTGTTATCTATGGGACATGGCTCAACTTATACCTCAGCTTGTATTGCACTTACTAGTGGAAAAAACTAGTGGAAAATTAAAGTGAAATAGTTTATAATTCAGGGAGTTTCACCTTTAATGCAGTATGTCTGTGCGTACTTTCCTGTTTGCTTGTGCTTTTATATCAGAGGGTATGCACTGGTTGAAAGAAAAATACCAGCATTCACAGCTCTGTCTGTGATGACCTGCCTTGACCCATGGCTCCAGCACTGAAAGGTGTAGGCTTCCAACTTTTCTTAAACTGTTGGAACTCCAAGTGTGTATGATCTGGCAGAGATTCCTCGGGATACACAAGAGCTATCTGTTAGCTAAAAGTCAGAAAGAGGTCGATTCCTGGGACAACAAAACAGAGGGTACGTTTTCAAAGTCCTCTGCAATATAAAGACAACAGAAACATTCTCCCTTCCCTACTCAACCCTAACCTGGAGAAAAGGAGCTGTTGGCAAGGAAGGAGAAACTACTCTTCCATGTACAAAAATACAAATATCATTATGTACTGCAGGCATATATTAATAAAAATAAAAATTAAAGAAGAAATAAAAATTTAAGAATGCAAATAAACTGCATTCTACTAATAGTACTATATAAATTTTTAATAGAAACATTTACTAGATCTCAGTTACTAAAGAAAGAACTTTATGTATTCACTCACTTATGTAAAATAAGAAACCAACCAAGTGGATATTATTTTATAACTCATCTTTGCTAAGGCAGTAATCGAGACAAGCAGTCAAGCAGTAATTTGCCAAAGGGAAGACCTGGATTTGATCTCAGTGTACTTGCCCCATAGTACCTGTTCTTACCCATCTGCTTCCTGTCACTCTGAATTAAAGTGGGCTGGATGCTTGAGACAGTAAAATGTCTGGGTGAATTGGCATAAACTGCTGATATGTAGGGTGCCATCCTGCTCAGACTTCTTTAAGGCTTTCTCTTCTCTAGACCTTTCTCAAAGCCAAAAAAGCAGACGTTCCCTCTTCTGATGTTCAAAAGTAGATACAACCATTGTCTCACTGGGGAATTTCCCATGTGTCATTGTGGTACCTCATGGCATCCCTGTCTTCCTGAAATGCTTCTCAACATGTGCTTCATTAATTTGTAGGAAATAGTTTTGGTTACTAAGTGTTTGCATTGCATATGTTGGTACTCCTAGATGTTCATAGTCCATCATCCCTGCTATTAGCTGAAGCAGATAGGGTCTAATTTCAACGTCAACTGTCTAATTTCTCCTTCCAGTGTATCCTCTGTTTGTGGAAGTTTTAAGAGTGTTGACTTCCACACATCACACATTGAGTTCCTCTTTAGGAGGCAGCTGACATGGGCTCTGGAATAGAAGGACTTGTAGAGCTCTCTAAAAGTGGGAAAGAGAGAAGAGGCCTGGAAGAAAGCTCCAGAGAAGAAACAGGAAGGAGGAGTCTACATTATCAACTTTGCTCATAGGTAGACAGCGTCCCAAGTGTTCTCACACTGGAACAAATAGTTTCCCTAGTTATCAAAGAAACTAAAGTAAGAAACAGATTGGAAAGGAGAGTGTGAAGAGCATTGGCCATATCGAATAGCTTTTGGTTTTATATTTTTTAAATTTACCTGATCTCACACAATTAAATTTACCCTCATTTCTGTGATATTTTTAGCTCCTTTACTGAGATAGAATGGATGTGGAAAATGCTGACCATCTGTAACATATACAACTTCATGAGTATGAAGAAAAATATACACTGTGAAACCATCATCACAATCCAGGCCATAGATACATCTATCCCCTCCAAGTGCCCTCCAACTTACTACTATTTGGTGATAAGTATACATAAAATGAGATACACCCCGTTAGCAGTATTTGTGCCAACAATGCGGTATTAAGTATATGTACAATCCTGCACAGTGGATGTCTAGGAGTTTCTCATTTTGCATCACTGAAACTATTTTTTCCTTCCCTGTATGAGGCTTGTTTTGCTGCAAAGCAAGAAGAAAGGTTAGTATTCTGAAAGAATCTTTGAACCTTTTCTCCCACTCTACAGCCTTAATGAGGTACTGGGTGTAATGGAATGACCCTGTAGCATCAGCTTCATTATGTCCTGCCTCATCGGAGACCTGACAGTCTACCTCTCCCCTCAAGCCTCAGTGAGGTGAGGGATGCTGAGCTTTTCACACAGCTCCATGTTCAGGCTCTTGATAGGTTAACAAATTTGCTTCTAAAGCTTTCTGATAAATGCCTGGGGGAAAAAGCTACTATATACAATACCATAGCACAGATTGCTCTGCAACTGACTGCTTTCATTCTAACAGGCAAAGAATGGTTGAATGCTAGAGAGATTGCCCTCTCACCATTGTTGAGCCTTGGCAGAGAAGCTCAGGAGATGAGTGACATTATGGTTAAGCACATGTGTGAACATGGTCCCTGGGTTATAAATGGTAACCAAACACTTCGGGAAAATGACTGTGAAGTTTTCATGTTGCATTATTAAGACAATAATAATAATCATGACGATATATCTCACAACAAAGTGATGCTAGGGATGTAGTGGTAGACATACTAATCATAGCTACTATTTCTTGAGGGCTTACTGAATGCCAGGCACCAGGGTAGGCATTTTTGTCTAGTATTACTTTGTTCAGTTAAAATAACACAAAGGTTGAAAGTTGGCAAATGTGAGTAGCTTACTTCAATTCTTTTAAACCTCAAAGAAAGGGATGGTTAATTTTACCTTGGAAAAACAAAGAGATTCCAGTCAGTGGTTTATTGTTTTTATCATCACTGATAGCAGAGGAAGCAAGAGTGAGAAGAACATTTTCAAAGGACAGCTTTCTCTCTCTCCACCCTTTCCTGAACTGTACCAGTGCACTAATAATCCTGGGATAGCTCATAGAATTTTCCACATTCTATTTAATTCTCTGATAGCAACCTTTGGAATGATTGTTTCTGATAGGTTCCCAGTATTCAGATAGCACACCAGAGAATAACTGTGTTCTTTTCAAGTGTTGCTTACATGTATAGTATATATGCACAGAACATATATGCATACACACTTCATCTCACCAAATTCTCATTCATGTCTGTGCTATAAATAAAGTTCAAGTTAATTTTTGTCATTTTATTTTGCTATCTTCAGTCTATCAGTGAGGACATCTCACCGCACGTCAGCCACACAGCAGATATCTGAAAGGAGAAGATGGAGGGGAAGTCTAGCTTTATGCTCAGCATGACAAGAACCTTGAAAAATACTTGTATATAAAAGGTGGCGACAGTTCACTTGAAGAAGCTTCTCAATATGTAGAAAAGTGAGATACTTTTCATATTTTTGTCTCAAAGAAGAACAAGAGAGGTAATTGTACTTCTCAAATTCTTCCTGTAAGAGGGCATAAATGTTTGACTTCCGAAGTTTCTTTGTGGCTATAGCCCAGAAGGAATTGGAAAGTCAGGAATCTGGGGAAGTGTTAATCTGAATAGTTCCCAGTAGGAAATTAAATTAGGAAGTCATTTAAAAGCATTGAACATTAAGTTATAAATAGTTTCATTATTAAGGGTATTGTCAATGCTCCCAGCTTGTCACCCACCCACTTACCCGGATCTGTATCGATAATTCTTATAGTTTAAAAATAAATTTTGAGCAGCAAGTAATTGAACATAAAATATTTAAATCACCTTTATGCATGAATCACTAGTTACTATATAATTAGGTGATTGGGCACAAAATGATACTTATATAAACTCAGGTGATGGTAAGTTAGTTGTATCCTGGCTGGTAGAAAAGCGTATTCACCAGGACAAACATAAAAGATTAAGGAAACAATCCCTTCAGGTTAATTAATTCATTCACCAACTTAATTATGGTGGCTTATTTTTACAACTTGTAGATTATAAAATATACAATGAACTGTGATCCTGGTGACATCTTCCCTAAAAAAGAGAAAATTAGTTATGAAATATAATTACCAATGTAATTGGCTTGGGAGAGATTCCAAGAGCTTATTCTTGTCAATCAATTTCTAAAAATAAAGCTATTGATAGTCAAGACAGGAAGCCATACATTTTCAATTCCTGAAGTCTGTGGCCCAAATTATAGAGAGGTTTCTTTTAATTTTTTCTCCATGTGTTGACACATGAAATAAATGATCATTAACAGAGAACGCTTGAATGAATACAGTAAAAGAGATTTGATTTAGCAATTTTCTAACTTGTTGATTGAAAAAAATAGCAAGTGCTAGACTTCCCAGTAGCACATCCGTAATTTCACAGGAAGCCTGGATCAGAGGTTATTGACAGTGGGTTTTCCAGCCACCCACAGGCAGGCTTTGCATCTGCAAAGCATACAGACAGACACACTTGAAGAGCTCCTAGGAAGCCCTGAACTCAGGGGTAAATATTATTCCATAAAGTCATCATAAGAAAAAAGCATTTAAAATTAATATTTAAAACAACAATACGTATATAACAGTTTATAGTTGACCCCAGGCTTTTAAAGATTGTTAATTAATTGCACTCACATATGCTTGTTTAACTTTCACATGTTTATGATTTATATATTAGTTTCTCTTTGCACTTAGTTTAGGAAGCAAGGACCATCAAATCAGAGCAGCCTGCTGGAGGCTGTATAATGACTCCTTAAACACAGACCATCAGACTCCAGGCCGCAGGCTTTATCTGGTAAATCCCACTAACTGTTGCAGTATGCAGTTCCAGTCATCGCAGGACAACAGTTTCCCAGCTCATAATTCCCTGTGTCTCCTGGGTCCACAGGTCCCAGTGGTTTGCTGTGAATCTTCTACCTGCACTGAGCACATCCACGTATTCAGGATGACACCAAAAGAGCCACAGGGGACAGTGACTGAGTGAGAACATGCAGAGAGCAGGCATGGCGAACCTTTCATAGCTTTCAGTGATAACCAATATCCAGCTGAGGCACGTGTGCCATGAGTTCACCACCATCGACTTAGAGGAATGCTACATTGCATTCCATTCCTCTAGAGGTTAACAGAGATAAATCAATTTATAAATAGAGGGTTTATTTTGTGTTATAGTTTTAGAAGGTGCAGTCCATGCTTAGGTTGACTGGCTGCTTTTAGGCCTCTCTAGCGGGGAAGCACATCATGGCAGGACACAATGTGGAGTAGACGTCATTGCCAAGATGAGAGAGGCAGAGACTGTAGTCTCACAGTCCCCTCTAGGGTATGTCCCAGTGACTCACCACTTCCCCCAAGGCCCCACCTTTTCTGGGTTCCCCCACTTTCCAATAGCTCCATGGCTGGGGACCAAGTCTTTCACACCAGGCCTTTGGACTATTATTAAAATCTATAGCAAAGGCAGATGGGCTCTGTCCCACACCACAGCTTTGCCACTGATCTGGAACAACCTGGTTGCAGTGGGTGAGAACCAGCCCCAAGGTGCTGTGAAACCAAATAGGGGCAGAGATGCAGGATTACACAGAGTGTGATTTACTGAGAGCTTACTGACACAAGTATGGTCCTGGGTAGTAGCAAGACCAGATGAATCCTTGCATTTGGGGTTATAAGAAGGAACAGTATACAATGGTCAAGACTAAAGTGGCTTCATCCAAGCCAGAATGTACCTGGTTTATCTCAAGCTAATATCAAGATGTCAGGCATATTTTTGCCCCAGGGGCTCTGGTTGTGAAGTTCCCCCCTACCATTCTTATGGTTGTTCACTTGGACTGCTGAGAAAATGCATGAGAAAAACCTACTATGGTTACTGAGGGGAAGTCCTGGTAGTTACGTCTTAAGGTAATCACAGTCATGTCCAGCTGAATTCCCCCTCTTCCTGCTAGCCATGTGTCCTGAGGTATACCTCTTAATTCTTCTGTTTCTGTCTATATATCCCCACCCCACGCATTCTGAGAATCTGATGGGTCCTCACATCGTACCTGAGAAATGGTGACCCCTGTGTCTTGGCTATTGGTTTTATAAATATGCAATCTCCTTGGTAGAATCCAATGGAAAATATTTGTTTTTCTCCCTTCAAGTATTTCTTCCTTTTATCATAGCTTTTACATTTATTTCCAATAATACCAAATTTATTTCCAATACCAAGTCTTACTTCTAAAAAGAAATATAATTTTGTAATAACTGTGCATTGTTTTCTGAGGATTCAGTTACGAATGATCCCTGTTCTCATCTTGGTTAATTTGAGAAAAATTATTCACTAACAAGTCTTTTCAACTTTAGAATCTATTTGTGGTACTGTATGTTTCTTTCAAAACTATTATGAAATGGAGTCAAATATAACTGCATGTACTTTTTACAATGCAGGTTTTCACCCGGATGATAATATATTCACAGGATGAGGCTCCTGTTTGTGTGCACCTCGTACCGTAGACAACATCTTCAGCAATCTTCATTCTACCTTTCACAACTCAGTGCTTCAAATTTCCCGATACTGTATTCTCAACCCAAAAACAATCTTTGCTCACTGAACCAAAGGCTTGAGAGAGATGATCCTAAATTCAAGTCTACGTAATGTGCTCTCACTCACCAATTCATTTGTATCCAGCCAATTAAGAAAATATTTTTTCCTATCTGTCTGCATACTGCCATCCATGTATAGCACAGAAATAATGGATCATATTTTCCAAACTTCATTCATTATGTAATATCCTAGTTTAGAAATCTTCAGGGGTAACTTACTGTATAAAGGACCTTGTTCACATTCTTCAGCTCAGGGACATCACCAGGGTCCCCATAGATGTGCCCAGTTTATTTTAAATCTCATTTGTGCTTTTAGATTGACCTTCTCAGTCTGTATTGTCCCTATCTCCTTGTATATACCTGATAACTGGTTTTCATTATTAAAAGTACTGTTATCCATAAAACATCCTATATCCAACCTACATATAACACAATAATTGGAAAATGTTTCCGTTGTCCCACAAACTCCAAGTGTAACTGTAGTGTTAGTTACTGTATTTGAAAATAGGAGTTAATATTGCATGCTATTCACAGTTTGGTGAAGACTTCATGAGTTATTATAGGTAAAACTCATTGTGAAGATACCTCTCTCAGGCACACCTGCTGAAGGGCAGTTATCCCACTCCACAGAAGTTTCTCAGAAATCTGCTTCCTCTTATTGCTCCAGCTTTTCCTTCAGTCTTGAACTTCCCTGTTTTGTTGAGATGTCTATAAAGTATGTTTAGACTTCATTTTGGTTTGGTGAAAGTAACAGACTTTTAAGGAATCCGGAATTTTCCTGAAGTCAAGTGCAAGCTAGATATCTGTCTTCTAGTTCAACTTTTTCCTACCCTGACCTGACCAAAAAAGAAATCATTTCCAGCTCTTGTTCACTTATGATCTCCAGGATCCTGTATATCATATTCTTACAAGGTGAAGTCTTAACAATGTATTTTAATAAATCATCATGTTACTGTTTCTAAATGAGAACATTTGGGAAACATCAGACTAACAAATCTCTAACCTCTCTTTACCTTTCCTGACAGTTTTCACATGAAGCCAGTGTCAGGAATGATCAGACTTCTCCATGTTGCTGAACTAGATGGGGTCAACCCTGAATATCTTGTGAGCAGCCTAATATGTCTCAAGAAATTGCATAAAACTTGAGAATGAGTAACATAAAATATAAAGTCACAAAATGCTTAAAATCAGGGACCTTTGATAGTAACTAGCCCGGACTAGTTCCCTTTGCAGATGATCAAGTAGAAACATACTATCTTAACTCCCAAAGGTGGTAGCTGGGAGTGAGCTAGCTGTCCTGGCTGCACTGTGTCACTTTTCCATATGATTGTCTTTCCCAACCCAGTATTTTTGGTCAGAGTCATTCCACTTTCCCCTTTCTCTGAAATGTTATTATGATTCAAGCTCATGCCAAACAGCAGCACTCCCTCTAAACAGCATTAGAATGCAACGCTGAATCCTGAGGAGGAAATGGTTTCACTGGGGTTTGAAGTCTTTTCTACACTCTCTCCACCCACATATATTTACATCTCTTGCATTCTTAACTGAATTATAGTCAAATGCTTCATCACAGAGGCTCAGCCAGGGGAACATGCCCTAGGGAGTTTATTCACAGACGAATGTATTATTCACAAGCTTGATCTGATCATACAAAATTTGCACTATAACCACACGCCCTGAGGAAATCCCTTTCATAAACCTAAATGATTATACTTAAAAGAATAATGTGGAAAAAAAAAAAGAAAGAAAAGAACAGGAATTGGAAGTGGGTGGAGCTATTGCCAATTCTCATGTAGGAAGGTCACCCAGGGACCTATTCTGAGCTCTCTACAGGCTCAGACACACTGCTCGCCTTCTCCCAGACAGTAGTTCCTTCTTTTGAAAGATCCCTTTTTGACAGTTTTGAAGAGACGCAGAAATGATGAATTAAGTAGAGTTGATGAATTATTTTAATGATGGTTTCTATGACAACAGGACAAATACTTTCCACTTATGTTTTGGTTTAAGCAAAATAAGCATTAAGCAAACCATTTATCTGAATGGTGCATGTGGCACAGAAATTAAGGAAAACCTTATAGGTAATTGATTACCATCAGGTAGCAAAGAAGCTTTGTACATTAGTATGCCACCTGCAAATAAAAGTTGCTCTAGTGAGTCAGAGTCAACATTTTCATAGCACGAAAATCTCTAACATTCCTTGACCCAAATAATTAAACCTGAATTTGAGCTTTAAATTCACTACATGTGGACCTCCCTGAGCTCCTCTTGGAGTGAGTTATAACCTAGCATATAACCTAGTATATCTAGGAGAAAGCTTGCTTGTATTTTTCTTGTAATTCTTACCTATGCAGGATTCCCTGTGGTCATTCTGTAAGTCCTGCCCTGGCTCTAGCCAAACAGTTTAAGCTGACAGACCGCTGCATTAATGTAACATCTTTGCCTTGAGTATTGGTCAGCAGAATGCTGTGCAATTGATACTTTGGCTGCTTGCAGAGAGAAACCTATCTATTATTAAAAACCCTATTAGTAGTGGTAAGATTGCACTGGTCTCCCTCACTATACTTGCTGAGTGTTATCTAATTGGTTTTTATTACTTCGAAAACCCTAGGAGTGTGGAACACAAATGCACATTTGCTATTAGTTGTGTTCTTGCCTCTTGTACTCGTTGGAGATGCTTTTAGATCATTTAGATTTTTGTCAGCAGGAAAGAGGGAAAAATATTAGAGTGTTTTGCAGTACCTGGAAAGAGACTGCAGACCCGGGATTAGGTTAGCTATAACTCCCCTGGGACTCGGCTACATGAACACACATCTTACGTGTGGCTTGTACCATTACCATCTGAAGCTAATATAGCAGCCCTATGCTTTCCCCCAGAGTTATGGCACTATCATTTTCTCACTTGAATGCTAAATGTTCATTTTCTATAAACTCGATCTTATTGCATTTTTAACTAAGTCATAAACTGGATTTTTTATTGCTACTGGTTTATTCATCTAAATGGAGCAATTTAACAATGAGCTCTCTTGGTGATCATTCCTATGTACCAAACTTATTTTTTGGAATTCGTATGTGCAATATTAGAAAAGTTGCATCCTTTGACCTGCCTTGGTGATTACTTCTCCTTTTTATCTATCTTCCCTGGAGATGTGCTATAGGTTTTGCTTTAAAATATAATTAGTAATAATAGTTACCCTATTATTTATAATGATAGTGTGCATAACCACAGCAGGAGCATTAGTATTCCTCTGGTAGAGACTTTATTTTCAAAGGACAGTGTCACTTTTCTTTAAAAACATTGTACCAGTGTAAACATTCCAAACTATCTTTGTTTTCCTGAAGCTTTCCCTGCACCCCAAGGACAGATTTGTAAGGATTCTGCTTGAGGTCTTTCTTAGTTCAGTGTCTCCTTCCTTCTTGACTTCAGAAACTATGCTTCCATTTTCACCTACTCATTGAAATGGCTTCTTCTGAATCACATCCAATACTATGTGTTCAGCTCTCTCTTTTATCTCTACATTGCTTTTAACAATATGCTACTCAGTAATAACAGAATTGCTTAAACACCTACTGTGCAGCAGTATTTAAGTCACTGAAGTATTTCATCAACTCCCTGAATTTGCACAATATCCATGAAGGTGAATAGTATTACATTCTCCTGTTTGCAGGTGAGGACAGCGCCTGAGAAGTAGGTGAAGTCACTTGGCCTAAACTTCTCACTTGCTGGAGAAGCCAAGACTCTTGCTGAAGGTCTCAGGTATCCACACATCCAGCTTCAGTCGGTGCTGCTTACAATCCTCTCTGGCTTGTCATGGTGACAGCTTTGCCTCGCATATCTCTCAGTCCAATTTATCCAAACTATCATTGGTTGAGTGCCCAGTAGGTGCCAGGTCACGGTCTCCTTCTTGGTTTCCTCCTGTCCCCTTGCCCATGAATTGTATTCAGGAGGGACACATTAAAGCTCAAATTACGCCATGGCTTTTAAGGTCTACGAGCTTTTCTTTCTCTTTTTCTCTATGGAGAGAAGAGCGTTGGTGAGGACGCTGAGGAACAGTACCGTCATTCCCACCCTGTTTCCTAATTATTAATAATTTCACTAGGATCCTCTCAATGCCCCAGTCTCATCATTGTAAATTTATTCAATTGCTCCCTTTTCTTTGACCTCCAAATCTAATCAGCTACTAAATGCTACCAATCTCCACCTTTAAAATTCATTCCCTGTAGCCAGAACTCTACCCTAGGCTCTAATCAGTTCACTTTTGAAATGTAGTCCTGGTATCGGAATGGCCTTTGTTCCCACAGGTTTTACACATCGCAAGCCAGTTATCCACTACCCTGAGCACTGGCCTCTGTGCTATACTCATCTAATCATCTTTGGTGACCTGGGTCTAAATTTTGTAGTACTCTGGCATGGTCAAAGCCATCTCTTCCATTAACAGAGAGTAAACTGAGGATCAACCAACTCATCTAACTTTCATGTGATGACAGGCTAGTAAATGGCTGAGACATGAAATTTATCTCACGTAGAAGTCTACACCCTATTCATGGCACTGGGATGCCTGTGTGAAAGAGGGTCTTCATGTATTTGTAATGCAGTTCCACAGCACGGGCAGCCTCCTTTTAGATGGTCTGTGTGATGAGAAAGGAGACAAAGGGACCGCAGATATGGGTGTCTCCTGTGCAGCACTGTCCTGTTGGGGTCAGCAGGTTGGCTTCCTGCCATCCAGGGATGATGCCTTTTATAATGAGAAAGTGAAGGAGATAATTATGGAAATTAATTCCTGAACTGCTGTGGCCTGTGAACTCTACCAAGCAGAACTTTGAATATCAAGGGCAGCGCTGCAATGCAGAACAGAAACGGAAAACCTTACCTTAGCAGTCTGTACACAGTGAACTAAACTATTTTCATACAACCCCCCAGTGTTATTTAACAAGAGGTGTGTGTGTGTGTGTGTGTGTGTGTGTGTGTGTCAGAGTGTGTATCAGACTATGATTGCATGAGCTTGGGCAGAGCTGTCACCTGATGCATACAAATGACCCATTAACCAATTAACTTATTGGACTAAAAAGGATAAATCAAACTGAATGACATAAACTTGCTGTACAAGGGTAGAAGTAAATTAGGGTATATGCCAGTCAGAATAAAGACATTGAAAGAAAAGGACTAAAAAGAAAAAAAAAAAAAAAAAACAGAATCTAATCCCTAGTCTACTCATTTTCTCCCATTCCCAGAAACAGCCTAATCTCTTTTGCAGAGAGATTAAAAAGTACCCTGGCTTGCAGAGGCTTTTCAGCACCCCCCACCTCATACTCTCTGTCAGCTCCAAGCTCAAGGCATGAAGAAAGGCAAGATCAGTGTTGAGAAATGCATTCTCTAGGGTTTCAACTATCTTTTTCCATAATCTGATTTCTTTTTAGCCAGTTCAGATTTATCCTAGCTCAGTGCTTTCTATGAAGAGCAATAAGCATATTCCAAATATGGATTCTGAGAAGTCACATCAGGAACGGTCTTCCTGGAATTCTGTGTGGTGCAGAGGGAAATATCCACAAGTGGTCTCCATGCATTACTCAAATTGGAAGGAGAGAGGATGACGCATTTCTATTTTCTAACACTGCTGAGGTGCATACCTCCTATAATTTTCAGAGACCCACACTGTAATTCACTCTCTGTCCTATGATCTGCCTCTTTTCTCTCTCTCTCATTAGATTTAATTCAGTAATAACACCCTGCATGCCATTCAAGCAGAAATACCCTTGCTGATTGCAACTTTTACCAGCTAGTCCACGAATATTGCTGTAATGTGTGTGTATGTGTGCGAGGGCCTACCTGCGAGAGAAAGAGAGCACAAATTGCCCTCAGTACCAGCCGCCTTCTCTCTGTATTTTGGTCTCTTACCCATTTCCCTTTCCCTGTTCATATCCATGGAAGTTGTAATTGCATCTCACATGAGTGTCACTACCAGTGGACAACTTCTCCTTCCTTAGCAGTTGCTACTTATGATGAAATCCTGTTTCCTCCTTTCATTTTTCCTATATTTTTAATTAACTCACCCCTTACTAAGTACAGATAACTCACCCATTCTTCTGAAACATGGCAATCGTTCTGTGAGCATTTTGTGCTTTTGCAAGTGGGATTTTTCACTCTAAGCTTTTTCTCCTTGCATATCAGTATCTATCTTGCATTTTGTCCATGTTGCTTTTTGAGTTTCTGGCTTACCCCCCAATTCGTTTCCTATATGATCATATCTTGCTTATCCCCAAGTGAACTTGTGAACATGGTTTGTTTTTGCCTTCCTTACTGCTGTCTGGCATGTAGATGTCAATTTCTCTTTCCTCTGGGAGAGGGATGAGGTGCAGCAGTTGCTGAATGGCATGTGCAGTTTTGTTTAGGAGATGCATCAGTATTTCTCGACAGCCTTGTTTCATATCTTTATGCATGAGCAGTATCGCTCACACCAAACTAAAGCCTAGCAGCCTGAAACTGCACAATGCATGTTCCATAAAAAAATGGTTTGTGTTCCCAAATGAATATGCAGCATTGATTTGCATGGTAGGGAAGTTGACGGGCCTAAAAAAGCTAAGATTTTACATTTATAATAATATTTCTTCGTCCAAAGATCTAAAGAATTGTTGACTACCATTCTAAAGGATAAAGCAGAAGACAGAGCATCTTATGCCTGCATATTGAGCAATGTGACTGAAGATTGCACGTGCCTATTTTGCAGGCAGGGTGAAATAATAGTCAAGTTCCAGAGATGATGGCAGTGTCACATGGGGAAGTGAGTGGCAGTGCCACCCATCTGATCCTGCTTTGCTGTGAGTTTCCTGACCTGGCTTCTATCTATAGCTTGTGGTTACAGTTAAATCTTCTTCCATTTTCTATTTCTGTTTCTATTTTCTATTTCTATTTCTTCTATTATTCTCTTTCTGTCATTAGAAGTGATTTTTAAAACATAGTGAAAGAAGACAAACATGAAAAGCTGAGATCTGGGATATATTAGTCCCATCTGTATATCTGATAGTGTTTGTTTACTTACACAAATTTGGGGAAATACAAACTTTTATAAGGTATGCATGTATGTGTATATATATATGTATATATGTATGTGTATATATACACATACATATATATGTATATGCTACATATACAAATGTAACTATGAAGTATATACATCTATATATGTAGTATATAGATCTATGTATAGATGTATAGATTTATAGATCTATATGCTACATATATAGCTGAAATATACATCTATATAATATATATAATTATATAATATATATGCACACATGAGTATATACTACATATGTTATCAAGACAAAGAAAAAAAAGAGATAAGAATGACAAAAACCACAGATCATTTCTCCTTAATGTAAGAAATTAATTACATGGATACACATGCATAATATAAAAAAACTCTTCAAAAAATATGGTTAGTAGTGTATTATAAAGGCGTCTTAGGAAAGGTGACCTAAGAAAACAAGCATGAGAGAAAAGGACAGGGAAACTAATACTTACTAAGCATCTACTATATATTCCAATACAGAGTTGGATGCATTCAGATAGAATACTTAATCCTCTCAACAGCCCTAAAAATAAGTGGTGCTAACTCCATTTTTATAGCTACAGGAATTGGCACTCATATAAATTATATCCTTTACACTGTAAAGTTAAATGGTGAAAAGATGATTTGATTTCAAATGATTTGTTTCAAAAGGAGATTTCCCCCCTCTATTTATTTGGGGAAACATTTTCTACCCATAATTATTTGTTCTGTTGACTAGTTTACTGTCTTTAGATAAGAATGATATGATGTATGATATGTGACCCTCTCTTGTCAACAGAGGAAATTCATATAAAATGCCATGAAGCCACAGAAGTATGTCTAGAAACTGAGCTTTCAAAGCTAAGCAGTTTTGACTATGGGCCCTGCCTGGTATTATAAATTCTCTACTAGCCAAAGGAATGAAAGCCATGTGCCGGGTCCTGTACTTGAACTACTCAACCTGGTCCCTCTGTAGCCACATCATTCCTTGTAGACTGAAGAGTCACAGTCTAAAGCAGTGGCCACCTGGCACCTGCTGTCTGCCTTCTAGGCCACCACCCATGCCTCCAGAATGCCCTACTCAGAGAATCCCAGGAGCTTTTGGCTCATCAATATTGGCCTTTTCCTAACTGGTCCTAGCTGTGAGTGTGAGGCTGGGGGAACCTCACAGATGTTTACAGTGTATAACAGTGCCTGGCAGTGAGGAGCAACTCTTTTATGTGTCTCTTCCTCAGACGCAGAGCTTTGAGGAGCTGAGGATTCTAAAAGTAATCTAGCCATATATGATGATATTATTTTGATAATACTGGTAGGCCTTCTGAAATATTGCCCTGGACTTCACAGGGCTATTTACTATACTACCCTGATGATATTTTGCTAGGGAGAAAAAGACCTATCTTATCACTCTGAACTATAATTCTAATTCTAAATGTTATGTGGCTATACATGTTCCTTCAGCTCTTTGTAACTCTGGGAAACAGGGAAGCTGTTTGGTTGTGACCTCAAGAAGCAGCAGTCCTTCATTTGTATTGCCGGCAATTAGCTCATACCCTTCTCCCGGACTTCATGAAAATGTGAATGCATATGATTGGGAACTGCAGCTTCTTCTTTCATTTCTTAACATTACAGAAGTGTGGAAATTAAAGTAAATGCAAAACAGGAAATATGATGTTTGGCACAAGTACACACAGGCTCATCTGTTAGATACCTAATAAATGGAGATTTTTCTCCCTGTTCCCGTTTCCCACCAGACTAATCCACGCCATCAGTGGGAAGCCTCAGTACTCCACAGTGATGTTTTGCTTTCCCATCTCTCTTTTAGTCTTCCACCCCGTGGATCTGCCATCTTCTTCCATGTAAATAGAGGATGCTAACATTGAGTCCTTTTTGTTAGGTAGCAAACCAATCAGCCCTAACATTCAGGCTAGCTGGAGAGCCACTGCTATGCCCCACGCTGCCTTTTCTTATTCTCATCCTTGGTTTCATTGTCTAGTTCTCACCCTATGCACTCACTTTCTCCTAAGTGTGGTCACTTCATCTCTGTCACTGGGCTTTTAGTCAGATGAATGTAAGACACTTAATCAAGAGACCTGGCTCAAGTTGGTACAAAATGTCACAGCCCATTTGCTTAAAAAGTAAAAATGAGGTCACTGGTCCTGTTTATCTTTAGCTTTCCATAGACAATAGCAGTTGCTGATTTGAATGCATTATGACAAAGAGTTCTTTACTTTGAAACCCACTGTTTTTCCCACCCACAGACGCAGACCGGAAATGCGAAAGAGCACCTCTGAGCATTGCTTACCTAGAGGCACATGGGCTCTTCTTCCCATGAGAATTTTCCCTTTTGCATTCTCTGCTTTTTGTACTCTTAGCATATTGAAAGAGATTTAGTTAGGGATAGCAGCCCTTCCCTTTTCTGAGTGAAATCAGCATGCACTGTGTGATATGCACACACTGGTGCATTTCAGATTTATGTATGCAAAAGATTTGCATGGGGCAGTTTCCCCTGTAGTCCTGGCTGTGTTTTGAAACTAAGAGTGATGGAAAAATCCTGTGTCCAGGGGCAAGTATTCTGAAAATACTGTTATTACGGACTTTTCTCTGTTGATTTCTTAGGCTGCCTTTGCATTAACAAGGTTCAGTACTAAGATAGTGTAATGAGGTTCAAATGAGCGAAGAACAGAGCCCTGTGTTTGGTCCCCCGCACGGCACTATTGTCGAGGGGTCAGATGCTTTAAGCATATTTCTCCATGAGCAAAATAATTATAGTGCCTTCTTACCTCATTTTACATGTCACCCAGCCAACCTGATTTTAGCTTTCAAGTGCATGCACACACACAAACACACACAATTTAAGTCAGCACATGCACAATGGACTAAAAGTGGATTATACAAAATGGAAGGAAACTGATTCCCTCATTTCTATTCATTTTTCCTAGAGTTAAGTGCTGACTTATTGACAATGAATTTTGCTCAGCTTGAGTCAGTCACATATTTCATTTGGAGCCGACAAGTTGCAATCTACCTATTGGCATCCTGCGGGTATCACTCGTGATGTACTAGTGGTAGCTGCTGCACCCTGGACAAGTGCAAAGATTTTTACATGTAGGCAAACAGGGCTGGCCTTATGCCTGGGGGAAGAAGGAAGCTTGGGAGATTTAAGCAGCACCAACAAGGTACCTTTGCACACTAAAACTGCAGCATCTCACAAAATAAATTCTCAACCCAACTGATAAAATCCATTGTGCTAATAAATGATAGATTTCCAGTCATTAGTGCAATTAGAAAGAAAGCTTCATTATCGATGTCACTGAAAGATATGGTGATTCAACCCAGTCACTCAAATCTACTTCTTGGGTCAATTAAGTACACAGGATTCAACAAAATATTTGATTTCCTACTTTGTTGTTTTTTTTTGAGAATTTATTTTGATGGATCTGTGTGGTATGCTTCCAAATGTGCAAAAGTAGCATTTTAGGTGAGCAAGGGCTTATCCTTTAAACAAAACTGTGGTAATTTTTAAGGTTGATATGGTTACAGGGTTTTGAAACACTTTTCCCTCCCTCCATTTCAACTTGACTGTCATAAGGGATTGCACAAATGCCGCAGTGGTGTGGAGGGATCAATCCCATCCAATTTGGAATATAGAGGAACTATTATAAAGAAGTTGGCATGGCAGGTTGGCCTAGAATGATGAAAATCATTCCTCGAAATGGAATTGGAGTCAGTGTTTTGTAAGTATTAATGACAGAGAAGCCATCAAGATTAAGAAAATTTGAGGTCATTTGCTGAAAAGAGTTCTCATTTTATTTAGCCTGAATTTTGGACCTGCTGCTTCAATTCTGTGCCACGTAGGGTCTTAAGTGTCAGGTAAAGTAATTAGGATGTAATTGAAAGTAGTGAGTGGCTAATGATGGTTTTAAAGCATAGAATAATAAGATGATAGGTGTAATCTAAAAGATTAATCCGTCAGCAGTGGGCAGAAGTAAGAGGACCATGTATTTCAGGTAAAGGCAACATGTCTCTCCGCTACAGTGATACCAGAGTGGAAATAAGTCTGTTCTACAGATATGTTCCTAGGGCTCTGGTGGCATCCTGTGTGTGACAATATAGAGACAGGGGAGCATCCAAGATTAGGAGCTGTTCAGTTTAAAATTGAGGCCTGAATTAATAATGGCAAAATGACCAGCAAGAGACACTAAGCATAGAAGACCCTGCAGAAAAGAACTAATAGCTTGGGGGTGTTAGAGGAAAGAGTGATTTTTCCCATGTACATTTTTAGGAAAGAAGCAAAACAGTATGACGGAAGCACATACATGAGTTCGGCTAGAGATAAAGATTTTATGCTTTATTCAAAGAAGGGATATATAAATAAGGAAACTGATGAAACCAATAAAGAAAAATCTATGTACAGTGAAGCAGGTGGGGTTTAGAATGTCCTTTAAAAGGCTCATTTGAGGAGGTGAATGGAAAGAAATATAAAGTCTTAGTGAAACTGTCATAAGACCAAGGGATTCTCAGAAGAAAACATGTTAACTTCAAGGTCTTGGGTTCATCCTCAGCCCCTCAAAACCTAACACACAAAGGGAAAACAAGTAACAAATCCTAAAGAGAGATTGTCTTAGTTACTTTTCTTTCATTGCTAGGACAAAATACCTGATGCTCAAATTTAAGGAAGGAAAGGTTTATTTAACTTACAGTGCGTGGAGGTTTCAGTTCATACTTGGCTAGCTCCTAGGCAGAGAGGCACATGGTAGAGGGAACCATTGATGGTGGCGGTAGACAGCAAAAAGCAAAAGGGAGGAGTAAGGGCAAGGAGCAAGCCTCTTTCCCTCCCTTATATTGTAAGCGGGCTACCCCAACCCAAAGAGCATGTAGCACTCACATAATCTCCCTGCCCTCCTCTTGCACAGGCTCAGGATGAATACAGAGTAAGCACCCTGGCTCCCTGCTGAGTCACATAGTTAACCTTCTAAACTTCTCAAGTTGACACAATGGACAACATCTCAGTGCCCTAAGGGCAGGTCCTTTTCACCCCAGGATGCAGAACTGGTGAGTCACTTAGCCAAACCTCTAGACTCCCCAAGTTGACACAACATAGCAACCATAACAGAGATGAAAAAGAATGGGAACACACACTACTACCAGCACTACCACCACCATCACCTCCTCCACCAAAAGTAATTGGATTAGATTGTTGGACATTTCCTTCAGACTTTCAAAAAGGGAGCTTTAAAAGTGGAGAATTCAGACACATAAGCCATAAGAAAAAAGTAATGGAAGAAGGTGGAGGAGGTTTTTGTAGAATACAGCTTTCAGGGTGAATAAAGGGATTAAAGAAAGGAAATTTTATCGGGGCCAAGGGAACATGGAGCTGTGTGGATTTCATTGCTTTGTTTTATCTGTTTTAGTTTGTTGGGCAAGAAAGAATTGAATGTGTCTTTGAAAAGTAGATGTAGCAAGTGCAAAAGAAAGGAATGAAAAGAGGAAGGATAGGCAAAAGTAGAGAGGATTTGATGGAGAAGAAAAAGTACAAATGGCCAATAAATACATTTTAAAAAGTTCAATACCTCTGGCCATTAGAGAAATGCAATTTGAAACAATATTGAGATTCTGTCTTTATCCTAAAAGAAAGGCTATCATCAAGAATTCAAATAATAACACATGCTGACAAGGCTGTGAGCAAAAAGGGACCCTTCTGTAGTGCTGGCCGGAATGTAAACTAGTAAAATCACTATGGAAATCACCATGGAGATTCCTCAAAAAACTAAAACTGGAAATGCCATTCAATCCAAAAGTTCCACTTCTAGGTATCTTGGCAAATGAGTTAAAAACATTGTCCTACAGTGACACATGCCTACTTATGTCTATAGGGGCACAATCCATAATGATTAAATATTGGAAGCGGTATATATGTCCCTCAACAGATAAATGGATAAAGAAAATGTTGTATTTATAAACAATGAAGTAATACTATGCCATAAAAACAAACTTGGGTCAACTGTAGGAAAATGGATGCACTTTGAGACCATAATGATAATGAAATGAATCAGACACACAAACTTAAATATCACCTGATTGCTCTTACATATGAAATCCCAAAATATAAATAATATTAAGAAAGAACATAAAAGATAGTAGGAAACAGGGAGATAGATCTTTTGCAAAAGGGTGATGGAGGGAAGGGGAATGGATGGGAAGAGAAAGGAATGAACAAACAAGAATTAAGATGTGCCATCTACATGTACCAACTACCCACCATGAATGTAATCATTATGCACTGCAAATGTGCTAATAATTACAAACAGCAAAGAAGTTACAGTCAACGGTCTCAATGGAAGTATTAATAAATTAATTCTAATGATAAAAAATGGCTTTTATTTTCATTTGTGAAGACATAAATAGATTGTTTTCTATAAAACAGAATGTCAAAGCTGAAAGGAAATTTAGTCTTTTTTTTCCTCAAAAGAGCATTTAACCTCGAAGAGAGACTAGGAAGACCACAGGGCCCCAAAGAAAAACAGGGTAGGAAAGCAGCAAAAGGAGCGTAGAGCACCAAGCAATTCTGTCCTCTATTTTGGCTTTGCCTGGGGCCAGCTGCACTCAGAATTCTTTCAGACTGTGATCTTAATTCAACAAGGGAGATCAGTGTGCCATATCATATTGACAATCCCAAACAGAGCAGGATTATTCCTGTCACTTCAGCTCCCATAGCCTTAGAGTCAAGAAAGGGGGCTTTTCTCCTACAAAAACCACAGAAAACACAACTACAAGTAAAGCTGAACAAGCCTCTGGATTTTATTGAAAAAATAAAGCAAAACCTATTTGTTCCACACAAGAAAGCATAAACCACATGAACGTTTATTTAGGATAAGAGAAGAGAGAAAAAGAGCAGTGATATAGGAGAAAGGCTGGAAGCACAAGGAAGGTCCAACAGAGCCTGCGCGTTCAGTCATCACAGAAACAGTCTTATCTGACAGAGTCCAGGACTTTATTGCCGTTGAGTTTTGTGCTGAGTGAAATAGAAATTTTCCTTAATTCTAGCTGACGTAAAAATGAAAATTGTTAATACTGCCAGGAATGTCTATGTCTTCATTCAGGTATGTTAGTTGGAAATATATGCCGTCTGAATAAGGCAGCTTTGACATTGCTGAGGAAAGCTGGTGTATTTTCAGCGTTCTCCGGAGAATCTGAACCAAAGGAAATATATAGATCTAAAAGCAGGAATTTGTTGCTGAATCAGCTTGTGCAGTTCTGGAAGCTGAGGGGCCCACGATCTGCTGCCTGCGAAGTAGAGAACAGGGAACCTGGGGGTCTGACTAAGTCTAAGGCCAAAGCCTGAAGACCCGGCATCAGCTGATAAAGGTCTTAGAGTCCCAAGGCAGGCTAACTTGGAGTTCGGTGTCCAAAGGCAGGAAAAGATAGAGCTCTAGCTCCAGAAGAGAGGGAGTTCTTGTTTTGTTTCTGCTTGTGACTTCAAGTATTCAGATGATGTCCACCCATACTTATAAGGACAGATCTTGCTTATTCAGCCTGATTAAAATGCTAAACTCTTGGGGGCTGGAGATTTAGCTCAGTGGCACAGCGCCTGCCTGGCAAATGCAAGGTTGTGAGTTCAATTCCTGGTACCGGAAAAAAACAAAACAAAACAAAAGAAAAAAAAGACAAAAGAAAAAAAATTTTTAAAAAATGCTAAACTCTTTCGAAAAACTCTCAAAGATACACCCAGAAGTAATGCTTTACCAAGTATCTCTTCGCCCAGTCAGGTTAACATTAAATTATAAATTACAATTGTAGAGGGCAACATTGATTTATCATGGTTTCAAAAGACGTGGTCTACCCTGTGGTTAGCGCAAGAACTCTTTATAAACATCAGCTACCTTAAGGCCTGTGCGAAAAGCCTTTCCCTGAATACCTGTTTTAAAGTCAGCTTTCTCAAAAATGCAAGGATACTAGGTAGTGTTCAGGTTGCATAGGGGCCGGGGATATAGCTCAGCAGCACAAGTGCCTGCCTGGCAAGTGCAAGGTCCTGAGTTTGATTTCCAGTACCAAAAAACCAAACAAAAACAAACAAACAAAAACAAATTACATAGACAGAAACCAGTTAACATTAAATTAGTGAATCCAATAAAAGGAAATACTAAGTGGTCAGTCTCACTGAAGTTCTGGCAAAAGCCAGTCCAGACTGGACTGCCAGTCCAGAAAGAATTAGGTTTGACTTGCCTAATGAATGTGAGGATAATGATGTTATGATGACCTAAACTGTAACCAACAAAGTAATTGTTCTTGAATTCAGACCTTTGGAAAGGTTTGTCTGTGTACTCTCCTTTCCCCAAGCAATATTTCTCCAAAACAGTGAATTTTCCTGTCGTATCCCAGTGATGATTGCTATGTATTGATAATGTAGTAGCTGAAAGTGTTTCCTTTAACTTTACGGGATACATGACAATCTGTGAAATAGCTGGTGCCTTCAGTAACTCTCCATACTCTGGCTAAAACTCTAGCTGCCTGGAGAGACCCACAGGATGGGTCTGTTTTTGTGCAGGATTTGTTAAGTCATTTCCTAAGTCATTTCTTCATTCCTAAGTCAGTTCTTAGGAATGAAGGCTTGTATGTTAGTTGATGTATTACACACACCCACTGAAGTGTAGAACTCCCGGAGGCACACAGAATGAATGCTGTCATGTTGCCATCAGCACTCCCCACTACATTTAGTCACCTTTCAAGAAAGAAAATTTGTTTTAAAACTGCCTAGAAGCTTTATATTTAGGACTTCATTGGCCTTTTATTGGCGGCATTGCCCTAGGAATCCAGGAAGTGGCTCAAGTAACCACCTGCTACATAGAGGTAAACTAGTGCCCAGAGATGATTTGGTAACCTCATATCAAATTTATGATTTTAATCTGAAGAGAAAAAAACTCATCAACTCAATTAAGATTTCCCCCATTAGCCTTTCTGTACCCTTTTCACTGTCCAAATTGTAGGAATGTCCAGTAACCCCAAGGGATCATTTAATGAACATTTCAAGTAAAAGATAACATGGCTGGCAAAGAAAGATATAGAAGCAGTAATGCTACTTATAGCATTCTAGTCTCTTTAGGGTCTTGGAATCTTCCAGCAAAATTTTGCCTCATTTTGACTGAGTAGAGAACTATGAATGAGCCAGGTTGATTATGGAGAACTTCCTATACACTTTCTGTAATATCCTGTTACAGATAATTTCCTGTATACTTCCTGTATATATCCTGTTATGGATAACTTCCTGTATACTTCCCAGAGACTGGGACAGGCCTCTGTCTCCAAAGTAGCAATTTCTGTCTTCTTATCCTTAACAATGTCTTTCTATTCAATTTTGCTATATCTGCCTGTCTGTCTGTCTATCTGTCAAAGAGAGGGACAGAGAGAGATGGAGAGAGAGACAGAGAGAGAGAGAGAGACAGACAGACAGACAGACAGACCACATTGCTTCATAGGAATAACACAACTCACAAAGTCCCATAATAGAAGGAAACACCATCATGTAAGATGCATGTTTGACAGAAAGATTGCTGGTAGATTTCTAATCCGTTACTGCCATATATTGTATTTTATGGATACAATATTAAAGGCTATATTTGGGTTTCAGATTACATAAAGTCCTGAACCTTCAGTTAAGTACACATATACATGCTGCCGACATGAGCACTGAGTTAAGTACGCATATTGCTGCTGACATAGCAAGCTAAAAGTAAAGATAGACAAAAATTAAAAGATTCTATCTCTTCACTGAGTGATTTAACTAACTTTTTAATTTTTTTATTTCCTATGTCTGTTTTGAGACAGGGTCTAGCTATGGAGTTCATGCTGACCTTGAGCTCATTTTGTAGCCCAGGCTGGTCTCTAACTCACAATGATCCTCCTGCCTCAGCCTCCCGAGTGTTGGGATTGCAGGCATGCACCACCATACCCAGCACAGTGATTTAATTAACTGAGAAACTATACCTTGATCATGCCTGCTGGAGAAGTATGTTATGTGCTCAAATGATGCAGGAATGGAGGTATTGTTTTGTTAAGGTGGTTTGCATAATCAATATGCTCAGTACCCTAGCAGGATGAAGAAGTTTATTTTCATCACTGTTAATCAATATAAGGTTTCCATTAGCATAAAGTACTTTAAAAAGAAAAAGACTGAAAAAAATAACTAGGCCAAATTTAAGTTGGGATATCACTTAAAAATATCCAAAAGATACAATAGATACTGTGAAAGGGAAAGAAACTGCTCAAGGGAAGTGACAACTGAGATGAGGGAAAGGAAACAAGAAAGGAAGGAAGGAAGGAAGGAAGGAAGGAAGGAAGGAAGGAAGGAAGGAAGGATGGATGGAAGGAAGAGAGGGAAGAAAAATATATATGTATATACAGAGGATAGTTGTGACAATTGTACTGCTGATTTCTACTGATCTATTGAAAGGAACAGTTAATGCTCAAATGTTTTTTCTTCTTTTTAATTTTTTTGACCAATTTTGCATGCTTATATCTGGTAATCTGAGCAACTAATTTGAAGCCAACAATATGCAATATAATAGTCATTGTGGAATTCTTTTCATCTTGCTTAGTGAAATTCTGTATTGTTTCCAATGTTTTTATTATTTTTATTATCTTTAAAAATAAAAAAATAAGTTTACATTAAATGGAGCTTTGTATAATTTCATAAGAGATACATATTTTTAAAAAGTAACATTTATTTTTTGTGTTCCGTGTAAACGACCATTAATGGTATAATATCATTTGAATATTAAATGCATACATTGTGCTCTGCCTTGTGAAAAATTATGTTAAAGTTAGTTAAATTTAATAAAATTTGATAGAGTACTAAGAGATTTAACTTTATATATTTGCATTTCATTTTGACACTGATTCAAATCATGGCCAATTTTTTCATGAAAATTCACAATGTAATTAGTGTTACAAGGTATAAAACATAGGTATACTCTTACATCTATGAAAAAACACATGGTTTAGTCCATGTAGACAATTTAATAGTTTTGTGAGGTCACTTATCAGAAAGTTGAGCTAGGAATTTTTTATTAATATCACTGCATGTCATCTGTGGAAAGTATCTATAAAATTAATAATTCTAAATAGACCCTTTATATCAGAATAAATTCTGCTTTTTGTATTCAAATTTAGCTCCATAGTCACATTATTGGCTATGGAAAGGATATTGTTCAAAACAAGATTTCAAAAATCTCTGACAGGAATAGACATTGTGTAATTGGCTTGCATGTCCTTACCCATCCTTTCTCTGAACAAAAGTGCTGCACTACCTGGCCCAGGGTCTTTAGCTCCATAGCTTGCAAGAGCTAGGCATTAAACTGCAGAATTCTATCACCATCTGTATGACTTCAGTTCTAAGAGATACATTGTTTCTGCATCCATGGCCAGAATCAACCTCAGCTGCCAACTGCTAGAATTAAAGAAGAATGTAAACAGCTTGATAGAGGGGTGGCTCCTGGTGCACCTGTGGTTTTGACAGCTTTTGCTGCTGCTTGAGGAGGAAACAGGTTGACTGTTTGTTCCTCAAGAGCACTTCTGGCATCCAGGTATTATGCAGGCATGCACTGCCAGCTGTGAAAGACGCGGCTTCCTTGTCACTTCAGAGAAAGATGCTTCTACCAGAAGTTCCCTCTTGCTATTTCATTCAGGGAGACTATGAAAGGCAGACAAAAAGGATCAAATGCAATGCACGTATCCTTAAAGGAAAAAGAGTGTAACATGAAATAACTTATTCTGAAGCTGTGCTTTCAAATTTGAGAGTGGTAAACAGGTAAGAGTAAGTTAATTGCAGTAATTGTTAAAGATGTGAGCCTACCAATGAGTGGATTATAGAAATGAATAACAAGAAAATTTATCAATAGTGAAAGACTTTTGACGACACCCAATATTACATCCTGATCAAGATGAGTAAGAAAGATTATGTGCCTGTGTCAAGAAGCCATAAATGTAGAACCCAATTCTTAAATCATTGGATCATTGTTTTTAACTGAAGGAATATGCTTCCCAGATGTTCTAGCACTTTTGTGTATTTCATTCATTTCATGGTTCAATTAAATACACACATGTATATCTTGAGGCAGATTTCAAAGATACATTTTTAAAATATATTTCCCATCAATTATTAAACCCACTATAGAACTTCAATTGTTTAATGTGTTATGAGTAATACAGTAGATCGATAGAATAAAAACTATCTTATGCTGTTGAGACTGTAAAGATGGATGCAAGGCTGGAATATATAAATTAAAGAGAATCACCAGGAATTTTAGAAGAAAACATGAGAATATATTTTAAGTCCTTGAGTAAGACAGTCCATTTCAATAACACCCTAACAACTAGAAACAGAAAAAGAAAATGATTATAAATGTAATTAAATAAACCTATGAAATTCTCCAAAGATGAAAGCGAGAGGGTAAATGTAGATTATGACTATGTATTACATATAAATGAAAATTAATGGAAATAATTCACACTAGTTTCATGGATAAAGCATTTGTATCTTTAATATCTAAAAGCTGTCCCTCATCAATAAGGGTAAGTCATGGTAATCCTGATAGGAAAACTTGGCAAGGCTTCTTAATCTGTAAAAGACAAAAGATGGGATACAAGTAAACATGGACCCTAGCTGATTGATGGACAGATGGCTATGCATGGGGAGGCAGGGGAGAGTGGGAGGAAGGAAGAAGTGCAAAGGAAAGGAAAAGACAAAAAATAAAATTAAACCAATGAATTATTGTTTAGTTAACAAACTGGACAAAGACTTCGAGAATGCACTCTTGCATACTAACATGCAATGTATTCCAATGTTAACTGTGTGTATCTTTAACACCACAGTGTTCTACAGAGGTACCCCAGCTAATATCACAGTTTTAAAAATAGTCACAGCAGAAAACTTCGTAGAAGCGTTTATAATAAAGGAAACAACCTACTATACATCAAAATATTTAATTGAATAAAGGCTCATATTATTATTGAATTTTAAAATTCCATTAAAACACTGCTGCACAATTTATTTAAAAATAAGTCCAGAATGTATCTTGGGGTGGAAAGAAAAGAGATTTCAAAATAATACATATGGTATTTTGTCACATTTATCCATATGTGTTTATATTAATACAGGCATAGGTGTATAAATACCTACAAGGGTTGAACATTCATAGTGGTCATTTCTAGATAGTAGCATTTGAGGAAATATGTCATTTTATATTTGTAAATGTTTTTGTACTATGTGTCTTGTTCATGAAGGTATATCATTGTTACAAATAGGATAAAGATATATTCAAAAGATAAAAAGCATTTTATTAAATTTAATTTTGATGTGCTTATTGGGATTGTTTTCATCATTGTGTATTTTACCTTGAGTAAAATGAGATGATTGTCTATGCATTTCTATTTCAGCAACATTTTATCTGGAATTTTGTACCCTGAAGGGAAAATTCCCTGCCCTTATCTTTTTGTATTTATTGGTTGCTCACTGTTGGTGCATTTGACATTTTATTTAATCTATAATTCGGTTATGCTCAGCATATCTCAGAAGATTTGACAATCTAGTTTATAATTACTTTTGTTATCATAAAATCTCAAAAATTGTTAGGCCAATAAATAGGGTTATAAATAAATTATTTTCAACCTCTTCTGTACAACAAATCTAAATGCTCCATTTAGTTCTGAACACGTCTTGATATCCACAAAAAGCCTCTAAACAAAATTAAGTTTAATTCATTCTAAAGGAAGTCCTTCTACGGGCCATTCGAAGGAAGGGGGGAGCCAATTTAAATAAATTATCAGATACTCATTCTATACAGATGAGTGCTGCTAATTACAATCAGTTTCATCTGTTTGTAAAAAGTAGTCCAGCAAGCATGGGTCAACTTTGTCGGCAGTTACTACAGTTACTTGAAAGCTTTATAATAACATTTTTTAAAAATGTTATATACCTTAGGATTTTTACTAATTTAGATTATTTTCCAGACATCCTCAAATAGCAAGTCTTCACACAAATTCCAATTTCTGTTTGCTTCTTCCTTGTTGATATGTTTAGCCTTTGATTATATTCAATCCTGTCTTTTAAACATTGTCCAATAGTTCTATAAATCCTACCCTTAATACTCAGCTGTTTCAAGTTATGAAACTGTTCTCTAGCCCACGCCATCTTTCCTAAGGGACTTACACCATCGCTTTTACATGCAGGTTGATCTAGTGAAATTAATTTCTTATTTAACTGTCCCAGGGTGGTGTCACCTAAATTATCACAAAATTAAATCAAAGTGGGTCTAATACTTCTAACACCTGTACAACATAGCACTTGATTTTCTTTCCTAGGTTGATTATAGCAAATCACGTACTGATGCTATTTTCTTTATTTTTTGTCACCCTAGTTGCTGTTATTGTTGTTTTTTTCTAGAGACTCATATAACTATGCCAAGCAGAGCAAGCTGTTTCTTTGCTTACCTCTTTGTCCAACCATTATTTTGTTTGATAAGGGACTTGCTGGACTTGCTTGTTATAACAGGCCCACCATGAAGAAAACCTGAGGGATTTTCAGGGAGATAATCACATCACTACTACCTTAGACAATAGCTTAACCTTTGCCCCTACACCATGACCCCTTTAATAAATTTCAGTACCTCCATTTTCTTAGAATATAAACTAAGTGTGCATAGTTTTTATGGTTTAAATATAAAATGTTCCCAAAAGTCTCATGTGCTTGGAGGTGGGGTTTTCGAAGGTGATCACATCATGGGGGCAGTATACTCATTAACCCGTTCATTAATCATTGAGTTTATACTGAAATGTGCTGCTAGGAGGTAGGGCTTGGCTGGAGTCATTTTACTACTGGTTTGTGACTTGGAAGAGCATATACTGTGGCCCTGGCTCTTCCCTTCTCTTGTTCTGTTTTCTGCTTTCTCCCTGCTTCCTGGCTGCCATGTCTTGAGAAGCTTCCTTGACCAGGCCCTGCTACCATGCCCTATTTGGCTTTGAGCTAGTAACCATGGACCACACTTCTGAAAACGCGAGTCAAATAAGCCTCCCCTCTTTAAGCTGCAAATACCAGTACTTTGTCTCAGGGATGATAAAGCTGATAAATACATAATCGTGTAATACTTCCATGAATTAAGTAGGGCAGAGGGTATTTTTTCTGTTTCTATTTCTAACTTTAGTATCTGGGACAGCGCTTGTCATATTACAGATACTCCCTAAATATTTGTTGACCAAATAACTGAGTTCATTTGTCAAATTCATTAAAGATAGCCTGAAAATATAGCAAAGTCCTTCTCAGTTACAGCTTAAGTAATCAAGATAAAAATCACAACACAGGACCTCTCTAAAGCCACAGCTGTCTGATGTTTACCAGCAACAACCCTGAAAGTTTTAAAACTTGAGGATTCTTTGGGAATTCTTTTATTGACTTAGCAATTAATTTAAATCTACTGTAATTAATTTCTGAGAAACCTGCAAAAGCCTATTAGGTAGTATTTATAAATCAGCTGATACTAACTTGAGAGAGTTGTTTGGCATAAATCAGCCTGTATCAGCAAGATATGCTGTCCTGGCATCTACCCAAATAGAAACAGACTATTTCCAAGTTTTAGCAAAGGTAATTAAATTCAGCTTAAAATGCAACTACAAGTCATTGTCTGATGTACTGGCCCATGGAAATAAATAATTACATATTGTATTAATAGAGTATCTATTTACCAGGAATTCAAGGCACTGTATTAATAAGCAGATAGTCATGATACTCTTGCAAATTAGAAATGGTATATTGTGTATGTATACTGTTTACTGAAAAATAACACTTCATGGAAAGTCATTGGCAGATGAATAGATATTCATTTTCTTTTAAAATGTGGTCTAATATTATCCCTTATGTAACATACAACCAGACCCCCATAATCACTGGGGTTTAGCATTCTATTTTAAAATGCAAGTGAGTCCTTACAAACAAATGCTACTGCCCTGCTTTCCAGAATTTTCTATAGCCTTGATGTTCTCAAAGGCTTTGCCTGTCTATGACTGAGCCATGACTACAATGTCCATGTCTTCTAACAAATTTTACAGCTTCATTGCTTCTAATCTGTAAAAACATCCTGCAAATTTCCCTCTTTCCCTTCCCACACACCACTGTCTTTCAACCTCTGGTGCCTCTTTTACCATATGTGTGTGCACACACTTACACACACACTCGGACACATGCCCAGGATGAGAAGCCTAATGTTTATGCAGCGTGTCCTAAGTGTTTCCTAGATAGACGATTACAGTTATTGTTCACTCCTTTCATGCCAAGCTACTTCTTACCTGTATGGTCTTCTGCAGACCTTCTTCATCTTGCAATCTGCTTGACTGATTGGGTTCTTAATACAAACTCACTTCTCACCCTATACTGAAATATTTTAGTTTCAAATTTTAATTGCTTATGTTCTTATTCCTTCCTGTATTAGGTGACTCAGTTTTTTTTTTTTTTTTTTTTTTTTTTTTTTTTTTTTTTTTGGTTTTTCTCCGGTACCGGGAACCAAACTCACGACCTTGTGCTTGCGAGGCAGGCGCTTTTGCCGCTGAGCTAAATCCCCAGCCCCTAGGTGACTCAGTAAAAAAAAAAAAAAAAAAAAATATTTGGCCTCCCTACCAAAATATGCCATGCCAGATAGAGCACACTCAGGGACTTCGCGTCTTCTGTGTGTTCTGGTTGTTCTCTCTGCCTGCAGAGTATCTCTCCCTGCTGTCTGCCTTATCCTCTAGTATTTGTTATGAATGCTCACTCCTAGCTAGTCCTTGTCCTGATTCTCCTTGGGGTTCAGTGTTATTCCTTCCCAGAATCCAAAATGATTCCTCAAACTAAAGGAAAACTGCTTACCTCTGTCGGCTGCTCACCACCTCTGTTCTTGTTCTAAAGAAACATGAGACAGAGCTTTCACGGGCTATTGCAGTGCAGTGAGCACAGAAAGAAGTACCTTGGAGGATATCATACATAAACTAAATAAACACTTACACATTTGGGCTAAAGAACCAGGCATATAGCTCAGCAGCACAGCGCCTGCCTGGCAAGCACAAGGTCTTGAGTTCAATTCTTGGTACAAAAAACAACAACAAGCAAACAAACAAACAAAAAACTATTTTGGCTAAAGAGAGACAATGTTAAATGTAATATTATTTTTGTGCCTGACTTTGGGTTCAGTTAAAAGCAGTGTGTCTCACAGTCTGGGCAATATAATTGCAACTATGGATTATTTACATTTAAAAACCCAGTAAATGTAGTGTCCACTTTTCTATAACCTTTAAATTTCACTCATGGGACTATATTAACTTTATAATATTAACTTGATGTTTGAAATATGCAATAAAATAGGAAAAATTAAGAAATTATTACATAGGTTTATTCTTCATGAGTTTTCTTTTATTTATACAAATCAAGACTATGAAACCATTCTTAATATATCTGTCTAGTAATTTTTCAGGGATGAACTTCTTAGATAGTTTTATCAAGGTGATAGGAAACCAAGAAATCAAAAGGTGATAAATCAATATCTACATTTATGCTTACATTCTAAAGTTAGTGTGAAATCCCATAGCTGTGTGTTTTCCATCCCTTTCATCTTCAGAAGAGAAGAAAAGAAATTTGGTTTAATGTTACCAGTTTCAATGGGTTGGAAGTAAAAGGGTCCAGAATAAAGGAGTGATCCTTATTATTGCAGGCATTGTAAGCACTGTGGAAAATGGTGATTTGATTCTATTAACTCACTAATTAAGAAAAGACTAGCAAGAATCATCTTAGGAGAGCTTCTGAGTTCTTTACTTAAAAACTGCGGTATAACCTGAGGGTTTTGCTGAAGTGGGTATTATAGGTATAGAAGTCTCTGACAATTTTCTGTAATTATACTTTGTGAAATGAGCAAAACCTCAGTTCAGGTAGGAAATGTCTATGAATGCCTGATATTTTGGAAGATGCCTTTTGGCCATTTCTGTCTTATGTAGGTTTATTTCTTTCCCCAGTTTGCAGAGCTGATCTAAGCTTAGGAGAAATTCTAGAAAGAGAGTAGGGAATTCTCAGACCCCTTGAAATCATCCTGACTTGTCTGTAGCCTGGCTGTAAATGTCACTACTCTTTCCTTTCTACACTCAAATACTCCACCCTAAGCACTCCCTTGATCAAGAGTGATTGGGATCTTGGTAAGTGCTGGGATCTGCTTCCCAGGCTTCTCTGTGTGAACTCCTTCAGCCCTTCCCTGTGCTGAGGGGCTGACCAAGGATGAGCAATAATCAACAGGCAGTCGAAGGACTTCAAAGTTAGAGCCTACAGTCCTCTACTACTTTTTGGTTCGCATCTCATCATAGGAACTGTACTACTTATCGAGGGCAGACAGTGACTTGGATTAGATTACCAGTACTGAATTCTATGGCATGCTCTTTTAAATGATCATATAATTCACTTTGGATTTTGTTTATCAAACCAAATGAGAAAGCAACTCTGTTAGCCGGTGAAATTGTGCAGTTTTACTCTGCTGGAAAACAAGTGTGCCACTTGTGAACTCTGCCAGCCCATGGGGAGCAATGAGAATAGACATTTCTGTGCCCTCTTCACCTCTTTTCCACCTCTCTCCACCAAATAGTAGTTGGCTGTCTTGCTGAATCTTATCCAGATGCCAGTTGTTAGTTTTAATTCAGAATTTTTGTCTTCCAAAATATAATTTCAATACAGGGCCAGATAGTCACTTAGGAAAGCCAATTTAATATTCATATTAGACATTCTTCTATAGAAAGTTGCCTGAGCTGGGAAGCCTGAGGCTTGAGTTCTACGACTGCATGTATTGCTTATTGGTTGTGTGGTATTTGGTTAGTAAGTTTCATTCACTCGATTGTAGTTCCTTTATATATGAAAAGAAGTTTTAGAATAAAACTTGCATAAGATTTTATTTATCCCCAAGACTGTTATCCACTGAACTAAAGAAAGGAAGAATGCTGAGTGTGGTGGCTCATGCCTGTAATTGCAGCACTATGGAGGCTGAGGCAGGAGCAAGGTCGTGAGTTCGGTTCCCGGTACCAGAGAAAAACCAAAAAAAAAAAAAAAAAAAGAATATATTGTAATCTACGGTAAAAAAAAAAAGAGGCCATGATAGCATTTTTGAAAAGATTCATATTTAGATAACTAGAAACAAGAGGGATAAATTTTTTCCCCTCAGGTTTCTACAATGTTCATCTTTTCTTATTTAGCCTTTTATTTTTAAAAAAATTTCTCTTTGCAGGAAGCAGAAAAAGAAGTAAAAGGTCAAGTATCCTTATATATTAAGGCTCATGAAAGGAGTTAACATTGCTTTTTGGCACTTGAATGAAATGATTTTTTTTGCCAGAAAGTAGAAACTCTATGCATTCTGTCAGCTAGGCTGTTAGAAAAATTAAAATATAATTCCCAGTGTCTTAATAAGATTGGGGCTGTGAATATCCCAGATGTGTGTAAGACCATGAAGCGGCTCTGTTGAGCCATTGGAAATAAGCCACATCTTCCCAGAATGTCACATTTACTTACAGCTTTTGAAAGGGGGATATCTACAGTCAAACACAAGTCAGAATAAGTCGTTAATATCAGACAGTAAAATCACACATTATTGTTAAAGATACACATGGATTCCTATCTGTACAGTAGATGCAGGCACATTAGTGTGCATTTTCTGTGCTGTGCCTCTCAGGAGCATTGAAGAAAATGTCCAAGAAGCACCAATTTTGAGTATTTTAAGTGCTTATTGACATGACTTTCAGTGTGAAGAAAACTGGAAGCTTCTTTATTGCCAGATGCATTTTTACATAGTGAAACAGCATTTTCTACAGAGTCAACCACTCATTGACAGCACTGCTACTACCATATGGACTGGGCAAGTTGCTCTATTTTGAAGAGCTTCAGGTTCTTCCTTTAGAAAAGAATGATGATAAGTTAAAGGTGATCACAGAGATTAAAATAGATAACTCGAGTAAAGTGCTATACTGAGTGACTTGCGTGGCAAAATTTCTCAGTAATCATTTCTTTTCCTTTCCCTCTTCTTAAACTGGAGCTTTAATAGTTCTCTTTAAGGTTATCTAATTTTTGCCAAGGAACTAGCCCTAGATTTTATGTATTACACGCTTTCAAAGGGAAAAAAATCTAAATTGTTAATTAACTGCCAAAGTGGTATCAGAAACTCTTTGTTAAAGCGTCCGTCATTTTTGTGCGCATATTGATTTTTGCTGACACAGCAGTTGTATTCAACCGCAGCATGCAAGGTGTATATCCAAGTCTCCTTCTCATAGACATACAATACAGTGGTGGAAGAATTTCAGAATAAATCCAGCCATTTCAGAGTAGGTTTATCCTTTGTCCATAAAAGTTTCCAAAGTTATCAAAGTATTGACTGAGCTTCTCTAACTCTTGTTTACTACTGAGATTGTTTCCGTCCATTCCCTTCCCCAGACTTCTTAAGTGTGAACTAAACTCTCCTTCTGAACCAATCACCACGGTAATTACTAAGAATACAAAAAGACTGGAAAATATGCTCATCTTCAGAGAGCTCATAAATAATTGTATAAAAAAGGAGACACATCCAAAATGGCATTATTTTTTCTGTCTTTTTTTTCTTTTTGTACCAGGAATCGAACTCTGGACCTTGTACTTTCCAGGCAGGCACTATGCCCCTGAGCTATCTCCCTGGCCCACTAAAATGGCATTATCTTAATGTGCCACCGGAAGGATATGAAAAGCACTTAGAGACCACTTAGTATGATCCCTCTTCATTTCTGAAATAAAGACCTGGGATCCAAGTCCTATCTCATATAGATTCTACTGTAATTTTTTTCTGGCCCAGAACTTCATAACTGACATCTAGTTGACATCCATGATGCCATTTATGCAGAAGTTTCCTTAGTATAGAATTGTGCTAGGCATTTTCATCCATGGGCTTTCATGCAGAAAGCCAACATGCATAAATTGGATGGACATATTCTGTTAAGAAGCACAAAGACTGAAGATACAGCACTGCTTGTATAAACACTTGGGCATGCATGATTTTAAAATCAATACCAAAATTGTAGTCATTTCTCTAAAGAATGAAATGTAGAATAACTCATAGAGAAAAGAGATAAAGGAACATACAAGTAGGAGAATAAACAATGTAATCAGCTATTTTATAAAAGAAAATGCATTTTGAAGAAAATCAGCAACCTTGGATAAAGATTACTGATGAAAGATAATAGTTTTCATTTTGGCTTATTCAAAATGCAAAAACATTTGGAGCTTCAGTTTTCACCAATTTTGGGTATTATTTACTAATTAGTCATAGTCTTGCGGACTTGAGACTTACACAAAAGTCAGCCATCAAAGCCCAAATACCCCATTTATTTCACTGGACATATCTACCATACTGTGGAGAATGGGCTTGAAATCGGTGGCTGTCATTTTCTTAGAAAAAAAGAATAAAACAAGTTAGAAAATATCAGTGACTATCAAACATGCCATATGCTGTAAAGCATAAGGGTCATCTGTTCTTATGCCAGTCTAAGGCAAAGGAAGTAAGCAGGGGCCTCAGATTCATGCCAGGTCTCACATAAACTCCTAATGCAAGAATTGTCACAATAGAGATCTGTCACTATCCTTTGCACAGTTCTTAGGTGAGAGCCATAGATGTAGCTGCCGTAACAGTGAGATGGGTGGAAAATTACAAAGAAATCGTCCACCCAATTTTGCAGTCCTGTGGTGATGTGCTTTCCTTTATTTTACTGGTTTCCAAAAATCCTAAACTGTGTGGGTCTAGAGTAGTCAGTCTTCACATCACCGTGGGAGCCACCCTTCCCTTCATAGGACCCTCAACTGCACTCTGATCTTCAGTGAAACGGAGACACCAGCTCTTCTTTGTAGCTACATCTTTGCAGGAATACACGGATACTGTTTCTGTTGCCAAGACTGGAGAACTGGGATAGGTGCAGGTTGTATTTTGAGCTTTTAAAGAAAAGTCTTAGGATGTGTTTCTTACTGAAATGTTGTTGTAAATGACTGTTCATTGATAGGTTATTTAAAATCCCGTTACAGACAATTGTACCTTCAAAAATACTTTATAATAGGCACATCTATCAATGTAATTTATCTCTTTTATTATGTGAGAAAATTATTATTATTTAAGTTCTAACCTCTTAGACTGGTTAAATCCCCTTTATTAATGCTATTTTAGTATGCTTCATAATTTTTCTCTATAGCAAGGCAACAATATAAAATTCATAGTTTTATAAATATGTTCTATGTTCCTCATGAGACTAAGCCCCACAAGGGCAGAGGCCCACATGCTTTTTAAATTAACTTGCATCCTCATAGTATGACCCATACATGTCAATATGTGTCTTACAGCATGAATAAAAAGATGAGTGCAGGAATATGGTGTTTATTGTGCAGAGGGGGTTGTATTACACCTTAAAAATTTTACACTAAAATGGAGGTAAGACACATATTCTGCCATCAGGAAGCCTGAAGTCCATCTTGGGCAGGAAACAGAATAAAAGTAGTGTACATAAATAACAATAATAAATGGCATAAATATTATATAATACATCTGGGCAAAAATGAAGCAATATAGAAAGGGCATATTAATCATTAGGAATATAATTTTAATGGGAAAATATACATGTCAACTTTTGAATGATTAATGTGCATAGGGAGTTTTATAACATGCTAGGAAATATTCATTTTTAGATCTAATGCTCCTGTAATATTTATTCCTTTAAAAACTGATATATAAAATATACTGCTAATCAGAATTCTATTAATTTCTAACTTAGTGTCAAGAATGAATATTTCAATACAGGCCTAGCACAAAATAATTATTGCAATTAACCCAACAGTGAGGCACTGTTAAGACATTTAAGTGTCTTTCTATTTTAAGAAAAACTTAAATTGTATTCACTACAATGTTAAAGGGAAATTATTACATGTGTAAGACTTGTACCCTTGTGAAATGGTGAGTTTTTGAACAGAACATATTTGGGTTGTAACCCAATTCTACTAATGTTTAAGAAAGTATAATCTCCTTTAGCTTTATTTTCCTCATCTAAATAGAAATAAAAATTCATTTTGTAAGAGTTGCCATCTGATAAGCTTTAGCACATAGAATAGTGTTTTACATAGGTCCTGTGTCAATAGTGCTTCTTAATAATAACAGCAATTGTGAATCCTTTGGCACACCCACTATGTACAAAGGGTGTTATATTTATCCCTGTAGGAGGACTGTATACTAAAATATTAAAGTGGGATTCCTTCTCTTTGACAAGTTTATAGTTTACTCCACTAGGAGTTCTAGAGTAACCTGCAGAGAAGTGAGAAAAGTCATGAAGTTGTCATGAGTCTCCAAGCAACTCAGTGGAATGTCCAGGGTCTTGTTGGAGGACTTCAGTGATAACCAGCAAGCAGTTCATATGGAAGCTATTGCTGGCGAGGCTTCTCCAGTGGAGTGAAGAAGCCAGCTCATCAGGTGGAGAAGGTTAGGAATGATATTGGGAAAAAACCCAAGAATTCAAGAGAGGAACTACTCTATTTAATTCTAAAGAGAATGAACAGGGTTCTTTATAACTGAATGTAGAAATAATGATTCCTTCAAATGCTTACTGGGAAACCACGCATGTGCTGGGGATGTGTAATGTGAACTCCACCAATTTTCAGCCTCTCCCACATTTTTTCCCTTCAATAATCTCCACCAAGTCCATGGTTATATTCTTAGCTTGAAACTGTAGTTTTCTTTTACATTTCCCCCTCCTTTCTGCCTGTATCCCTTCACCTAGTGAATCTTCAAATTCAGCTCCATGTTCTCAGAATCCCACCTATGTCCTATTTTCCATTCCCACAGTCACTTCCTCAGATAGGCACTCATGGCTCTTACCAAGACCATTAGAACAGCTTCAGATCCCTTGTCCCTAACACTGGTACCTAGAAATGCTACCTACAGTAGTCATGTCTTCACCAAGATTCCCTGTTGAAGCAAATTTTGTAGATTTATTTGCATACAGGAAAAGAAAAAACCCTACATTTCTGTGTTTGCATATCAAAGTTCTACAAAGGTTAGCTCTAATTAATCTTTCCTTTTTGTTTCCCACTGTAAATATCTCCCTTCCTTCCTCTTTGCTCCAAAATATTATTGAAAGTGAACTGGAAGACATCAGCCATGCTGAGCTGTAAAAATAGGTTGAGAACAATGATCTATGCTCTCCTTGTCCTCACAAGGGGCTACATGCTGAGACTTCCAGGAATTTTGTGCAAGACAACATCTACAATGTCCAAATAGCTTTGCCAGATGATGCCACACAGACAGCTTCATGATATTTTTCTCTGCCTCTGGGATAAGTAAGATTGAGCATGCTTCCTGTAAGAAACTAGATATCATCTACAAAACGACTCACTAGCGTCTCTTCTCTACCTAGCACCATTGGATTTTTCCAACCTAATGGAGAAGAGCTGGGACATAAGTAGCATTTAAACCAGTCATATTGGGTTGGTATCAACCACACATCTCTAGTGGTGTTCTCCAGCTGAAAGCAAAGTGGAACAATAATTAATGAAGGTTCAAAATAAATAAAAAAGAAAGTAAAAGAAAATTAAAAAAAAAAAATGACTTCCCCTCAGTTACCTAGCTCTGTAGGCCAGGGTCTATCTTGACTTTGTCAGCTGCATGCCCAAAATTTAGAGGAAGTAGACTTGGCCTGAATCTTTACTTTTTTTTTTATGTTGGCCAATGTTTGAACATTGGATTGCAGAGAAGAAGCAAAAAAGTAACTTGTATTATGTAAATTAGTAAATCATCAACTAAGTTTTATGTAAACCATTTTCAATGTTTGGCATATTTCTTTCTCTACTTCAGCTTTGTGTTAGACAGTGTCACCAAACTGAAACCGGATTTTACTCTAAAGCTATTTGAAGTCACAAAATAGAATGACTCGGATTGAATAAACCAAAATAAAATGTAAGAAAAAGCTCGAATTAGGAAACAGTATCATAGTATAGTGGTACTTAATATAGTCCAAAGAAATCTCTACTGTCATGCACAATTGTGATGGATAATAAATATAGTTTAGTTTCAGGTAAAGAGAGTTAAGCTAAAGGACTCCTGAGAGATTTAATACACAAGCTGGCAAGTGACCATTTCATTGTTAGAGCCCAAGAGGAAGGTAGTAGATGCATGGGGTATGAAGTCAGCATTTTTCCTGCTGTTGGCTCACAGGGAAGCAAGAATAACAGCACTCTTCTATTGTTATGGGTCTAGTGGGTAACTGTCAGAATCAACCACTTGTAACCTTATTACCCCAAAGGGGATTTTCAGTGTTACAGCCAAACTGTTTCGTTTCTACAGTGCCATGTGGCTCTTTCGAATGACTGACCATTTCACTGTGCATAATTCAAGAGTTTATTGAATAAATGAAAGCACTGAGTTCTTTTTCTCTAGCTAGTGAAGCAAATTGTCTTGGCAGAATTTGAGAACAATGGTGCTTATTATTATAGAGGACCAGTACATGGTGCTAAGAAGTCGGTCATCCTTAGAGCTGAATAATATTTTATGATCAATAATTCTTTATGATTAAAAAGCAGTGTCACGGCATCATCCTTCCAGCTTTCAGGTACATTCTGAAAAGTATCTGTGTCTGTTAGCAATTCTATTTTGCAAATGAAATTAAAAAAACAGCAACTGAGGCTCAGAAAAAAAAGCTTAGAAACTTGTCAATGATCACACACTAGTGGAGTGGAAATGAACTTATCATCACTGACTTTTAATTTGTAATGACAAATTATCTTAAGGCATTCACTGTCACTTTATTGTTCATTTATTGATATCTGTGTGCATTATTTTAGAAATGCTGATAAGCATCAGGTTTGATCAAAGTAAACCAAATAGTATGTCAGGATAAACAGTGAAAATAATAAAAGACTGACATTTTTTACAGTATAAAATATACCCAATAGAGGATACAAACTTACTGGAGTATTTATTCTAATTGGGGATAATGGTGGAATTAATAGGGAAACTTGCAACCCTTTTCATAGAATGATGACATCATGTGCAACATATAAATTCATACCATGTTTAATGCTATAATATCTCATGATTATGTCACTCTCACTTTCTCACTCCATTCTGTCAATTTTCCTCTTAACTAGTGCCTCATATTCTGAAGTTTAAAAGAAGAGAGATGTCTTACATAGCCCTGTGTAGTAACTTTTTAGTTACAGCTCTAGGTTAGTCCTTTTGTAGAACAGGGATACAAAACTATTAGGACCAATGAAGAACTGCCATAGACATGGAATCAACGTTCTTTACTGAGCCCATCGGTCTAGATTTGTCAGCTTTATTGGATTAGTAAAGTACGCTTCTGGGCATCTGAAGGGAACACGGAAGTGTGACACTGGGTACTATATCGCCTCCTGAGCCTTTTGCCTCCAGCACTGTTTCCTAGCTGTGCTTCCCAGTCACCATGCACTACCCTGCTCTTCCACTGGGATGCTTCTGCTTTGGAGCCAGCTGCCTGAATCCCTTAAAACTGTGAGCACAATGAAATCTCTCCTTCTTTAATTTGTGGTTGTCAGGTATTTTGTCCCAGCCACAGAAAAGTAGCTAACATACTTCCCCTTGGCTTTAGAAAATATTTTGTACACACAGCGCAGTCACGGACCATAGTTTTAAACATCTTTTCTTGGCAATTGCTAAACCGAGAATAGCACAACAGTCTGCAACATACTCTACAGAAACAGATAAAACTGATGTTCACTGTGGTCATAAGATGTGAGAGTCTGTGAGCTGATTTTAACACAAGCCATAAATTATCATTTTAAAATGAGTTCATTTCACCTCTAAAATAAATCATTTACACTTAGAAACATGCAGTGAGGTGGGATTCCCTCTCCTGATCCTTAACACAATAAAATCTCAAATATGAAAGTAAAAAAAAAAAAAAAAAAAAAAAAAAATTCTTCTTTTTGTTTTTTGTTTGTTATACAAATATCTGATTCAGTGACCTTCAGAAAGAAATGTACCTTCCATTTACAGATGGCCTGAAGTGGGCTCAGATTTTTATGTTAAATAATGACTTGCAGGGGGGTGGTGTAGAGGGGCCACTGTCAGGAGAGCAGATCAATTGGCCAATTGAAATGCCATTTCTCCACTCTCTGCAGGATGTTGCTCTGTCTCTTTGCTGTCTCTCTCACTCTTTTTTTTTTTTTTTAATTCTTTTGTAGTTTGATTTAGATATAAAAGCTGAGACATAATTTAAACTGACAGCAGAATCAAACAGTATGACCTTGGCAGGATTGTTCCAGGCCTTCCACATAGTCCAGGGGGGGTAGAGTGTGGGGAGGGAGAGTTAGGAGAGCGGATGGGAGAGGAGTGAGCTGTGAGAGGAGTGAGAGGAGTGAGCGTCTCCAGATGGCAGTGCCATCGCTCTCAAGTTCTCCTAGAGACTGGCCTCAGCTCTGGTTGCTGCCAAACCTGTCCACCAGGGGAATCAGAGATAGATTGAAAAGAAGGAAAAATCGGGCCCCAGCGAATGACAAAGATTGGAGCAACAGAGCAGAGATAATAACTAAGCCCCTTACGTGGCTCAGTCAGAAGTTGAATGACTGGTATTTTATTGTTTCAGCGCGTAGTGTTTCCCAGGTAGTGAAAAATGGCCAGTGCCCTCTTTAGTAACAGGATAACCAGATAAACACTACTTTGCTAGAAGACAGACTCTGAAAGGATGGCTGGCAGGAGGGCACTTAAGACCTTGGCTTGCAATAGACCCCCCAAAAGATTTTTGAGTAATAACTGCAATTTGTGTACCCAAGGGCAGCCTAATAGGCATGTTTGAGATGACTACAGACAGTACAAGATTGCTTCTGGCGTTTTTTATAACTAGAATTCCAGTATTCTAATCGGCAGGGCTGGTAACCTTTGCTTCATCCAGCAAACATCCTTCCTGTAGGGTGCCTCTCTGCAGAGTCCAGGTGCCTGGGAGGCCAAGTCAGCAGGTGCCTGTGTTGAAAGTGCTTCGCCCCAGCCAGGCCCTTGGTGAATCACCCTGCACCACATCAGAGAGCACCTTGCTGGGCCAGTGTTTCTTTGCTTTCGATAATGAATGAAAGCTCCACAAATATATCCAGAAGAAACTATTTTTGAAAAACAAGCAAAAGAAAAGGAGAATGGGAGGAGGTAGGACAGTGGTGACTATGGAGAGATATTTCTCAGAAACAGCAGTGGAAAGCTACAGTTTTTTTTGGTTTTTTTTTTTTTTTTTCTGGTACCAGGAACTGAACTCATGACCTTGTGCTTGCCAGGCAGGTGTTGTACTGCTGAGCTAAATCCCCAGCCCTGGAAAGCTATGGTATAGGAAGGAATTAAAAGAATACTTGAGATAAAGAAGCATTTGAAATGCAGTGTGGCCTGGCCAGTTTTGTTACTGGACATGAAAGTGATGATAACAATATTAACAGAAATAATTACCGCAGAATTCATGTTTTGTGCCTGGTGCACCTTGAAATAGTTGATATACTGTGTCACGTAACCCTTCCAGTGACATGACAAAGTAGGGGGATGTTAGACAATGTTACAGTGAGATTTTATACCGAAGTAGGTTGACTGCAGAGCATTCTCAGTGTCCCACAGGGGCAGTACCTGCCACCGTGTACAATCATGACAGCATACAGAGTCATCACTCAGAGAGGAGACTTAGTTCAATCACTGACATGCCCAGAGGGATTATCTCAACTGAGAACACCCAGCATTAGGGAGACTCCAAGGAGTAGCACCAAAGCCAGGAACTCTCAGGCTTTTATTTAGATCAACAGTGTAAGAGAAAAAGTAACAGAAGAAAGTGGTTTGGGCAAAGAGCTGTCTCAAAGCTAGGCAGTTTTCACGGGGAAAAAGGAAGGACAATGGCCAAACACTACATGCTTCACTAATCTAAACTTCTTGTTCAAGCACTCACTCCTCAGTGAAACTGTGTGCTTTCCCCCTCATTTTAACCATTCACTCCTCAGCCGAATTCCCAGGTACTGTGTTCTATCAACCCTTCTTGAGGCCTGACTTTGGGCTTAGGATTTTGAAGGTACAGTAATGGTGAGCTACAAACCAAGTTTGTACCCTTCAAGAACCTTTACATTTCCTCGATAAACAAAGTTTAAGACATACAACTACCTCAGTTTTTCTTTAGATTCAGATGAAATACAAATAAATAATGAGAACCCCCAAATGTAATTGAAAATAATACAGTGATGACCTACATGAAGTTGAACAGAAATCTGACACAATGAGAATCATATGGAGAACCCATGAAGGTGGAAAGTGCAGAGCCAGAGGGAAGGTGCAAGACTTGGGGAGTGAAAGGGGGAGAGACTAGTATTCCAAGAGAGAGCAATGTGATGAATGCCAAAGTGAAGCAGAATGTGTCATATATTCGAGACGGTGAATTGACTGGAGAGATCCAAATGGCTTGGTGAGCAAGCAAGGAACCGCAGAGCGAGGCTCGTGTGATGAATCAGAGGAGAACTGAATGGGAGGAATGCTGGAGCTTTCTATGCAATTAGGGGAGAGGAATCCCGGTGAAATCATGGGGAACTGTTGCCATAGTTGCCTATGTAGTGAAGACATCCATCTAGTCTGGAGAGATCCGCTCTCACCACTTGTGTGAGGTGCATGCAGCCTTAATATCTGAAAGCTCAGCTTCTGCAATGAACCACAGATGCCCGTGGAGCTTGTGTTCCACACAGGAGGAACAAATCAGCCCTGCCTTCTTCACAGTCAGCTCACATGCCTGAGATAGATGGTTTTCCCCTACTCACAGCTCCGGAAGTAGGAGTGGGAGGAGGCTCAGGGTTGAAAGGTGCTAGTTTCAGGCTTGTAAATACACCTTTTAGTTGAACAGAGCTATCATGTGTACAGCTCCCTCCTCCTCACTCCGTGAGCAGAGCCTCATCCTTCAGCTAGCTGGAATTACCACATCAGTTCACTCCACCAGGTTTCCTTGACTTCGCAGTTTTGCTGATTGCCTGGCGGTCACAGACCATACTCTGCCTTTTGCTGATACAGGGACCTGAGAAATGAGGGAATCAGAAACGCACATGGCTGTTCTGATGTTCTGAAGGCCCCAGCACAGAATTGTCTCTGAGCTGGGATTTCCGTTATTATTAAAGAAAGAGATTCAAACTCTCCCAGTCCTAGCTAGCTTCTTTCCAACTCCCCTATTTTCTCCCTCTTAAACTTTTTCTCCTCTGTCAGTCAATCCCTTTGTGAGCAGAAATTATCTACAGGCAGTCTGGGGACCTTCTGAGTGTGTGGTGTGCATCCCTCATTCTTGCTTGAGAAAAATATAATAACATCTTTATAGTCAACTACAGGGATTTGTGTCCAGCGTATGAGGTACTTAGCAAAATGCATTTCCTCAATTTCAGAACCTTGGAAACCTTTCTCGGCTACACTATGGGGCTGCAGGATTCCAAGGCCCTGGGTCAAAGACACCTTTCTTTTGACCAAAGTTTCCTTCTCCAGTTCTGTCAGAGAATCTGAGAAGTGAGGAGAAAGTATAAGTCAATGGTGCAGTCCACTTTGAACCAGCCATCACCATTTCCTAAACTAGCACTTTGCTGAGCTCCTGTTGCATTAAAAGTTGTCCATACATTGTTATAAAAATACTTTTTATGTTTAAAGTTTTTATTTTAGAGCAGTTTTAGATGTACATAAAACTTTCAGAGTGCAGACACTTCTCCATATACACAACACACTTTTCTTCTATTATTAATATATTGTATAATATGTAATAATTATTACATAAATATTGATACATTAAGTATTTATGTTCCTCAGATTTCTTTTTTTTTTTTTTCACCTAATGTCTTTTCGTGTTCTGAGATTTTACCTGGGTACCACATTACATATAATCACATTACACAGACGTCTCCAGACTGTCGCAATTTCTTGGGCTTTCTCTCTTCCTGATGACCTTGACAGTTTTGAGGAATACTCGGCAGACACTTTGTAGAATGTCCTTCATTTGTAATTGGTTTGCTATTTTTCTCATAAGGTGAAGTTATGGGTTTGGGGGACGAAAACTACAATGCCATTTTCCTCAAGTCCTATCAAGGGTGCCTGCTCTCAGTATGACTGACCACTGTTGACGTTGGCCCCAAGTACCTGGCTGAGGAAGTGTTTATCAGGTTTTCCAGCTGTTCCTCATCCCTGATTCCCACATAGTACTCTGTAGAAAGAGTCACTATATGTAACCCAGCTTTAAGGAGAGGGAAGTTATGTTTCATCTCCTTAAAGTGGGGAAGCTACAAAAATCATTAATAACTTTCCTGAGTATTAAATTATTTGCTCTTTGTTCTTTATTGGATTATTTGCTTGTAACAGTTTGGGTTCCTGGATGTTTATTTTATTGTTTGGGTTGTAATCCAATGCTATTTTGTTTTGTTGCTGTGGTTTTTGTTAGCTTGGTTTTTTTGGGGGGGAGGGTGCAGGTGGTACCAGGAATTGAACTCAGGGCCTTGCATGTGCCCCGCACACGCTGTACTGCTGAGCCATATCCCTGGCCCTTTGTTGTAGCTTTGGAAATGGGAGAAATTCGTTGCCTTCTGAAATAACCCATCACTGTGTTTACTGATAATTCCTTTCCTTCCTTCTGCCACTAAAAGTTGTCTCAAGCTCATCTCAAATATTTCCCAGCCCACTCTTCAAGTCAGTCGTTTCTTCAAAGATCCCTGGTTTGTGTTACTGAATAACAGTATTAGAAACCACAATCTGGACACTTGGTAGAAACCAAAATATTTCAATCCTCCAACTCTGAAGGTTTGCATGAAGGCCTATTAGGTGATAAATAGAAATTCATGAGGTTTATTTATTTTGTTTTGTAAGAGGAAAATAGAGAGAAGCAGAGGATACAATACAGCAAGTACATTGGATGAACTTATATAAAGGGCAAGATCAGGAAATTAGTTACAAATAGTGTACTTCATTCAAGACTTTGACTAAATGAGTAGATTACACATCTTATTGCTTAGAGAAAATGATTAACTGTGAGATGATGAATATTTTAATTTGTCCCATTGGAGCAACTATTTTACCATATATATCTTAGAATATCATCTTTTGTATGTTAAATGTATATATAATTTATTATTTTTAAGTGGAGTAGTAAAAAAGTTAAAGAATTTTTCAAGTTTACTTAAACAGCTAAGGACTAGAGCTAGAAATTAAACTCTGATTATCCAATTTTAGAACTGTGACTCAGCAATTTATCTCTAATTTTCTACATGGAAAACTACAGATAAAAAATAAAAGTAGGCTCACTGGACTCAGATGAGCAGGATTTCAAATACCATTTCTTTCTTGTTTGCACCTGCATTATAAGATTATTTGATCTATTCATGCAAAAATGTTAGGACAGTGATTCTATGTGGTAAATATTTGCTAAATTTTAGCTGTTGCTGCATCATTATGATCATCTTTATTATCTTCATTATCCACTGTGGTAAGCTTATGTTTGTTTCCCATTTTCTACCCTCCTACCAAGAACAACCTGAATTGTCCCTAATGTTGGTATTACAAAAAAAGTAAATTAATAAGGCAAATAATATATCATCGATGCCTTGTTATCAAGCACAATATTTGGTATATGTATTAATTCCTTGTAGGTATTCAAATTCTTTCTCTTTGTTGTGGATTAATGAAAATTATATGGCAGAGGCACAAGGAGAGAGCACTGAAGGGAAAGAGCTAGACTTCCCTTGCTGAATGGGACTGGATATCCTGAGTTGATCTGCAAGCTATCCTAAAATCTCCTTTTCCTTGAGTCTATCCTAAACTCTTTCCCTAGAATCTCTTCATCAATTCTCTGTCCCCACCTGAAGGACTGTGAGTACACAGGGGAGGACATGTGAGCCCGCTCTCTCTCCTCTGATGCACAGAAAACACTGCATGCAGGTTGAGAGAGGGCATGGCTGGAATCCCGGGAGTCACTGAGTCATAAGGAGCAGCAACCTCTGCTAATGTCACCATTTCCTGAATATTAAACCTAAGTTGTCCCCAAGCATCTTCACAAAGCAACTGAGAAGCTATGTCTGCCATCATTTCTACCTTACCTTACTAACAGCCTGTTCACAGAGCATACTTTTTTTTTAACAAGTAGACTCAGATCCTGGATAAAACACGACCAAAAAGGGAGAGAGAACACAATGTTTCATTAATGAACTGAGGTTAGGATTTTCTTTACTTTCAAGTGTCATGTTTAGGGCTTAAGCACCTCTGATCTAGAGAAAGAGATCAAAGGATTGCTGAGATGCAGGGGTTACCTGAGGTCACGCAACTCAACTTGAGTACTTGATATTCAGGGGAGATGATCAGGAGGCCCCTTACAAGCAGTGCAGGCCCACAGACCCCTGCACTATTTTCCTGATAAAGTGAAAGCAAGTTTGGACCAAGTTTACCATGGTCAGATTCAAAGGCTTGTGGTTGCAGGATAAAAATATGGGGTGGAGCGGGATGAACTGGGTTCAGGTTGAAGCGTGAGCCCTGACTCACTATTCTACAGTCCACAGTCCAGTCAGTGCAAAGTTTGAGACTGCCCTTAAATGTTGCCTCTGTTCTGCTTTGACAAGGAAAACTATCTCTACAGGATTCTTAGGGCCCCTGACAAGCTTCTGATTGCAGCCAAGACTGGTCTCGTAAACACAAAGAATCAAAGAAGATAAAAGGAAATAAAGGATTAAAAAAAAAATAGAGACAAAAAAGTTGAAAATTTGTACAATTCTGGAAATTTTATTTTTGTTTTTTCAGGGCTGGGGAATCAAACCTGGGACCCAAATATCCAAGGGAAGTACTCTGCCACTGAGCTATCACCCCACTTCTATACAATTAGTCTCAATTAATTTCTCAATATATTAAAGACAAAAAATAAACCAGGAACCAAAAAGTGCCTCATGTTCTCTTCCATATGTGGAAGCAAAATAAAAGTTCATCTCATAAAAATAAAAAGTAGACTATTAGTTCCCAGAGGCTGGGAAGGGTAAGAGTGTGACGAGAAGAAACATTTGCTTAACAGGAAGCAATTATATTCAGGTATAATAAATTCTATATTTCTAGAACATAATAAGGTGACTGCTATGGACAAAAAGTTTTTAATAAAAAGTTTTAAATAGTTCACAGTACATTAAAGAAATGATTTGCAATAGTCTCAACACAAAGAAATGGCAAATCTTTGATGTGGTAAATATGTTAACAACCCGGATTTGTTCATCACATATATGCAGGTATCAAACTGTCACGTGGTACCCCATACATATGTAGAGATTTTATGTAACAATTGAAAACAAAGAAAGTTGTGGGAGTTATTTGTTGAGTAATTCTATCTGGTACCAGACAAGAATTTATTTCAACAAACTCTTTTTTTCTCTGATACTTACGCCTCTAGAATCACAGAAACACAAAAGTTGAGAAAAATCCAGAAAACCACCTAGAGCAACCCATGTTTTTCCGAAGTGGAAAGTTCATGCAGGAGAAATGGAGTTCGTCTGTGACATGCATGCAAAGCCACCATTCCAGCCCATGTTTTCTGGTTTCTCTAGTGTTTAGGACCATCCTCCTCATCTGCTGTGTCCTTGTTTTGTCTTTCTCTTTCTCATCTCGCACGCGTCCCCCACCGCATGCAGAGCTAGTCCTATATTTGTTTCCGTTTCTGCTATATTTGCAACTTAACTTATGGATGGAAACATGGAGCCGCACTGATTTCTGGCAGAGCTCTGCCTCATGTGCTGACAAGCATTCTCTGGCCCTGGGCACCCGTCCAACGGCAGGTGCCTTGCTCGGCAAAGCACTCTGTCGTTGCATCTCAAAGGAGGCAGGTGGAGGTACAGCACGGTCTCCCTGCTGCTTTGAGGTTATGCTCTTTCACCATTGTTGCTCTCGCTAGGCGAAAGGAAGGGAGACTGCCGGTGCCAAGATTTGCAACAGGAGACATGGGAGGTGGCCACAGGAAGCATCTGCAAAAGCTTAGGGATCCTTAGCTTGATGAATGAGCAAGAAGATGAGATGAGACATTTGAGTACATTTACATGGCACCATTGTTCATGACCCTGAGTGAGTTGACCTTCAGGTCAGGAGGAAATGTCTATATGTTTTCTCAAGTTGAGCATTAACCAAAAGGTGAGATTTAGAGGATCTGAATTTCCATTATAGAGTTCTTGGGGGTCAAATTATATTCATTTAATAATACGCATTTACTTTTTATATTACATATTAATTTAGACACACAGACTATGGGACAGTTACAGATATGTGAATTGAAGGTAATGAAAATGGGTTAGTGTTTATAAGGGGTGTTAACATTAATTATAGATTATAGGTGCACAGAGGAATGGTAGGAAACAGTATAGATGGATGGCAAAAGTGTAGGAGAGACGTGTAAAGGCGGGGAAAAGAAACTGCAAAAATACAGAAGGCTTTGGTAGGGGGTATAATAAAAGAGAATTGGAAAGAATGACATGCTGACCTAAGATGCCAAATCAACTGTGAAAGCAGGAAAAGGACACCTAAAGATCATTGTAATTGTGTAGCTCTTGGTGCTCCTTAGTCTGTAAGTCGTTAAATTTACTTAAACAGATTTTGACCTTAGGAATAGCTAAATTTTATAATTCTAAGTCATGCTGCAACAGATTTCTGCCATCTGTATTAATACAAAGAGTTTAATTAAAACTGAAATCACAGTGGAATCCATATAAATGTTATTGTCATCGTTTAAGGCTGTGTTTACAGGACTTGCATGATTCTCCTGGATTAGATGTTGTACAACCAACTGGACCTTGTCTAAAATAAGAGAATCTAAAAAGAACAGGATCTGGTTGGAAAAACAATGAGAGAAGTCAGTAATCTTCACTGAGGTCTCTCCTGGTCGAACAAATATTTCTGTATATTTGACAATGCCAGCACAGCCTTCTGGGTTTGGTTCCCTTTTTACACCAAGTACTGTTTATGGAAGGACCCATCCTGTGCTGAACTGCTAGGTGAGTTAAGAAGTTAAATCATCCTTGATAGGACACAGAGGACTGTCCAATCTTCATGGACATAACCTGTGATGGACAATTCCTGGCAGTTCCTTAGCCAGTTGAATTAGGGAATGCCTGTCTGATATTCTCCACCACTCCGTGAATGACACTTAGTCACTACCCTGTGTGTAGTCAAGACGAACACAATCTAGTATAACCCCAGAGCTGGTTTTAGAGGTGCTACCATATGAGGACATATGACGATCACAATCTGCAAAGTCATAGGCAATATTGGTAAATAATTTTTCTGTAATGAATTTATCCACATCTTCATTTGATGCACTCGGCCTTATTTCCACACTGCCTTTTAGTCAATAATTTTCTTACCATCTAAAGACAATTAGCACTCAGAAACTCTGCAGTAATAGCCAGCAGGATTTCATTCCATTCACTATTTTAGAGCAGTGTTGATGGATAGGTAAAGTCAGTAGTAAAAATAAATACATGAGTACAACTTTTAAAAATCAGATGTAAGGAAAAACAATTTTTTTTAGTCTTTAAAAATAAATGGCCAAAATGTATCAGTATCTTGAATGTATGTAGGACGTAATAACTCACTTCCAAATAATACAGTATGGAGAGAAAAAAATAACTAGCAACTTTACAATGGAGAAATGCAGTAAACACCACTTTACCTAGGTTATCAAATTCAAAATCACCACTATCTTGGTGATGTAAGATGTTAACCTACAGGAAACCGGATGATGGTTATAGAGCAGAGGTGGCACACTGTCTTGGTTACTTTTCTCACTGCTGAGCTAAAATACCCAACACCCAAACTTAAAGGGGGAAAAGTTAGTTTAGCTCACAGTCTGCACAGGTTTCAGTCCATAATCTTCTAGCTCCAAGGCAGGATGGTGGCAGAAGATGGGAAAAGCAACAAGAGCAAAAGAGCAGAGAGAAGCCTGTCCCTCCCTTATATAGTATGCAGGCTACCTACCCTACTGTGGGTGTAGCACTTGCACCTCCAATCGCAGCACTAAATAATGGACCAACCACACACTCTATATTCAGCCATCCCCAAACAGTACCCCCTGTGACCGCATGAGGCTTTGAGGGGACATCCAGACACAAACTGTAACATTAACCTTGGCATGCATGCCACAGAAGACTGTATCATTGAAACACCTAAAATATTCCCCATCACCTGTATAGAGGAACTCTGTGTTTATGACCTCTGAGCTTGTCCTCATTGTGAAAGAACTCACTTAGAGTACATGCACTGGAATGAGTTTCCCTGAGATGCTATAATAAAGTGCCACAGACTATGTGGTTTAAACAACAAAATTGTATTTTTCACTGTCATAGAGGATTGAAATCAGAAGTAAAGACCTCAGCAGGGCTTTTCCTTCTGAAAACTCTAAGAGAAGGATCTGTCCCAGGCTTCTCTCTTTGGCATGGGCATGTGCATGTCAGTCATCTTGCTGTGTGTCTTCTCGTTGTTTTGCTTCTATGCCAGTCTGTACTCCAATCAAGTCAGTGACACTGGATGAGACCTCATGCCAATGACCTTAATTTAACTTGATTACCTCTCTAGTGACTATCTCCACCTAAAGCAAAATTATTAGGTATTGGGAATTAAGATTCCAACATATACTTTGGGGGTGACACACTATACCCCAGCATAGTGTCTCGGAGTTCTTTTAGCCTTGTCCTTCTTCTGCAAGTGCCTTTGTTTTCTTCTCTTCCATCCTCTACATCTAATATTTGCCTAGAGTCTACCACTTTTACTTATAGATCATTGCTCAAGTCACATACTTTTCCTCTGTACCTTCATCACTACCACCCCAGTCCAAAATAGAGTCCTGGTCTACCTGCCAGGGAAAAGGCCTTCATATTATTCCCAAATTTGGATTTTGCTGTGCTAGAGTCCACAGTCCCTGTTGCAAGCAGAGAAGTTATTCACAATGGAAACTGCCTGTGTTGTAAAATCTTCTGTTTCTTCCTGTGATGCAGAGAATAAAGGCCAATGTCTCTATCATGGCCTCAGGGCCCTTTGTGATTTTCCAGCCTCTGAACCGCACCATAAACTGCTCTCTTCCTGGTTCTCTCTGCTCAGGCTGCAGTCGCCAAGTACAGTTCCTTGGAAAGCAGGGCCTTCTCCTGCCATACTCCATTGCTGATGCCCCCTGTCCTCACTACTCTGACCTTCCTGTCTGCTTCCTTACCGCCTCTCTCTCAGCCTTAAGATCTCAGATCAGTCAGCGGGAACACAGCCCACGCATTTCCTGGGCCAGATGAGCTCCCTTGTGTTGTGTTGCCTGAGCAAACTACATTTTTTCTTCAGCACATTTATCTTATATTTGTGCAATTACGTTATCAATTTCTGTCTCCCTCACTGGACTGGCACATGCGTGAAGCACAAATCACATCCAATCTGCTCTCTGCCATGGGTACAGCCCTTGCCCAAGGCTTTGCTCAGGGTTCATTCTCAAACTCTTAAATTAATTAGCACACCTATGAGTTTCAATTTATATGTCTCACTTTATACGATATATTACTCATCATTGAACTTGTATTTCTTCTCCCCATTTCTTGTGTTACTTCATAAATTTGATAATAATTAAGTACCTTGATTTTTTACATACCTTAAAAAAAAGTGAATAAGCCCAATTTCTTGTATTACCTGATAAATTTGATAATAATTAATTACAATCAAGGCACTTATGTACCTTGATTTTTTATAGGCTTTAACAAAAGAAGAATAAGGCTTTTCTGTGAATGCCCAATCTAGTAAAAATGAGAGACCAAATTTGCTGTTAGTCTAAATAGCAACTTAAATTTAGATAATTTGCATACCTTTAACTGACCAATATCTGTAAAATTCATTGTACTGTGATTTCTAAACATTTGGAGAAATTGCCAAGAGCTGTATATCTAAGTGTGTTGAAAATGTGTTAAAGGGTGTATAATGGATATAGACTTTCTATTGATTACTGACAACAAAGTAAGTACTCTTTGAACTTTTCCTCCACATCATGGAGAAGGCTTCAGACATTTTGAGAATGCTCATTAGTATTTGTAACACCAAGAAATCACTGATACCGCATAGGTCCTAGAGGGACTCTCCCACTTCAGGTGATCCCGGTCAAGCAGGGATTCTCTCTAAATGTACCCACCCTTCTCCAGACAGCAAAGAGGGCAAAAGTGCTCTGGAAAATTTAATTTATATAATATACTAGGGTATGATTAGACTAACTATATAAAATGATTTTCTTCTGTGTATGTACAAGATGGAGGAAAAGAGAAGCCTAGCTGCTCATGGAAGAAAGTTTTACTCACATTCAAGCTTAGTGTGCCAAATGAGAATTTTAGTTTAAGTAAATGCCCTTAATCTTTAATGCACTCATTTGATAATTTAAGCAATGAGCACTTAAAGTCTGCTGACTCTGTACTCAGGCTGGAGGGAATGTACAGTGGTGCCGGTGGATGTGTATCCTATGTGGTGGCTCCTAATGTATTGGTCAAGTTTATGATCACTTCTTCATGTTCAAGGACAATTGCAGAGTTACTGATTCTTAGTCTTCAGGTGTGTGGCTGAAATCCTCCTTGCCACCCGGAAACATACTTGTCTAACCGGAGATAGAAAAGCCAAGCCTGGCTCAGCCAGAATAACTTCTCCTTAGGAGGCTGATGTCAGAAGAGAGCCCTGGAATTGTTCATTCTGGGTTCCTCTTGCAGATTTTGAATTTGAGCTCTTCCATTTTGGCTGAATATATGTAAATATATGGGAATGTTTCCGTAGAAAGTTGTGGTGTTGATGAAGCTGTTTTTCTATGGAAGCCTCAGTGAGAATTTGTCCTAATGCATGTATCCCTAGCCTATGAAAGACTAAGACAGAGCAGTAAAACAAATAAAATCAAATGCTCACCCTCTCTTCTGTACATTTGTGGCAAAAAAATTTTCATGTCAAAATGCTCTTATCTATATCTCAGATGAGTAGGATTTATTTTATTACATCACTATTTCCTTTTCTGTATAAGTTGATCTTTCAATGTGAAGTAGGCTAGATGTATGCCCAGGTGAAGAGTAACCCCTGGGCAGCAAGAGCAGGATTAGGTCACAGGGTCCCCATTCTTCCCTGGGGAAGCCTTGTCCCCACCCCTGTTCAGCCTGGCAGGAGTTCACCTGGCCAGTGGGGTGTTACTTGCATGCTCAGCTCTCAGGGCCTGCGGTGCCTCTGGCTTCCTCTCTCTAACCCTGACTTCTTCTACACCTTCTTCTGCCCTAGGCCTCACGGTATCCCCCTCAGGCACAGGCAATCAAAGGAAATCATATTTAAATGTCAAGCATGCAAATATTTGCTAATCTTTTCCATCTTGTCAAAACATTTTCTTATATGTTGTTGTGGAGTTTTTAAAAAGATATTTTATAGCACTGTAAGTTTCACAACACAATTGAGAACACAGAGATTGCCCTCATACTCCCTGTTTACCTGCATGCGTTACCTTGCCCGCTATCAGGATAAGTTGCCAGAGTGGTACATTTATTACAGTGGATGAACATATATTGTCACATCATTGTCAAAGATGATAGTTTACATAAGAGTGTAGTATTGGTGATGGACATTCTATAGTTTGTACAAATGTACAATAATATAAATTCACCCCTTTCATATCACGTTTTCAACACCCTAAAAATCTCCAGTTCTCCATCTATTCATTTCTTTCTCTGCCCCCTATCATCCCTAGTAACAACTGATCTTTTTACTGTCTTTACAGTTTTATATTTTCCAAAATGTCATATAGTTAAAATCCTAAGAGTAGATAGATTTTCAAGTTGACTTTTTAACTTAGTGTTATGCGTTTAAGCTTTCTCTATGTCTTTCCATAGCTTGACAGATGATTTCTTTTCGGTGCTGAAAATATTCCATTGTTTTTAAGTTAATTTTATTGGTGCATTTTAGATATAAATACTGATCACATCCATCATAGGGAATTTGTACCTATTCATGATATATCTTGCTTCTTCTTTTTTCCCAATTTCCTTCCCTTCCTTTAATGCCTCTTTCTGTCCTTATTGACAAATCTTTGTTTCTATTTTTTACTTCTATTCTCTTTTTTTCCTTTTTTCTTCCTTCCTTTTCCCCTTCCCTCTCTTTTATTCCCCTTTCATTTGAACATTTCTTCCTATTTCTCTGTATCTATTATGCGTTTTGGCTCTTATTTACCATTGTTTAAAAAATCCATTTATTTACCCCTTGAAGGACAACTTTATTGTTGCCAAATTTCAGCAGTTATAAGCAAAGCTGCTACAAACATCCATTAATGGGGTATTGTGTAAACATAAAATTTCATCTTTCTAGGGGTAGATACCAAAGAAGATGATTACCTGATCACATAGTAGGAGTATGTTTAGTTTTGTTACAAAATGCCAAACCATCTTCTAAAGCAACTGTACCATTTTTCAATTCCACCAACAATGAATGGCCTACGACCCTCCAGACTTTGGTGGTGCCAGTGTTCTAGATTTGGAGTCTTGTAGTATAGGGCCATGGACAATGTGTTGGTTTACTTTGTGTCCCCCTGATGGCATAGGATATGGAACATCTTTTCACATGCTTGTTCTCATTCTTCTTTTTTGAAGTATCTCTTAAGATCATTAGCCTACTTTTTAACTGAATTGTTTATTTCCCCTTTTTTGACTTTTATGTACTCTTTGTACATTTTGGAAAACAATTCTTTTCAGAATGTGTCTTTTGAAATTTTTTTTTTTCCTAATCTTTGGCTCTTCTCATCCTCCTGACAGTGCTTGGCTTTTACAGTTGAAAGATGGTATTACAGTCTTTTTGGTTCTTGTTACTTAACATGATCTTAGCCACGTCAGAATCTGAAGCCTTCTTTAAAGATTCAAGATAAGTTAACAGTGTACCTATCCTGGGCGGTTAAAATCCAGTGGAGCACTTTAGCTTAATCACTTACCACACAAGAAGTCCAAGGACAACTTCACTATTTTCTTTACAAATTTTGATTTTTCTTTTATTTTTCCATTTTTCTAAATTTATGCCTAAATTTTCTACTTCTTTCCACGATAAGAACACGCATGCAGTGCCCCATCCTGGTCATCAGCCAGTGTGTTTTTCCCTCACTGAAACAACTTACGGCAGGGCTCTTCCAGCCGCACTGACAAGCTTTAAGACTGCTTATTTGGCAGATATGACAAGGTTACTTCTTGAGGTTATGCTAAGTGGCAAGACATTCATTTACTTAGAAATGTGACAGCAAGGAAAGCCCTGCCTAATTTTTATTAAACACTATTTGGAGATTACATTGTTTGCACAAGCTATTTCTTGGGAATAATTTACACCAGCCCTAACCCTATTCTGGAGGCTGGCGTGCTCATGCATAACTATGTCCGAGGATGGACTGTTGTCTTCAACTTCAATGACACTTAGCGGATTCTGTCCATCAGACGTGCACCACACTCTCTCTCCTTCTTTCTCCTGACAGAAGTGGATGCCACCCAAAAACTGGAACCCAAGATAGCAACATAAAACTATTTTTAAATGGAATAATTTCCAAAGTGGGCACAGGGATGAGAGATGAAAGTTGAATGTGATTTGAGTATGTTCAGACCTAAACCTATAAAATAACCTGCAGCTCTCTCAGTGGGAGGATGGCTATGAGGTCTCTGGAATTTGTCTTGAAGAGGGAGTAGGCAGAGAGAAGTAACCTGTGGCTCAGGCAGAAGGCTAATGCTGCAGCCCTGCAGAGAAAGGGGTAAGCATGGGAGGGAGCAGGGCGATGGTCCATTTGTGTTAGGGGCACTACTGATTTAAATTGTAAGCTGAAACGCAGAAAACAGGCTTCCCAACCTGAAACCATTTACACCTCTTGCAATCAAGACAGGCTCTAAGAAGAAGGGGGCCAAGGGAAGTTTTTCTCCCCTTGATAATCTCCAAGATGCAAGTTGTTTAAGGATTAAAATCTAAAACCTTCAATGACTGTTCAGGATGCCCTGTGCACCACTAACCTCTCTGAAATGCAGTTTCCTCAACAACACACTGACAGCATAACCACTGCGTGTTGCAAGATATATCTGTGCTGTTTAGCTCTTATAGTTTTGTTTTTGTCTACTTATTCAGTTGAGTGCTAAGTTAAAAATCAGGAGATTTGAGTTTAACTGTCTTTGATAAATTTAATCACTGGTAACGTCATTTCTGAATGGCTAGAGTGAACTGGGTGCAGTGAAATCTGCTCCTTTTAGACTGTTCAAACCACTGTTTACACTTTTCTATAATCAAAGCATTCGGTTCCTTTCCACCCAGCCCACTTCTGCGAATCAGGTGGTTTGGCCTTTGGAGGCATCTGAGTTTTTCATGTCTGATTTGATCATCACTATCAGGTTCAGCAATAGCATCTGTTATCCTCTAACTTTGAGGTATTCTTCCTTTTCTGTAGTTATTTATAATCTCATTAATAATTATCCTCTGCAATGCGATCTGTTCAGTTTGTAAACTTCTGAGTTGCAGAGCGTATATTAAATTTGCTTTGTATAATGTGAATCATAACATCTTGTGTAGGTACATTTTAATGAACATGTTTCCTTTCTTTGTATTTCTTTTTTACATCACCTTTATCAGCTTTTAACAACTTCTTCAGCAATGCATTGACTGCTCCTCCTGGAGCTCAGAGGATCCAAAGCCTTGTGTGGTGGGCCCTCCTAGATCACGGGGAAAGCTTTGCGCAAATGTGTGTGAGTGGCAGGATTTATTAAAATTTAAATCGACCAACTGATTTCACTTAGTTCTACACCCTGATTCATTTTAATCTATAGGTACGGCTACATGCGCTAATTTGCATGGCCAACACACAGGTGCATATCCATGCATATTTATCCTAGGTAATTTGAGATGTTAATTTTGTAGATATGATAATGCAATTTTAAGTTTAGAAAAATCATGACATGGAAGTCTGGCAGAGTCGGGAGTTTGTAGTGTTCACTGGTACACCTACCACCGTATAGCTGTGACCAAAAAATGACTCCTCAATTATACAAAATACAGTATTTATATTAGTGTCATTAGTAATTAATTAGGATACACTTTGTATATGAATTTTCACATTATGATACTTTGCTTAGTTTTCTCCACAAGGTCAGGAAGATGGTATTTTCTAAAAGTAGAGAGTGACGGGTTCAATGAGTACGTAACCAGCATTTTTTAATGTCAAGAAGATCATATAAAAGGGATGAAAACAGAGCTTCTCTAGCTACAGCCAACTGAGCTTTCAGAGTCCTGTGGCCTTGGAGTACATTCACCTCTTTCTGCGCCTGTCCCAGGTGCATCTGAGGGGCCTCAGGAAGCCCAGAGCTCTGGACTGCATCTGCTTGAATCATTAAATTAGACAGCATCTGCTGTGCTGTTAGAGCAACATTCTGTAAATCTGGATATCATTTGTATATATTTTAGATTTCCTTTGTGATATAATTCAATGTGAATAAATATTCTTAAGAATATCTTTTCTGTGGGGCTGGGGGTTTAGCTCAGCAGCACAGTACCTACCTGGAAAGTGCAAAGTCGTGAGTTCGGTTCCCAGTACAGGATTAAAAAAAAAAAAAAAAAAAAGAATATCTTATCTGGTGTGGTGGTGCATGCCTGCAATCCCAGCAGAAGGACTGCCACAGGTTTGAAGCCAGCCTGGGATACATAGTGAGTTCAGGGGCAGCCTGAACCATACAGCAAGACCCTGTCTCAAAACACCAAAAAAAAAAAAAAAAAAAAAAAGAATATCTTAACTATACTTTTTCAAATTAGATACAAATAATCCTATCACATTAATAAAGTTTTATTTAGAGTGGATTTCTTATTCTCAGGGGATAGTGAAACACACAAAAATGATAAATACCCTTATAAAGTATATATCTATTTTCTAGCTTAAAGGCTAGAGTTGCCGAAAACCACTTTTCCAAATTGGACCAGAAGGCTACTATGTCTCACTTACTGGTCCTCCTATTACCTTTATCCTGTCATAAAAAGTTAATGGTGTCCTATTAAGACATATTAACATTTCCTTTGACCTGGATTGGTAGGAAGAGAATACATCTCTAACCTTACACAATCTCTGCTCAGTAACTAATCTTATGTTACAACAAGAAGGCAGACGATTGTAGGGGACGAAAGAGGTAACCGAAGAGGACCAAAGCCCATAACGTGACATTGCAAGGGTGTAGCAAAAGGGGAGGGGACAAGCCCTAAGAATGCTTTTCAGAAAACACTAGGAAGGCCTCAAAACTAAAAGCAACAATTTAATATGTGCCCATCTCAGCCACCAGCAGGTTATATTTTACCCTGAGAGCCCAAAGTTTCTTTCTCCCAACAGAGGTATAGGTGCCATGTCAGGGTGACGTTCAGCAGGGAAACCACGAAGCTCACTGAAGCATGTTATGTACAAACAAGAGCATCGATTCTGGAGGAAAAAACATTCTGGCACAGTCTTGCTTCCCTCTTTAAAACTGGGTGTATCAATAATTTATTTTCACCAAGCTGTGGGGAAGGTATATATTATTGATGAGATCATGTTTTATAGAGTTTCAGAATTTCTGGCTCTTCCAGGTCTCTCATCTTCCCCGAATTATTGTGAAAACAAAACTCAAAAGAGAATCTTACAAGATTCCAGGGCATTACAATACTACCAGTATTAATAATAATAATAATAACAACAGCAATAATAATAATGGGAAAATAGGTTGGACAGTTTTTACTTCTAGATTTGTCCTCTTTTTTCCTGTGATATAGTCCCCTTGCACTGTATGTTGAAGTGGGACCTAGAAGCAGCCAAGGAAAAGATGGGATGGTTGCTTTAAGAGATATTTTCAGAGCTTTTTAATAAAAGGAGTGGCCTGGAGCAAAGCATCAGTCAGTGAACAGACCCGTGTATCTCTGTCTGTCCCTCAGCCCACCCACCTGAGCAGTGCAAAGAGACAATGAAAAGACCCTGACTGAGGGACACGGTAAGGAAGCTCTGTGCCCAGCACTGGGTTTTATTGCCTTTAATCTCTTTTGCTAAAGGATTAAGTCATGGAGACTGTTTGTCATATATTGATCTCGATTTGGAGGTAAATGAAAATGAATGAGAAGTAATGACATCCGATCTTAAGACAGGAACCCATTGCACCATCAAGCCACTTGAGCACCTTCTGTCATCATACAGAGTAAGAAGTACAGACCCCACAGAGTCCCCCTTGCCTCTGAGAATGAGTAACTCAAAACTGCAACATCATTTAATGAATAACTGTTGCACAAAATAATTTTCTCAGATCGTGTTTCTCAGCAGTCAGTCTGGCTCCCGGCTCATTATCTCCCAACTGTTTGAAGCTGGAGTGCAGACTAAGAAGATAGACTTTCCTTTGCAGTCCCCTCGTCTGGATGCTGGGAGAGCAGTGTTAGCCACAAGCTACAGGGGGTGATGTGTGATTGTTCTTATCACGCTGTCATCTACAGGGCAAATCAATTTTTCTCTGTCTCTGTGTACCCAGTCACCTTCACCCTGCAGCCACTAGAGCCAATGGGAATCACTGTGATGTGGGTGGCCTGATCCAGGCTCCAGGAGTCCCTCTCATCAGCTTGAATGCAGAGGAAAATAAATAAAGGGATGTGTGTCACGTTTTCCTTTGGTCTCACCGGACCTTAAATTTTAAATCTCTTTGTTATACAAATCCATAGATAACAGTTATAGTCAAACATCAAACCCTTATTTTCCCAGCAGTCAAGGAAAACAACTGTTTGAATCTTAATGGATATCTCAAATTGTTCAATATAAACAGTTCCAATACCTAGGGGAAAGTAGGGCAGGGAATAACTACACACCTATCAAATATTTTTCCATTTTTAATATTCTTTTTCCTACTTGGAGAAATCTTTATCTCAACTATACACTAAGAATTTACTAAAAAGCAGTCAGGACTGACGTAGCATCCGAGCAGATCAGGTGGGATGATTCTTGATCTAAAAACCTTCCTGGCTTTGACACTCTTACTAACTTCACAGAGATGCAGGTTGTCCTTGTCATGGTTCTGTCCTTGTAGATGATTTAATTTACAAGGAATCCAAGATCAGCACTTGTATGAGTAAATAAATTAATTAGTTAATGTAATTTCTTAATCATAAATCTTATACCCACCACATTTTGAGAAAATCAATAAATATTTTCCTTGAATAATACCCTCATTTTCAAAACTTGAGAATGCTACAGCTGACAGCAGTGAGGCCCCTCAGGAGCTTAGGAACATTAGTCAGACAGACAGGCTTTGGCTGAGCTGAGAAAGGTCTCACCCCCTACTTTAATTCATGTATCTTTTCCTACCTTCTCTTTCCCTCTTTCTCTTCCTCATGTCTGCTAGTATACCTGTGCTAACCACAGCTAGCAGATTTTACCAGTGAAAGGGAACTTTTTTGAGGCTTTCATGAATTTCTATATCTGTAGGAAAAAATGAAGGGACTTCCTCGATATGCAATAGCGGACTGACCCTTCTTTCTGCAAATTGAAATGCACTTTTCCAGGTTTATGACAAACTCCACTGATTTACTAGTAGATTTCATACTTTGAATTATACGAAAATGATCACTTGACCAATGATTAAAAAAAATGTTTGCCCACGTAAAGTTCTTTTTACTTAGGAAATCTCCTCCCAAAAATATCTTCGGGACTTTAATGAGATTTGGGGTTGGAACAGTGCCCTTAACTCCAGTTAACTGAAAAGTTACAGTGAAGAAAAATTTGAAAACCTCAGTACATATGTTCAAGACCAGATAGAAGGGAAAAGGTGAAATAATCAATGTATTCTCAGATACTACAATAAAAATTACCCAAATTGAACGGAGAGAAATTGACTGAATAAACAGTTTCAGGAACCTGTGAGATAGAGCTCATATTTAGGTCATTAGTGCTCCAAAATGATAAGACCTAAGGGTAGAACTGAAAAAATACACAAAGACAGAATGATACAATATTTCCCAAATTTAGGAAAAGAAATCAACCTAAAATTTAAAATATTTATATAAACCTCAAATAGATACATCCATAGAAATTTATTCCTAAGCACATCATAGTCAAAATTTAGAAAACTAAAGACAAAAATATATTGAAAGCAATATAAAAGGAATTGTACCTTACTCATTGGGGAAAAGCATCTTGAGTAATAGCAGATTTCTCATCATACACCAGCAGGTCAATAGGGAATGGCACATTTTTCAATTAAAAAACATAAACAAAACCTCAATCCAGAATTTAATATTCAATGACACCATTTTCCAGAATGAAGAGATAATCAAAACATTTCCCAGAAGAAAGAAAACTCAGAGAACTCATGACCAGCAGACCTACACTGAAACTAAGGGTAACATAAATTTAACTAAACAGGAAGGAAAAGTAAATGAAGAAAATTTAGGATAATCAAGAAGGAAGAATACATAATAGAATAAAATATGGAGGATTATAGTTTTTATTTTCTTCTTGAGCTTTCCAAATTATAGTTAATGTTTGAAATACACACAATACTTTAGGATATGGTTCTAAATATTGTAGTAAAAATGTTTAAGAAAGCTGTTGTATAAATTGGAGAGGGTAAGCCAACATATAAAATTTAGAGTTTCTATACTAAAACTAATAAGCTATGGGGGGCTGGGGATTTAGCTCAGCGGCAAAGCGCCTGCCTGGCAAGCGCAAGGTCGTGAGTTCGGTTCCCAGTTCCGGAGAAAAACCAAAAACAAACAAACAAACAAACAAATAAAACTAATAAGCTATCAGTAATAATAGACTATGAGAAGTTATACATACATTATAAATACTTTGAAACACTAATGAAAACAATACAGGAAGATATAAAATAACATAGCAAAATGAAATTCTAAAAACTATTCAAAAACTCACAGAAAAGTAATGAAATGGAGATGCTGAATCACTAAGAAAACAGAAAACCAAAAAGGTACACTTAATCCATACATGTCAATAATTATTTTAAATGTAAATAGCATAAGTATGTCCGTTAAAAGATATTTGAAGAACGTCTTCAAAATCATGATTATCTCTGTGGTATTTAAAAGAAATATGCCAAAGTATAATGATATAAGCAAGTTGAAATTAAAAGATTGGAAAAAGTCATAACATATTCACAGAAATCAAAATAATTAGAAGAAAGCATAAGTGACTATATTCAAACTAAGCAAAATACAATTCAGAGCAGAGAAAATTACCAGCGATGAGCACAGTATTAAATAAAAGAAAGAGTTAATTCACCAACAAGATGTAATAATTCTCAGTGTGTGTGCATTGCTCAACGAACTCACTAAGCGTATGAAATAAACATAGAAATGAGATAATATATAATTAATAGAGAAATTTTTAGTTGCAGTTAGATAACTGATAGAAAAAGAAAAAAACCCACTGTAATGAGAACTGAAAAATACCATGACCAGAAGGATCTAAACTTTGTTTACAGAACTTTAGTCAATAATATGAAAAATACATACGAAGATAGCCACACAAAAATATGAAACTTTAACGATTCAAATCATGAAAACTGTCTTATATGGACACAGTGAACTATTATCGGAAATTGATAACTAAAAATTAATTTGATTAATTGCAAGCAATTGTAAACTAATGACACAGGTCTAAATAAGCCATAAATCAAAGAGGAAGTCCCCAAAGAATTTTTTAAAAATGTGAATTGAACTGAATTAAAATGAATATTCAGTACATCAAAATTAAGGGACTCAGCTAAAGAATGCTGAGAAATCAACTTACAGTCCTAAATAGTTACAGTAGCAAAGGAGGAAAATAAGAAATAACAATCTAAGATGCTACCTGGGAAAGTACAACAAAATATAATCAAAGCAAGAAGAAAGAAGGAATATAAAGGTGAAATAAAAAATACAGTGTAATAAATTATGAAACAAAAAGCATCTAGCAGAAGTGATGACTCTTTCAGAAAAAGCAAGAGAAAAAAAAAAAATGCCAGTATTGGTAAGGAATCGGAGGTAAATCAATCCAGATAGTACAAACAAGCCAGGCCTGTAATCCCAGCACTCAGGAGGCTGAGGCAGGAGGATCATTGCAAGTGTGAGACTAGCCTAGGCTATGAAATGAGCTCAAAGCCAGGCTGAACTGCATAGCAATATCCTGTCTCAAAAAGACAAAAAAACAAAACAAAACAAAAAAGACCCACAGGTGCTACAGACATGCAAAGAATGATATGTAAATACTCTAAATACCTATGCAAAATGATAAGCAGATACTATAAATACCTGTGCAAATAAACTTTTTCAAAATCTATAAACCTCAACTAATCAAATATGAAACAGAAAATTTTAATTTCTTGTAGCTATTAAATTAGATTTTTTTTCTTTTTCTTTCTTTCTTTCTTTCTTTCTTTCTTTCTTTCTTTCTCTCCTTTTTTTTTTTTTTTTTTTTTTTTTTTTTTTTTTGAGACAGGGTCTTCCTAGGTAGTCCATGCTGGCCTAGAACTCATGGCTACCCTTCTTCCTCAGCCTCCTGAGTGCTAGGATTACATGTGTGTGCCACAACTCCCCGCTGGAATTTTTAAATTTAAAATCTTCGCATGATAATTCTCAGTGGCAAAATGGTTTAATGAAACAATTCTTTAAATGTGTGAAGAAGAACTTATTCTAGTTCTACAAAATATCCACACACAGAAAATATGGAGAACGTAGCATTCCTTTTAGGAAACAAGTATTTCCCAGATACCAAAGGCAGTCAAAAACAGTACAAAAATGAAAACTACTGGACTATTATGAATATAAATGCAAAATTCCTTTATGACATATGAGCAATAGAACTCAGCAATATAAAAAATACTTAAACACCTTGATGAAGGTGGCTTATTCTTGCCTCCAGGATATATAACTCAGCAGCACAGCGCCTGCCTGGCAAGTGCAAGGTCCTGAGTTCGATTCTTGGGACCAAACAGGAAGTAGGTTTATTCCTGGGATACAAAACTTTTATTTGAAAATCAGTCACTATAAACTTTGATATGAACAAGCTAAAGACAAAAAAGCTTCCATTATTGTACAAATTGATGCAGAAAAACCATTTGACTAATTTCAATACCTGTTCATGATAACTCATCTTAAATAATCAGGATTAGAACTGACTTCCCTCAACTTTACTTAAAAGCTCTACAAAACTAACATTAACTTAACGTTGAGAAAATGTGTTCTCCTACATTTGAGAGCAGGACTTGGATGTCTTACCTGTCTTATTAAGCATAGTACTAACAATTCTAGCTAGTGCAGTAGCAAGGAAAGGAAATAAAAGGCATATTGATAGAAAAGGAATAAGTAGGGGGCTGGGGATTTAGTTCAGCGGCACAGCGCCTGCCTGGCAAGCACAAGGTCATGAGTTCGATTCCCGGTACGAGAGAAAAACCAAAAAAATAAATAAATAAATAAAATAAAATAAAACACATAAAGAAAAGGAATAAGTAAAACTGTCTCTGTTGCCAGATACATTATTATGCATGAAGAAAATTATGAGGAATCTGTAGGAAACATTCTAGAACAAATAAATGTATTAGGAATGGTGACAGGCTGCAAGAGAAGATGTTTATTTACTTTTTACTTTAAAGAGAAAGAACAAAAACAAAATAATGAAAACAACAGAAAAGATACAGAATTTCAGGAAAAGATAATGGAAAATAAACGATGGTTGTTGTATTACATATTATTATCTTCAAAGTAGTTTCTCAGATTACCAGCTATAGCCATGGAAGACTGATCAAACAATTAAACATGAACTGTTCCTTTCACTAAACTAACAAAAATTAGTAGTGCAATTATCTTAGCTATCTTTTTTTAAATTAAAAAACTGACAAAGCAACAATGAAGACAAAATCAAAACAACACCAAAACAACAAAAAATGATACATGACCTCAAGACAAAATGATAGAAATTTACAGTGTTTGCTAAATTACACACTATTATCTTCAACGAAGTTGCTCAGTTCATTAGACATAAGAATGTAAGATTGATCAAACAATCAAAGACAGTAACAAGTAAAAAAAAATAATAATTTAAAAAAATTGTAAATGATGCAGAGCTTCACCATACAAAATGGTAGAAGTTCAACAATGGTTTTTATACTGCATATTGTTTTGTAGATCAGTCATTCTAATTTCCAAATTCAAGTGTTTAAATTGATCAAGAAAAAAGAAAACTTTAAGCATTGACTGTTCCTCTTAATAAACTACAGACATCAGAAATATCTTAGCTATCTTGTGTGTGTATATATATATGTATTTTTTTCCTTTCCCTCTATTTTTCTTTTCTCCTTTTCCTCATCCTAGTTCTTTCCTTTTGAGAAATTTCTTTCCCTTTCACAATATCACTTCACCAATCAAAAGAAACAGACTGGCAGAGTGGATCAAGAAACAAAATCCAGCAATGTGCTGTATACAAGAAACACATTTAACTCAAAAGGAAATTCATAGACTGAAAGCCAAAGGATGGGAAACAATACCCCATGTGACAGAAACCCAGAAAAGAGCAGGAGTGGATATTCTGATTGCAGACAAAGTGAATTTCAAACGAAGAATGACATACAAATCCCCAAAAAGTCCACCAAATTAGTACCATAGCTGGATACAAAGTCAACACTCCAAAATCAGAAGCATGCCTATACACAAACAACAAACGCAGAGAGAAATTAGAGAAACCACATTTTTCACAATAGTGCCCTCAAAAATGAAATACTTAGGAATCAACGTAACAAAGGATGTAAAAAATCTATACAGTGAAAATTACCATTTGTAAACATTGTTTTATGTGCCTAATGAAGAACCTGGAAGAGTAAATAAAACACTATGAGAGTTTCACTAAAAATCACTGAAAGTTATAATAGATATTGCAAAAGGTCAAGATAAGTGATTTAAAAGTCTATATTTCTACACAACAAATTCCAAAGTACTATTTACAATTGCTCAAAATTTAAATACTTCAGGTTTAAAGGAATCTAGGATTTCAAGACAAATATTTTTAACATCAGATCTTAACAGCAGAATCACAGTTGTGGAGAAAAACAAAACTTACAAGGGCTGGTTAAAATTTGAAGGAGAAATTCATGTAATACACAGAAATTGTAAACCGGCCTTCAAAAGATGGTTAAAAGATTTAAAAATAGATTTGAGATTTAAAAGTGAAAATGTTTTATAATTTTTTATTAAAAACCTGAGCTCTTGCTCCAACTGAAGGGTTACCTTCAAGACTGAATTTAGTTGTCCTTTTCCCTCTAGATGTTTGATCAGTAAAGAATTTGCTTCCATTTGCCAGATTTTATTTCCATGGAGCCAAAAATTTAAGTTTGGTCTAATGACCCTCTGTCTCTCAAAGACCATTACTTAAATCTATAAAGCTACCTTGGAAGTTAGGGCCCGTTCTCTAGAACGGGCATGCCACATGTATGACGGCATTACTCCTCAGGAATGCTGGGGCCTGCTTCACTTGGGCCCTGACTGGCTAGTTAGTTATACTAATAGATTTTAAAGAGCAAAGAAGAAAATTTGGCAATCTTTTGCCATGGAGGGTATTTGTGGTGTTTAGTATTATTCATGCCCTCCTGGCTGCTTCTGTTGCTATTTTGTTGTTATAATTAATGAGGGAGATTTAACATATTTGAAAAGTGAGAGGAAAATCTAGGTAAGCAAAGGAGATTTAGCATACATGCACGATATAGTGGAAAAGCATTTGCTCAGAAATTAAGAGCCTGGGCTCAAACCCCATCCCCTCCACTAACCTGCAGGGGCCTTGGTGCAGATTTGTTAATTTCCCTCCTGCAAAGTTTTCTCATAGGTAAAAGGAGATGAAGCATTTGCTGGTCTCCTCATTTTCACCTTTCTACAATTCTTCAATTTACATTTTGGGGAAGGAAATACTGAAATCATACTTCTAATATTTCACATCTGCAGCTCCTCTTTTCATCATCTGAGCACATAAATATGGCAGAAACAGATTCTCTTTCAGGATTTGGAGGTGGCTGATTTCTCTCTTAACACTTCCAGGTTTTGGATATTCTCCTTTCAAAATGGTATGATTTTACCTGTAGTGAACTGCATTGATCTTCTGAAAAATGATAGCATCCTTTTGCAATACTATTATAATTAACTTATTTTACCCAGCTACTTTTGTTCACATTCTTAGCATTAGTTGATTGCATTCCCTGTTTACCAGCTAGAGCTTGATTGTTGGCTATGACTTGATAGGAAGAGCACACATGTAAAGACAATTGTGCAAGTGTGTGTGTGTGTGTGTGTGTGTGTACCTTTTACATTTGCTTATTGATCCACTTGGTGGGATATGGCAAAAAGGGTGTGGAGATTCTCTAGAATGGTAAAGGGAGAAATGTCCTGCATTATTCTAGGTGTGTCTCTTCCTATTACACTATTTCCAAATCATTTTCTAATTGCCTAAATATCCCAATGGGAACAAAGGTTAGAATCAGTAGCAGGTGGGAAAACCAAATCACAGCACTTGAGAACCCCGTGGTGTCACTGCGGCCACACACATTTTCAGCTGCATTAGCTGTTTCGTATCATTTTGTAGCCTGTGTGTTTCACATCATTTGAGAAAATCTCTTGTTAGGAAATCGGGAGCAGAGGGAAACCACGTCCTCACCAGAGTCTTGTCCAACTCGTGCTCCTCTGTTTGCTCTCCTCCTATCTTATTAATGCAGCTGTGAGTACATTTCCAGAACTCTTCACCTGACACGGGGATGAGGGATCAGGTGCCACGTAGAGTAATCAATCTAGAGGGCTTTTAGCAGCGCATCCTGCCACTGTTTGACAGCATGTCTCCGTCAAGGAGACTGTCTTCCTTAGATCAATAAATCAATCAGTTCTTTTTACATCTTATGAAGCAGTCCTCACACCCTTGTCACTCATGCTGCACCACACACAAATGGAGAATCACAGCCACCGTCGGCCCAAACCGTCCCCATTCACATTCTGTCCTATGATAGCGTATCCTTCCCCCAAATCAATTCCCAGCACAGCGGTAATGGATCAAAGGCCAGTTTTTCATTGCTCTGAACTGAAGAATCAATCTGTCTAGTGCCAGATTTTTAGTGTGTTTCTTTTAATTTTGTTATTAGCACATATTTGCTGTACATAATGATTATGCTCATCGTGGGGAGTTGGTACATGTACATAACACACTTAATTCGCTTTTTAATCTCTTTTCTCTTTCCTTTCTCTCCCTTCCCATGATCTCTTTGTCCCTTTTTCTTTTAATAAAGATGTATCACCCTGCTTTATATTATCTTTTATTTTGTTCTTTAACTTATTTATATTTTGACTTCCTCATATAAGAGAAATTATGTCATATTGAAGCCTGTATATCTGATTTATTGCACTTAACATTCTGTCTGAAGATACATTTATTTTCCTATAAATAACTCAAGTTTATCCTTGTTTAAAATGAATTATATCTGTAAGTCAAAGGAGAAAAATTGCATTTATGACTAGGAATGGTCAAAGGAGACAACAAAGGTTTTATTAAGCGATGGTAGACTTACTGATGTTACCTAAAGGTGTTCTAGAACTGTTACGGTCTATTAAACTTGGGAAGGAGTTTGGAGACCACACAATGGACCTAAAACAGGTGCTCCAGTATCCTGAGAGGTGTTCAGCTGTCTTGTTTGCCTTGGGATGAGGTGAGTGAGTGGTGGGAGTCACCCAGAAAACAGACACTGCATTTGACTCAGATGTTGAAACTAAGGTATCGTTGAAAACAGTTGCCTCTACTCAAGGGGTGGGGGAATGGTTAAAAAGTAATCATTTAAATACTATCTAGTGTTCTCATGTTACAGCTGTAACATCCGAAACCCTCCTATTTAAATCCACACCATTAAGTGGAAAAGCTAAGACCCCAGAGATCTACCTGTATATAGTATGTCTTTCTAAAAGGTGGCTTTGGCTGTTCAGTTTTCCTAAGAAGGATGTCTTCCCATTCAGAAGCAGTGCTGCTTACTATTTCCAGCTACAGGTAGGGTCCCTTCGAAGGGGGTTCTTGGCTGGTACTCACTGTTATTCCATTCCCGACCACCCCCATTTCATTGTCAGAAGCAGCAGATTTAATCTAGTGAGTTGAATGTATGATTTTGGAGGCCACAATGCGACAAAAATGAAGCCTACTCTTCCCCACCCCCTGTACACAACTTTATAAGACAGGAGCTCTCAGTGGTTCTGGTTAACAGAATTAGCTCTAGAACCAGATATCAAAGCACAAATCTGGCCCCACTCTTACTATTTAACCTTAGGAAAATGACATAAAGTTTCTGAGGCTTGTTATTTTTGTCTTCCAGGATATAATATATGATCCAAAATTATGGTGGGCACTTAATTTTTTTAAAAATTTAGTACATTGGGGCTGGGAATATATCTCAGCAGCAGAGTGTATGTCTAGCAAGTATGAGGTCCTGAGTTCAATTCCCTGAGTTCAATACACTTCCAAAATATTAGTACATGAAAAATTATATTGCCATTCATCCTCCTTGAAGTACTCTCCCTCACTTTGAAGATACTTATCACACATTCTTGTCACTTTCTGCAGGAGTTCTAGAAATCCTCTTTCATAAGTTTCTTTAATTGTGCTGCCTTCGTTGCCTTAATATCCTGAATCTATTCAAACTATCTACCTTTCACTGTCATTTTCACTTTGGGGAAGAGCCAGAATTTACATGGTGCCAGATCAGGGCAGAAGGTGAATGAAGACACACCACTATGTTTCCACGGGCCTCTCTTTCCCTTAGACAGGACTAGGCAGCAATATTTACTGTATTTATAATCACATTGCATAAAGACAAGAGAAAGGATTTCCAACACTGCTTCAGAAAGTGGCAAGATATGTATATGTACTAGTTCACCATGATGAACATATTTGCTGTGTACACCAAACATGTGCTATTAAAAAAGAAAATGCCAGAAATAAGTATGATTTAATAAGAAGTAAGAAGGTTTTGATTTTAAATGAGAAATATGTATGATCAAAGTAAGGAGGAGTTATTTTGGGAGTTGATCTAAAGATGATGTGCTTTCTATCATGCTTTTAAAAATGTAAACATTTACCATATATTTTGACCGTTCCTCCTATAATGCCTGAAAGAGCTGGTACATGTAAAGCTCGTGGATGGGAAGCCCCATGTGGATGGGGGAGTCTGAATGTACTTTCCTATCCTTCCTCTTTGCCTGTTTGCCTGTAAATGTTACTGTATTCTCAACAGATTAAATTCTGTGTCCTGATGCCAGCTTTGAGCTAACAGTTTAGTATCAATCTCACTTTTCTTAGGCTCCAAAACTATAAGTTTCAAATTTTAAGAAAGGAAAAAGGAAATGCAAACACCACCCCCTTTTCCATCATTGACATTTCACATTCTCCTTTCTCACAAACAAACTCACAGCTTCAGACTTTCACTGAGGGCAGCAAGACATAACCCGCACTTGGGAGGACCATGAGATGGGTTCAAGTAGGTGTGCTATGTGTACAAAGTTCTGGCCTAGTACTTCTTTATGAATAGTTGCACACCTCTGAAAGAGCTGTGGATATCTCAGCATCACAGGCGCCCACAACTCAACTCAGCCTACTTCCTTCAGAAAAGCAAGAAAAGGCTTAAATTCAAAAATGTATTTGAAACTAATTCTCTGTGAATGATTTCTTGGTACTCTTTGTAATAGTTGATAATATCTCATGAAGATGTGTGTGTGAAAGGGAGAGAGATAGACAGAAAAACTCACAGAGTCAGAGACACAGACAAGAACACAGAGAGATAGACATACAGAGACAGAGAGACAGAGACAGATACAAAAAGACAGAGAGAGAGAGAGAGAAAGCTTGAAGAGAGAAACAGCCTAAAATCTGCCCTAGATAGAGGGATGATTTGTACATCACACATTTGAAATGGAAAGAAAATGATGACATCCTATCTTTTTTTCAGGGAGAATATAGATCTATATAAAAATCAAAAAGCAAGGCCAGAGATTACTTGGCCAATAATCTGGGGGAAAATAAGGATAAAATTCCTACTAGAAAGAGCCACAAAGAGCTTTGCTTTACGTGATAGTCTCCTACATTAGGGCCAGAAAGGACTTTGAAGTTTATCTGACCCACTCTCTCTTTCCCTTACTTCTTTCTCAGAAAAGGAAAACTGCTGTTACTTATTAGAGACAGAATTGGAACTGGACTTCACTGCCCTGATTTTTAGCCTTGGCTCTTCTCAGTGTGCTCTATTCTCCCTCCAAGCAGACATTTGTCCACATAGCAATTAGGGTGATCCAAACCCATATTGCAGTGACAGCCTGCTAAAACGAGCATCTAAACTGATAACGATAGTTCATTTCATATGGGCAATAAAGTAGCAATAACTGTCTTTAACTTCTTGGTTGAAGCCAGACCTATAATGGCAAGATAAATGGCTTTGCGTGCTTTTACCAATCTCCGGAGCAAACCATTCTCCCTTGCTCCTTCACTCAGGAGCAGCATATGCTTAATTTTCAGACTAATGAAATGATTTCAAGGAGATAAATACATATGATGTATTTAGTCAATTGTTATTAAGTGGCTGCTTACAATCCTAATGTTGTTACATATCTTCCTGCTTATATTTTTATTTCCTAATTGCGCCTCCTCTCTGAATCAGACACATTTGTATCAGGTTCCACTATATTCCCTCTTGCATTCTACCAGTGCCAAATTGTTTCTTTAGTCGTGAATGTTTCCTCAGATCATTTTCTTAAAATTAAATTCTGTATACAAGTTTATCCGCCCAGTTCCTCTACAGTTACAACAAAAACTGCATAGAACATACTCAAGGTGGTCTGACATGTATCATGTTTGTTCCACTGTAAGGCACGTGCATAGAAATTTTTTTGTTATTGTTTTAAATGATATCTCCCTTAGTTATAGTGTCTTTGGCACTGTAATAAAATATTCCCTGACAAAGTTTTCTCTAGATCATCATTTGGACTATTTATATTTTTGCTATCTTAGTATAATTTATTTTTTGTACCTGGAATCAAACCCAGGACCTTGCACTTGCCAGGCAGGCACTGTCCTGCTGAGCTATATCCCCGGCCCTATCTTAATATAATCTTAAAAGTAATCTAAACATTCTATTTCTTAAAGCATTGACTTTAAGTTAAAAAAGTAAAGTATCTTTACTTTCTATAAAATAGTGAATGTTTTTGTGTTTTGTGGTAACATCACATTTAGCAGTGCTTTGAATGTGTTTTAAAAGTAAATTGTGCTCGAAGAATCCAATTTTATAATAGGTGCAGAAGGCAGAGTTTGCTTTTTTATGTTGTTATTCCTGTTGTTTTTTATTTGCTTTAATTAAAAATAAAAACATGCCCAGAATGGGTTATTTTTAAAGCCAAATCATATTTTCTGCCTCAAAACAACTTAATACTGAATGAAAAAGACAATTTAAACAAAAAAATGAAATTGGTTAAATATATTGTAAAATATTATCACACATAGTGCATGTAACATATCATTACATATAATATATTATATGTAAATTCTTCCGTGTGTCCTATGGGTAAATCTTGGTGAAGAGCAATAAATGTATTACTGAAACTTGAAGTGATAATATTTAATGCAAGGCTCTGGGATGAGAGCTGCCAGACAATTAAGACTGGTATCCAGAAATAAACTGTATTCCTGTTCCCAAATATTCACTACTTTTCCCTGGAGGGGAAAAACATATTTTTTTTTCGGAGGTAATACCAGTAATACTTCTCTTGCCTATTAGTAAGAGCTTTGGCCTTGTGATTTTCCCTGGCCAGTTAAACAAGTGCCTGTTCCAGGAGGTAAATCTTGAGAATCAGTGTATGTTTTGTTTTTTTTCTTCTTTCTGACACCCAACGGTTGATGTTGCAGAGGAAGGCCACCTTGTGGAACAGAACCATAGCCACCCCATCAAAGGCTTGTAGCAGGAAGGAAATAAATCATTTTTCAATGTTGTGGGACATTTTGACTTTGGGGTCATTTATCAGTGCAATATGACCTGCATTATCCTGATTACACCAGATAGATGGAAAGGGGTGTTCAGTGTAGGTGGGAAAATGACAATTAAGCAATCAGCACAGTGTTCTTTGAGTGAAGTGGGGAACCATTCTATCATCATAGAGGGCAATCAGTAAAAAATAGCGATAAATTTAAATGTGAGTGGAACTACAAACAGACCGATTTTGATCTTGAAATAAAAAGTTCAAGTTGTATGAAGTTCCATACTATGTATTTTTCTCCTTTCAAATTCCTATCTCCTAGAATGTGGTAGTTATTTACTAATTTCTCATCAGATCTGTAATATAACTTCAATGCTATGAGCTACAATGAAATTTTAGTCTAAGTTCTGTAAGCAAAAAAAAGACAAACCCATGACTTTTAATTCTGACCTAAGAAGAAGAGTGAGAACAATCACAAGTTACCCAAAATAGAATTTTATAGATGACTATGCTAGAATTTTTATTTGGAAAACAATTTTTAAGTAGTGTTACGATAATTTGATTACAGACTGAAAAATGCATACTGGCACAATCTTTCTACTTCTGCTAATTAACTTATAATTCTTGAGAAATTAATTTCACATTTGGGTACACTGTGGACTGCAAATATTTGTTTGTGTTATATAATTTAAAGAGTTGTCAAGGATATTAAGAGAGAATGCTATGCCAAATATACTGTCACTTGAAGGAGATTTGCCATCTGGCCAGCCTGTCAATCTTCCCCGCCAAACTTATTGGCTGTCAGTGGCCACCCCTGTCCTTGCAGGCTGAGGTCACTTCTTCTCATTATAAACATGTTGCAGGCGCTCAGTTCTTATTTTAGATGTTTGAGGCCTGTAGTATTTTGAACTTGCGGATATAAAAATTCTGATAATACTTGTACAGCCCCCACTAGTCTTCTCCTTAATCCATCATTAAACAGAAGAATCTCTGAAGCTGTAATTCTGGCCTGCATAGGTCCTATGCACACACAAAAACAATTTCCTTTATGTCCACAGCAGCATTCCTTATTACGATGATATTAGATCCAGGGACTCATAATGTTGCACTTAACTCAGCATCTGCTTCATCTCCTGCTATGCCGTGATGTGTGTGTCAAAAATAAATTAATTCAATTTAGAATTCAATCCAGTGGCCAACAGTTAAGGTACACTGAACTCCATCAGGAGCAGGAAGAAATGCCACTTCAGGCCCACACACTGCTTCCCTACAGAGCAGTAGCATCAAACAGCTGAGCAGGTTACTGCTTGTATGTGCCTACGTGATCTCTCTATTATTGATTCCTTCTTTCCTGAGTTACTTTTTCTTGTGAAAACAAGAGGGTAGCAAATGCATTCTGCTCCTCAGAGAAGGATACTCTTTATTAATATTGCATGTTTTACAGGTACAGATCTGCATGTCTCCGTATGGCACAAGGATGGGAAATAGGGAATAGTGTACAATCTATACACTGGCCCTAGACATCAGAAGAGAGATGAAAGCCACTACTTTCAGTCTGCACCTGGAGCATCTACAGGAGAACTCCTGAGTGTTCTAGTAGAAAGGTTGCATGTCTGAGAGCAGGAACCCAAAGCCTGATTGGCTAGAGGGTCAGAAAAGACGCAGAACTGTGGCTTGGAGTCCTCCCTTAAGATGTGAAATATCGTGTCAGTGTGTGCTCTCTCAGATTTCTGGAGGCCTGCCATTTAATAGCAGCAATTTAGGATTTTTGCTTTTCTTTGTGCTGACCCATTCAGAGAATAAAATTGGCATGCGTGATATTCAGGGAAATGCATGTGGCCTCCAACGGCCTTTCCAGAGGTGGTGCCGCACCCACACTCCATACAGCAGGGGCACACGCTCAGCTGCAGCAGAGGATCCCTTCTCCCCTCCCTTGCATGTCTCTCTCCCATCTTTGTTCCAGCAAGTAAAATATTCTTACAACTGTGAGAGAAACAGGTGAAATAAATATTCTTCAAACTTGTTTAATCTATATTTTTCAGAAAAGTGTTGATTATTACTCTATATAACAAGTCCATTACATAGTCCAGTGTAAAAGAGAACCAAACCAGCATTCTCTAGCAGCTCCAGTAGACTTGGGAATCAGACAAATCCACGTTACAAGTCCAGATTTACCATTCAATAGCACTGTGACCTTAGGTACATTTCTACTTTTGATTATTGAATTGTAAAATCTTATCTTCACCATTCAATTAAAAGCTCATGTGAAAATCGTTGGTGAGTGTATAAGTCCAGTTCACAAGGCTGAGCTATGTGTACATATGGAGAAGGTATAGCCTACAGTATAAAATGTCTTTTTTCACTGAGAAAAAAATACACCAGCTATCCCATGAACAGTGTGGATTGATGAGATATTCATGTGAGACGACTTGAAGGTGCCTTTCTGGTGCGCAAAAATATCGATTTTCTTCCTTTCTTTTCCTTTTTTTAAAATTTCAATCACAGGCTTTTTTATTTCCTGAAAGCCCTTCATTTAATAAGCACTTATCTTTCATTCACCCTAAACAAAACATAAGAGATTTCAGAATATAATATTTTCAAACAAGTTATATTAGCTTTTTATGTTAATGAAAAGGCCTCCTTTAAAGAGAACAGTAAAGGCTTACTTTAATTTGATGTTACCATTGAATATAGTTGTGACAACCCCAAATGGAGCTAGAATCATTCTGGTAAGTACATGAAGGATAGTTTCTTATGGAGATGGTGACACTTGAGTGGGCGGGGAGAAGGGCAATGGCAATAAAAGAACCTTGCAGATAATCTCATTTTTAAAAACGATTCCTCCTCTAAGAAGTAGCAACTATGATATAGAACATGAATATTTAAAAAGTATCTAGTGAGCATCTCATAGTATTTCTGAGTGGGTGAGAAGCAGGATGACAGAAAAGTGGTTGTCAAAGTATGGCTCCCCAGGCCACAGCATAAGCATCTCCTGAAAACTGGCACCAACCCACAGGCCAGCCTGGATCTACTGAATCAAATTTCAGTCTGTTTGAAGGAGCTCTGCCTGTGTTTCTGAAGCAACCAAAACCACTGAGCTAGAGAAGTGTGGTTTGGCCCTGACTTAACTCCATTAAATCTTTTCAAGGGTCGCTTTTTCCCAAAGAAAATGGGAAATTTGCACTCAAGCTGTTTAATCTTAGTACTCAAAGATTCTCTGTAATCTGTGGTTATTAGATGCATGGCTCATAAGCAGTGAGGAGATTCTTCCAGATTCTAGAACGTTTCTTTAAATCTACAGCTTCACTCCTTGAAAGTATCTGGATTTCCACAAGTCATTACAAGAATCCATGCCGTAGACTGAACCTTGTATATGCTTGTAGGGCACCCTTGAGACCTTCTCAGCATCTGCACTGCTGACTTCACCAGCTGACTCCCAAATAAAACCAGGTTCAATTCTCAGTGATTAGGGACATCTTCATTATTTACAAGTAAGAACATCCCTGTATGCTTTTAGCTACCAGGAGGGCTAGAGAAAGGACATCAGCAGGACTTGATCCACAGGCGGTCATCTCTGTGCATCAGAAACCTTTCCTAGTTCCTCTAGGGAAGCTCTATCAATACCCACTGGAGATCTGGGACCAGCTAGAAAGCTGGAAGCTTTCTGAAGTTTAAGAGCAGTGTATGTCCTTCTGGATTAGTGCTCTAATTCTTAAACTTTCACCTCTATTCAGGCTGAAAAATTTATTTTGGGGGAGTCAGTTTGAGCTGGTGTTAAGGGAAGAAAGAGGAAGGATGGAAAGGGACAGCTTGGTTGTGGCTTTAATCATAGATGGGATAAAAGGAGGGGATCAGAAGGAAAGAAAAGGGGAGATGAGCCAGAAAACTGTGTGGATAAAAATGGGCTAAAACTCACAGGATAGAGACTGACTTGAGGGGAAAAGGAGTCATGAGAAAAATGTCAGAGGACCTCACATTCCGTATCTTTGTTTTCATACACGATGTTACCCATCACTCTAACATTTGTAGACCACAACTGTGTAGCTTAAATGAAGTAAAGACATTTTGAAGGGCATTTATTTTCTTTTTCTTCAGTTGCAATGTCTCTGACTTAACTCTGTAATCACCATATACAAGTTTGATTTTTTGTAAAATTAGAGACACAGTGTCAGACTTAAACAGACGATATACACTTTGAGTTTATACCACTCATCAGTTAGATTATAAAACTGATAATGATTAGATTATTACAATCTTTATGTAACACCTGTATGTTGAGTTGCAACTGTATGATAGGTCTTGTGCCAATAATGCAGTGAAGTAATGTTTATGAATTCAATCTACAGATAAAGAAATTAAGGGTTGAACTACTGGCAAATGTCACACAGCAACATCCCTACCCCATGAGTGGGCATGCCCCAGTACCTGGATTGAAATTGGCATAGCCAGGTTTCAAACACAAGTATGGCTCCCCAGTAGAAGGTTTTCCAGGTACAGTGAGCTGCCTCATTGGAAGAAGAGGTACTTCCTGAATTAAAATGCAGTGGCTTACCCTCACTTTTATTGTTATTGTTCTACAATAGAACATGGGAATAAAATGGTACATAACAAGCACATGGGTTTCAGCTGAATGATTTGAGTAAAAGCATAGCAGTGCCATTAAGTAACATTTTTAGAAACTTTATTTCAATGAAACAGCCCCTTAATTGAGGCAAATTCAAATCAACATAGTCATTGTGATACAGTGGTTTGACTATATTAGTCTCTTACATGTAATTAGTGTTTTTAGGGCTTTGCCTATCTTTTGCTAAACAGACCTTATTCAAAGCTTCTGATCCCACACCAAAAATATTTATAGCCTTCACGATCTTGGCTTTCCCCCCTACAATTCATTCTACCCACCATAGGGCTATAGCAATCACTCTGAACATACTATTTAACCGACTTGATTTTGCAAATGCTGAGCATTTATTCTACTGTGCAACTTCCTAGTTTGCGTATCTTTAGAGATAGCATACATTTTCTCTGCTACACAAAATGAACTCTAACTACTACGTGCCTGCCATCTTTTAAAATGAGTTTGATTTTTTCCAGTTCCCCAGCATCTGTCCTTTATCCTGTCAAAAAGTTTTCTTTATGCATATTTATTTAATACATACATAGATTTCTATTCTCCTCATCCCTAAAAATTATCCACATTCCAAGGAAGCACATATATTTATCTTCTAATTGAGACAATATTTTAGACATGATTCCTATCTTATTTTTTCATAATTTTTGGAAAATATTATTTAAATTCAGATCATATTATTTACAGTAATTTATTTGACTCCTTTTGTTACTTTAACGTCAATATTCTTTCTCAACTGAAATGTCTCTATACAATATGTTATAATAGAGGTTCCAGAGCCTCAATGTATTGTATATGAATTCCCTGAAAAACACCCAGGTTTCTCATTAATAGGTCTGGAGTGGGGCCTAAGATTTTTGCTATGGTTTAGATTGAAAATGCCCCCAAAGTCTTATGAGTTTGGAAGGTAATTGTAGTGGAGCAAAAGGGAGCCCCACATTCCCCAGTGGGTTCCCTGCTGATGAACTCTTTAGTTGAATGTGTGTAGGAGGTGGGACCTGGCGAGAGGTGTGTTGCTGGGGTGTGACCTGGAAGGGTGTATTGCTGTCTACACCTCCTCCCTTCTCATTGTGCTTCCTGGCTGCCATAGAGGAGAATACTTCCTCCACCAGGTCCTTCGGCCATGCCTTGGAGCCAGAAACTATAGAGTGAACCTCTGAGACTGTGAGCCAAAGTCAATCTGTTTCCTTTAAGTTTGGGGTGTCCAGTATTTTGTCACAATAACAGAAGAGCTGACTAGTACAATTAGATGTTCCTAACAGGTCCCTGGGCAGCGCCAAGTTTGCTTGTGCACCAGCCACACTTTGAGTCCTTGACATGAGAAACACAGTGTGCCTCATGAATAGTGGGTGTTCGGTACATGTTTATTCATTGAGCACTTGCATCTAAAACCATGGATAGGTATGAACTAGGATTGTGAGATCATATTAATAGTCAATAGAAAAGAGCTCCGGAGTATTCACTCAATAAATTTGGTCCCATTTGTCAGAACATGGCAGTGTGATACTTGTTTTGGAACACCGCAAACAAACCTGGTGTTTCCTCTCCTAAAGGGACGAATCAGATACCTAAAAACTCACCTTTGGTTAAAACTTGAGAAAAAAAATGAAACACTTCCTTATGCTAATATTAACCAAGTTAGGATGGATGGAAAGTTCTGCCTACACTTCAGTGTGGATACTTTATTCCATTGTTTCCTGCTCTTCAGTCACCTATGTGTTCCCTAGGACCTTCCTTCTCTGTACATGGTGATTTTATGAAGGAACTAGCCATGTGCTCGCTCATTTTTCTCATTTTTGGTTTCTATGAAACACCATTTCCTAAGCCCTATCAAGAGTTATCTTCTATGTACAATTCAAATCCAGTGTGTATGCAGGTCGCTCACAGATAGGGCAACAGCCCCTCACAGCAGTTGGGGTGCTCCTGGTGACTATTTGATGGCATGTATCATATTCACTTATTTTATTAAAATGCCAATATTTCCTTAAAGACTTTTCACTTAACTCTACTTTAATAACTATTTTGTTAATGCCACAAATGTAAAACAATATCACACATCATAATTAAAAAGAAAATATTAGAAATAATAAATCCAATGGGAACAAGCAAAGCCTATGGTTAGCTGGATAACACTTCCTTCAGAAAACTCTAAGCTGAAGGTTTGCTTTACTTGCTAAAACGGCAGACTGTCATATAGAAGTGCTTTTAAATTCCTAAGGTACCAAAAGAGGCTGTCATTGCCTTGATAACCAGATTGAATGAGAATTGTTCCATGCTCTGTGATTTAAAGATGTGAGGCTGTGGTGTTGGCCCATCCCTGGTCATCATGATATCACAGACACTTTGGATTTGTACTTCTGTATCACAGGGACTAGGGAATCTGTGGGAAAGACTGATTTCACAAGAAAAGCAATAACAATGCTCTTACTTTAGCTTGAAGTTAACCTTTTAAATAAGAGCATTCTCTCAGGCAGTCACTTTGTCTTGAAGGCAACCACCGACATGGTCCGGGTGTGTTCATCTTCCTGCTCTCAGATTTACAAGGAAAATGATGAAACCTTAGTGTAAATCACATTAAGTAGTAGAGGTACTTCCTAGGAAAGCATGACGTAGAAAAAAATCTTCTTTTGGAACCCTAGGCTAAGCCAGGCTGGTAGCCTACCTGCCCCAATAAAGTAGTAGGTTCAAACACATTCTATAAAAGGATACAGAGCATATATTGAAAGGAAAACAACACTACTGCTGCAAGTCAGAAAGGTAATCTGCTTGGGAGTATAATTCTGTCAGTATAGATAATACAGATGGGAGAGAAGGTAAATAGCTCATGAAATAAGTTCTGTTTTGACCAAGGCCTCATAAATTGATATTTTCCCAAAGAGAAGGAAGAAGAGTAAAGACCATGAACAGGATTCCTGGCTTCCTGCTGGCCTTTTCCTGATGATATCACCTTTGTTTCCCCATTGCCTAATGGCCAAATATGCAAAGTGCATATTTATTAGGTCTGTGTCCTAGCTCTTCCTTTGTGTCCCTGGCTTGATGAGTGATTAAAATACCCAAGATTCAGCTTTTTGTTTTGTCTTGACCCACTACTGAAGGATGACTTATTTAACAAGTCAGACTCCATTCCTTTCCCTTCTCTTCTCTTCCTTCTTTGCTCCCCCTCGCAGGCACAGTCAGACAGGTTTTGAAGTACTAATGATGATTAGTTCATTTAAGCCAGTGCAGACCAACAATGGGTTTGAAATGTTAATCAGATGAAGAGCTTATTGCTAAACAGCCCGCAGAACAGCAAATGAACCAGGAAAGGAAAGCAAGGAGAAAAAAGAGGCTGAGTGGAGATTTGACACAAGCATTTTCAGCTGCTGGGCCTCTTTGATGTGTGAGTGGGACAGATGCGCTGCTCTTCTCCTGCGAGAACCCTCTTGGTACACAATAGTGTGCTGATTAATATCACTTCACTCTTCCCTTGAGAGGAGCAGGCTTGGCTTTTAGTCACTCTCTCTGTGGGCATCACTGGATCCTCTCCTTCCTGCTGGTAGGGAACTGACATTCTAATTCTCTCCTCTTTTTCTAAATCTCATCCCTCAGAAACCCATCTTCCTCCTGTCATCATGACCCAAACTAAGTGTCCCAGGATGATGTCACTTATATCCTCCTCATGGGTAAAGGATGCAGTAGATTTAACCACTAATGCCAAGCAGAGACATGCGGCTATGAACTTAGTTCCTTATGAAGGTAAAGAGCAGCCAGTTCAGTAGAGGCAATTTGTCCTTCTCTGAATATTACTGCTGTGTTCCAAGGCAAAGCATTCCAGTATAACTCTCTACAGTGAAGGAAATATCACACAGATGTGCTTGACAGTGCCAGCCGCAGTAGCCACGGGTGCTACTGAATATTTAACATTAGGCTAGTGCAACAGAAGAAATCCAACTTTAATGTTGTTGAATTTTAACTAATTTGAGTGTAAATAGCCACATGTGGCTAAGGGCTACCCTTTTAGAGCATGTACCTGTCAAGAATCTAGACTAACCTTGACCCTCAAAGTTTGGCCAGCAGATCAGAATCATGGACATCACTTTGGACCCTATTAGCAATGCAGAGTCTGTAGATTCTGTATTTTAGGGGTATTCCCTTCTCGTGGCTTATGAGCATGATAAATATTGAAAAGAAGCATCGCTCTGGCACATGTGTTGACAGCTAGACAAACTAAATCAGATGGTTTTCATCAAATAGCACAATAATGATTCTAAACTGTCTAGTTCTGCCTCACTTAAAAATAGTTTTTCTTTAACATGTAGAGGAGACTACCTGGTTTCTAGGCTCCTGAGAACCTTAGATGGTAACTGGGGTCTGTGAAGAAGCAATAATGTTGGTCCTCCCAAGAAAATGGAAATCTACTAAGGAAAGTATTAGGGATTTGTTAGAGAGACCCGAAAACCACATCAGCTAACTTACTGGTATAATAAGGTCTTTTACCATTTGCAAAACACTTTCATATATTGGTGTTATTTTTATCCCATTTGATGTGTGGGAAAATGTTCCAGAGCGTTTTTCAATGAGCGTAATTGTTGATCATAGTTGTGTAATGGCAAAATCAGAAGAAACACTCACAGAAGCTGAGTGAGGAATGAGCAAGTTTTATTTAGCCATGTGAGGAGGATACTTCACTATAGCCAAAGGGGAAATTGTCTCTGTTCTCCTAGATTTTTATATATTTACAGGATTCTATGGTAACCACTTTACTTCATTTTGGAAACTTACAGGAATTAACAAGGTTTAGGGGTTTCCTAGTCACAAGATTTACATTTCCCAGATGTTAGTCCAGTAGAATGCAGTTATTGCCCCACAGTTTGTACTATCTGTTTATTTCTCCAGATAATAGTTTGCTCCTCCTTTTGTGCATTAATGTTTAACTAAGAGTGGAGGGGGAGAGGAGTAAGCTCATCTCGAGTTTAGGTGACTGTTCAAATGGAGTTCATGTACAAAAGGGAGTCACATATGCCACATCAGCCATGTGAGTTACACAAGTTGGAAGAACACCTGGACCAAAATCTGGCTTCTTGAGTATTTCCACTCTGTGGCAACATGAGACAGATCCACCTGTTTTTTGGAATCTCATGGTGAAAGAGTTTAGGAACTGGTTTTTTGAAGGGATTTAAACTTGCATGTAAGCCATAAAAATAAAACAAAATATTATAGGTCTCCTGTTTTACACTCAAGATAAATTATCTTCTATGTTCTATCTGCATTGGACATTTGGATTCCACATCTTATTTAAATAGGACCAATTGCATGCCACTCTTTTTCTCCTCTTACGAAGTCAGGAATACTTTTAAACTACTCTTAAAAACAATTTCAAAAACCAATCACAACTTATTCAGCCCCTTATTTCAAGGGTGTTCCAGCTGGGAAAAACTCAGACTATAACTCTAACTTACCAAGTGGATGAAAGGTCAGATTGGGTATATTAAATTTGAGGAAAATGAGAGCAGGCTAAGCTCCTTAAGTGTGGAGGAGGAAATTTATAAGTCTATACAGGGAGGAAATGCCTGGTCCAAAACTAATAAGCTTGCAGAAGTTGATACCTCAAGAGAGTATGTAAGTTAGTATTGCAGTAACAATTAAATGTGTTGATATAAACTTATGGATGACCAATCAGAATTGGAGCATTAAATAAATCTGGTAACATTTGGGTGTTTGCCTCACATTCAGATGCTGATGTGACAGAGGGAGAATGATTTTCTGCAAATCATCCTGAATTGCTTCCATCAATTTTCAATTCTGGCTGGATATTCTATGCATCTGACTTTGTGAAACTTCTTGTAGTGTCAGTAAAGATTCTAACGTAAATTAAACATCATATTATTATGTGCCAGAGAGTTATATCTATTAAGCTTCCAAAATAGTTGTAATCATGATTCTTGCAATTGACATTCAGACTGACAAACAGAGTCTTAAGTATTTTTCCAGAGCCTTTGCATTTCTACATCAAGTGTGGATAGCAATGTGGAAACTGATCAGAATTACTCCATCGCTATGTGCAGTTCCTTCTGAGTCTCTTACTGACCTTGCTTTAGCTCCATGTACCTCTTTGATTAACTTACCAGTAACAATTTTAGGGGTTCCCTTAACCTCGCCCAGAGAAGGTACTGCCTACCAAGACAGCAGGATTTCCACAAAGCAGAATGAGGCCTTAATTTCAGATTTAATGAGGAAAAAGCCTGGTCTTTATTTCTTGCTGATTTCCCAGCTGTAGGACACTGTCTGATTATTTCCAATATGCTGATAGTTTACTCTCCATCTGCTACTGTCACTGCTACTACTTGTGTTGGGCAGGTCTGTACTAGGGGTCCTCTTCCCCTCTGACATGCTGGCTCTGAGCAAATGAAAATCTCAAACTCAGAAATCCTCTTTGATTCTGTTAGAGAAAAATATCCTGAGAGAGAGATGGCATTCACTTCCCTGAATAATTGGGGTTAAAAATGATATGTAGTTCTGATTTCCTAGAGGAACACAATGTATATATTACTCATACCTCATACAGAGTGTCAAATGGGATTACATTTCACTTTTCATTATATCTCTCTGTTTTCATCTGGTTGTAAATTTTGGGAAGGATGTCCAGGGAATGAAAATTAGCATTCCTCTTCTTTCTCTAGAATGTAAGATTTTCAGCTAAGCATTTATACTTTAAAGTTTGAAACTAGATTTTAAAAAGCAATATATCTGTACAAAATTCATTTCCTTCACCTCCCTGTGCCTCAGTTTTATCATCTGTAGAACAACAGGTAAATTAATGACATCTGCCTCCTAAACGAGTGTGAGACCCATGAGAAGTGTGTGTGAGGCATTCTGCTCAGTTCCTATTACACAGCAGATTTACAGCAAATTTTGTTGTTCATCTGAAAGAGTATTAGTCCTCTAATAATGGAATGTTTACTCACATTTTAGTTTTTATTTTTATTAGTGCAGATTTGCAGTATGTAAGGTTTACATTTTTTGTGCGGAGTTGGTGTGTGTACCTAACACACATTACTTCCTTTTCATCCCCTTTCCCTCCCCTCTAACCCTTTCTCCATCTCTTGATCTCCTTTCCATTCACTACATCTTGTTGGTTATCTTTTGTTCTTTATTTATAGTTTGGGTTTCTCATAGAAGAGAAACTGCAATATTTAGATACCATGAATTTTATGGCCAAGTATCACTTGGCCAAGTTTTGTTTTTAAACTCCGTTAAGTGCCTAGAAAGAAAAGAGACTCACCAAATTCACTTGGCAGTGACAAAGAGACCCTGAAGACCTCAGGATGTGCACTTCTCACCAAGAGAAATGGTTAAAGAATGAAAGCACAGGCTGTCGTCTTAGGCCAAGTGAGGAAGACACACACATTGACCTTGAACAAAGCAAATGACATTTCCCTGAGACAGTTGTTTCACACTAGTGGTGTTATTTTACAAAATACATACCCAGAGAGATAAAAGCGAAATAAAACCCAATATTGATTAAAGTTATAATTTCAAAACATAAAGATCTTCAGTGGATGCTTTGGGAAGCCAATATATTCTGATATTCTTGGGCTTACTATGGTGATAAATATTGAATTGCCACAAGTTATTTTTTACTTAATATACAAGGTTTACAAATACTACACATATAAATTATTGTTCTTGGTAGTCTAAACACTTGAGGTCAAAGCTAGTGTTATTTATCTTTGTATCCCAGCCTCACTGAACACACACACACACATACCTTAGAACACTCATCACACATACTAGTTTCTTCCTTTCTTTATATTTTTTTTCCATTCAGTAATCTTTATCCAACACCTATCACATGAAGCTGTTTTGCTGTCAGTCTTTTTAAAGTCAAAGTACTATGAGAATTGATCATACGTCCTCTTCTATCTTTAGTCTTTACTCTTTTTTGTAGTAGCCACTTTATACCTCCCTGGGCTGCAGCATCTCTGTCTGGCCTTGCAGTTTACAGCACTGCTAAGAATGGATCCACCTGATTTCTGATTTCCACATCCATTCCCTTTTTTCTCACCCCCAGTAGGGTTTCTTCTTTCCACTAACTAAGAATTCCAGGACGGCCTCCCACTCACCATGCGGTCTTCATTTGTGAGGTTCACGTCTTCAGAGGGATTGTTCCCGGATCCATAGTGTGCCTCCTGTGGCTCTAGATACTTTCCACTTCTCTTTTTATAGGGCCTAATGCACTGTAGGCACCCAACTGATATTAACAGCAAGAAGAACAAAGCCCCCCAGGAAATCAAAAAGCATCTCTTCAATTTGTTGCAGTTCATCTTTTCTACTTTATGTGATCAAATAATTTTATTATTCAGGTTTCACATTATTTTAAAGAAATCTATTTGGTTATTCTGACTTGGTTTTTTGTGGTATTGTTCGCATTCACAAAGCTGAAAAGGAAGTAAGTATCAGTGTGAACTAATTGTTATTTAATTAAAAATAGAAGGAGTTTCACTCTTGAAACATGCCGAAAGATTTTTAATTATCATTTGGTTTATATTTAATATACCAAATATTCAAATTGCTGCATACTGAGCTATTTATGCACTAAATACTTTACATAAAGTACCTAATACCTTCATAAAGTAGGTATCATCAATCTGATGTTAAAAAAAACAAAAGCAAAGCTCAGGGAAGGAATCAGTTTAAAGTAAACATTTCCCCCAGTGTTTGCTGGCTTCAAGCTCACTACACAAGGTTGCAAAGCTTGATGTGAAAGGCTCCCTTGTCATTTTTTATGCTATTCAAACCCTCAGAACCCATCTTCTCATTCAAAAAGCCTAGAGTAAGTCTCAGTTCTTGACTTGCAAACTCGTATTTGTATTTTGATTTTGAGTTTGTCTTGGGAGTTAAAAAGTAAGGAATTTTACTTAGCCTCTCCCTGAAAGATTCCTGCAATGGATAAGGTTAATGTGACTCCAAAACACTGCACTATGGACAAGAATGTGTGCACTTGTACTTCTCAGGGCCTAGCACGAACAATATGTCTGCCTGCAGCTATCTGAAATAGGCCCTGCTTTCAAAGAGCATTGTAAAAGTGTAGTATGTTATGTTTATTAATGATTTATTTTAGCGTACATCAAAAATAAAGGGCATGGAGTGGCCAGTATGGTCAGTCACATCGCTACTATAATATCGGGGTTATTGTGCAAGAGAGGCAGCACTAAAAGGAAGTGAGAAGTAGGAACCCCATCCTGGAAGAGGTATTCTTCCCTAGGGACCAAAGCAGTCATTACATCGAAGGCTAAGGATGACTGGATCAAAAGACCAGGGAGACAGAAAAGAATTCACTATTTTAATCTGTACCCCTCAAACTTTAAACTCAGTGCCTGCCTCGTATTCCAGGTTCAATATTTTCTAGTCATACCCAACAAATGATTTACTCATGGGAAATTTTAAAGGACAGTGGGAAGACTGGGCAACAGAAAACAGAAGGAGTCATAGGAAGGGTGAAGAGATTCCGTGGTCACGGGATGAGAGAAAGGCCCCGAGCGGATGGGAGGCACACAGGGAAGTCCCGGGAAGAGTATTTCTTTTTAAGTTTGCTGTGGACAGGAGGCATTCCCACTCCGTAGCAGCATTTCATAACAGTGTCATGCATATGAAAATCTAGTTAAGCTAATGAGGTCCTTAATTTGGGCTTTTATTATCCTTTAATTCCTTGCTTAAAGGAAAATGATTACAAAGCTCATCTTTATGATTTAGGAAACTAATCTTTCATTTCTGACGTGTTTTTTTCCTTAACTCTACATAGATGTTAAAAGAGAGAGAGAGAGGGAGAGAGAGAGGAGAAACCCCACGGACTTATGTGCAACCATGCAACAGTAATAGTGAAAAATAGCCTATATATTAGAATTGTCATGAGCTAGAGAAAAGTCTCCTGTATCAGGCATGACCTCTACTTGGGGTATTAATTGAATAAGAACTTAGAATGACTGCATAAACCACTACTAAAAATATCTCTGCAAACAAATTTTTACTCAGGTATTCTTAGAATTGTATCACAAATCTGTGTGTGCTATCCTCCCAACCTAGGGAAAAACACTCTCGTTCTTCTGTACCCACACTACAGTATCTGCTTTCATCTGGTTTAGGACAACACTTCTGTCGCCACTAATGAGTGCCTGTAATCCTTATTCAGCAATTTCCACCCAGCAGTACATCACAGTTAAAAACAAATAGAAACAACAATATAAGGTTGGTTCAAAGAGGAAAATGATCCCAAAACTATGATGCTCATTTACGGGTCTGGAAAAAAACAGGGAATGCGTAGTTTGAGAATTGCCTGTTAACAGGACAATAGGCAGTTATAACCTTGTGCATTTAGTTTGGTAAACACATGGTGACCATCTCCTGGACATCAGTTACCCTGCTACCATTGATACAACTATGAAGAAAGGTTCTTTGTGGAAATATCTATAAACAAAGATGCCAAACAGTGTACTAATTGAACTATGGAGGGAGGACATGGCAAGTAGTAGAAAATGGAATTTAGTGCCTTGGCAAAAAAGAAGGGTTCTTGCAGAAGGTGGTACACATGCAGGAAGTGTGCTTGAGAGATGCAACCCTGGAAGAGCAGGAAGGCCAGGTAACAGATGTCAGAGTACCCTCTAAGAAGCAATGCAAGCCTGGAAGCGGGCTAAGATTATAATCTTTGAAGAAGTGACAGATATGAGGTGCCATCAGCATCAGCTGACAGTCATGTATTTGAGGTAGAGTCTACCAGAGTCCAGGTTTTCTGGATTGGGTAACTGGATAGGTATGCACAAGCTTAAGAGTATCCTGAGGACTTCCTAAATGTTCTCTTTTGTGATTTGGCCATTGTTTACATAGACCATTCACCCACCAAAAAAGCCATATACTTCTGATCCATACAGTTTTCTTTATATGTATTTAGTTAAAAAACTAAAAGAAAATAAGTGGAGTGGACTTCCCAGAAGAAGAGCTGCAATGACGTTAGAGATATAGGCTCACATGGCTATTTCTGCTATAATACTGTATGTCTCCTCATGAACTTCTCAGTGTTTGCCCTACTTTGCTCTGAATCACCATGCAGGTATTAGGAATTGAGTCTGTGTCTTCATTTATACTTAATGAGCTTTCAGTTTTTCTTTGAGGTGTATTTGATACACGAATGAAAGGTGACTCTGCAGATTGCTTGGGACAAGATGGATACAGACGGTTCTGTTTAGCTCAGCAAGATCAATGTGCAAAAGTTAAGTATACCCCTCCATGCCAAGGATAATCCAAACTTTAATTATCAAAAATGATGTGATTTATAACCCTACCAAAAAAAAGCATAAAGCTGCTAGAAATACTAAAAATCACAAACTTTATGGATACAATTTTAGCATGTTCAGAAGACAGACAAAATGGCCCAATAAAAATGTACATAGTGGAGAAATTTCAATGTCCTAAATTATAAATTCTCCTTGAACTAGATTTTAAATTCAATGAAATTTCAATCAAAATCCCAAGACAGTATTGCTTGAAATCTGACAAACTTACTCTAAAGTAATAAAATGAAACAATTTTGATTATGTTGCTCCATACTTAATAACCACATTTTATTTGCAAAACAGAATTATTTTGAATATAAGTAGAATTTAGTGTGGTAACCTTGGAGCAGAAATGTTTGCTGGCTGTAATGCTAGCTACAGTGACTTGCCTCCTTCAACCCACATTTGCTCAGAGTGCAAAAGTGAAAGGGCTCCTACCTCAGAAATTAGAAAACACAAGTGTGATAATACTTCTATCAAATAAAGTACTTAGGGAATGTTTATTCAATATAAGTGATATAATTGAGGAAAACTGATAATACACTGACTCCTAGGGCTTCATTTACTTCAAGAGAATGCAAATGCCTATTTATCTGTAGTTTTGTATAAAATATACCAAAGAAGTGCTTGTTATGAGCACATTTTCATTCAGAAAATGAACATATATCTGAGCCCTCCCTTTTCTGAGTCCCTAACCCTACATGATAATTTTAGTACTGCATAGCTCTACTGATAGTCTTCTATTTCCTTAGCCCAAGCCACTGAGGTCATAAATTCATCATTTTATACTTGCCGTACTCATTACTATCAGTGTATGTTATTTTTGCTTTTCTTCTCCTTTCTCTCTTTTCTGTGTTTGGGTTTCTGTTGTACCCATCAGTGTAAGATTTGTCCAAATGAATTATAAGTCTCCCTGTCAATTGCTTTCCTTTAAATAATTTCCTTGTCCCCTGACTTCCAAGTTCAGCCAAGCATTCTGAACCTGCTGTTTTTCAGCTTGTTAATGAAGAAAGAATTAATTCAAATTTGAAAGGTAAGCTCCACAGACCAGAACATCTACTTTAATTGTATCCACCAGGTTTGTGGCAGTGAACTGTGACCTGCCATTAGACAGTGGGATTAGTAAAAGTAACGCTCAGATATCAACAACTTAGGATATTGTGCAATAGCCAAGTAAGTTCTTCCTTAGAGCAGTATGCCTTAAAGTTAAAATGAGAGGAATTAATTTATCAAAATGTGCCTGCCTGTCCCTTGCATTTTGTGAAGTACTTTCAGTACACATTATTTTTAAGTACACTTAGACAATTTTGATTTCTCCTCAGCAATTATCAATTATCACTTAGTTTAATCAAACCCCTGGGTTCCTGCCCAAACCTAAATTATAATTTACTCTTAGCTTTTTTGTGAGAGCCAGAAGCCCCTGGACTACGCCACTGACAGTGGGACATTGAAGCCAGTTCAGCTTTTGCTTGGAAAATCCCCACCAGCTGCTCTGCCTGATGCTGGGTTAATTGCCTTAATTAGCTTTTCTTACAATAGCCTTCTTAATCAGTCCTTGTGAGAAGATCTTAAACTCACATTGTGGCTCCTTTCTCATCATATACTAACCTTTTAAAATGACTCATTCAGTCTTTCTAAACCACTGTTCTTTAATTTTAAAATAAAAGATAGAAAAAGCAAGAGAAAAGAAGTCTTCTATTCACTGATTTGCTGTATTTCTCCCCCGAAACGGTGACCTTAACTTCTAATCAAGACAGGTTATTCTGACTCTCGGAATTACTAACAGATAGTGGTACTTTCTTCTTTTTCTCCCACGGCTCACTTAGCCTTCCTCTCTAATGAATGCTTAATTAACACTGATGAACATTCTTTCTGATGAAGTTTGCAGTTTTAAAATTTGGCAGCCCTTGGAAATCCTCCCCTTAGAAAGTTCAACTTTTAGTTATCAGACTTTAAAAGTATGGGGGCTGGGGATTTAGCTCAGTGGCAAAAGTGCTTGCCTGGCAAGCGCAAGGTCGTGAGTTCGATTCCCGGTACCGGAGAAAAACCAAAAAAAAAAAAAAAAAAAAAAAGTTATAGACGTTGTCTACAGCACAAAACATGAGAATTTATCCATTTTAGCTCCTTTTCTAGAAATTTCAGGCAGGCCAAGATCTTGAAGGTATCAAAGAAGATTCACTCAGCCACGACCCTGAGTTCTGTGATATTATTTTGCTTTTCCTATAAAGTATTAATGTGAGAATATTTGATTTTCATAAACACATTACCTTTCCTACTGACCAATAATACTTTTTACCCTATGACATGTGTGTTAACTGATACTTTGATTTATTGTACATGTTAAACTGCATCAACAATATTTAAAGGACTGTGCAAGAGTTCTGAAGTCTAGTGAGACAGCTATTTGTGAAACACATCAGAGAAAGCAAATTTTTGCCCAAAGCTGGACAAGAAGAATAAACAGAACATAAAACCCATGGCCAACTGCTCCTCCAGGCTTAGGAAAGCTGCCCCACATGCAGACACTGTCCACAGTCCACATACCAACCTCACCTTGCAGCTACATTCTACCCTGGCAAAACTAGGATCACTGAGCTCAAGCTTTGCAAAATATCCTGTTCTAAGAAGCAAAAGGACATAGCCCAGGCTCTTCCAGACATTTCCTTCTTTCCTCAGGACATGGCATTCTTACCATAGCTAAGTAGAGAAATTTAGATGAGTCAGGGCCATCTGGAAGCCTGTTCTACAAAATACTGTTGGGGTGTTTGTGTGTGTTAAGTATATGCTTTATGTATGATTGTGCACACTATTTTGAATTTGCTTTATGTTACACTGAAGTTCTCAACTTCTATTAACATCAAATGAGAATAAAGGAAAAAGAAACCCTGCATAGGCTTATGGGCAGGTATCTTAGTTACTTCTAGAGTAACTTGCTAGACACAATACCCACTACCCACAACTTAAAGGAAGAAAGGATTATGTTGGCTCAAGTTTCAGTTCATGTTTAGCAGGTTCTAAGGCAGAAACAGGCTGACAGAGGAGCAGAGTGGGAAGTGAAGGTGTATAAGCTACGGAGACCAGGCAGCAGAGAGAACAGCGTGAAGGCAGGGACATGAATACATCCTTCCTGGTTAGGCCCCAGTGACCCACTTCCAAGTAGGCCCCATCTCCCAAGAGCAAATGAGCTATAATCTCCCATAGTTCATATGGCTTTCATAGCTATTTGCAATTTAAACCATAGAAGCATACAGTGTATAACTTACAGACTTACTGAGACAGAGAGAGAGAGAGAGAGAGAGAGAGAAGTTATGAGCATGCTTCAAATTATTCAGGGGGTAAACATGCTGCTGTTAATTTCATGTGGTGTCTCGACTTCACATTTCATTGTTATTGTATCAGTTTCTGGATAACATAAAACATAAGCTGGTCATTATCAATCTTATTCCTACTCCACCTTTCTCCTTTCCTTTTATCTTACCCCAAACCCAGTGATCTCTACAGGAAAAGTTTAATTTGATATAGTGTGTTAACTTTTTGAGTGTTCCCTGAGGCAGAGGTGCTAAGGCTGTAAGCGGTATGAGGAAGATTAAGTGGAGATGTCTTATGTGAATAAAGCTATGATGAATACAGGTAGTGCACTAGGAGGGAGAATTATGAACTGCTATAAATGCATAACGAAAGTCAGTGACGATGGTAACAATTTGGGCCTCATAGCTTTGAATATTTCAGTCGAGAATGAGCTTTCGACAAGTGCTAAATTCTTTGTAGTACTACGAAGTCACAACTTGTAATCAAAGAATTCACTAAGTGATTGAATAAGAATTCACTAAGTGATTAATTCCTATTCTATAGAGTATCAGTCACGTCTACCATTCATGCAGAAAAGTAAGGGAAGAAATTAGAAACAAATGAAATGTTCTTACATCTGGTAATCTGAGCAACTTCGTTGAAGATAACAATATGTAATGTAACAACCACTGTTAATCCCTATCATTTTGTACGGAAAGCCTGTATCATTTTTATTGTTATTTTCTTTGTCTTGTTTTTGTCTGTTATTGGTATTTTGCTATTGTTCTTTATTAGCATTATTCTTTTTTAAATAATAAAAAGGAACAAATAAAACAAAGTCATTCACAAAGCAGTAAGGTCCTGATATTTTGCAACATTAGGATTACTATTTCTCCTTGTTTACTGTGGAATTGTATATCATGTTGGTCCACTCTGAATTATAAATTGAACTTCAAAAGGTCAAGTGTTTGTATATTGAGCAGAGATTTTCCTATAGCTTAATGTAAACCAATAAGGTCACTTATTCCTAAAGGAAGCAAAATTAAGATTTCTCTAAAGAAATGATGGGTTGTTCTACCCAGTGGAAGGACCTGAACATGCTGTGGTAGCTTGTACACAGCACACATGAGAGGGGACTGCATCCTTACGTGCACTGCATGCCAAGATGTTACTTGCAATTTTCATTTGGCATCTGCCTGCTTCAGTCACTGCCCATAGTATTATACCTGGGGAGGTGCTTCAATTTGGAAACCTGCATGGACTAAATGCACAGCACAGAATAATGTTTCAGTGTAGTTTACTATGCCATAAGTTTACATATAGTAGAATTCAATAAGCAATATATATGGATGGGTTTTCTGACACTAGCTTCATCTCACTTTATGTGAAGTAACTGTTACAATGTAGGGTATCTACTGTGATCCTGGTTACCCGTGTCTTTTCCTTTTGTTGTTTCTGCTAATTTTCCTTCCAGTCTCCAGAGTGTGTCCAGGATGATTGCTAATTTGAGGCAAGATCTTTGTGATTAATCAAAGAGAAATGAAAACCTTGGCCTCTGCAGTTGCTCTGAGTTCAGATCTTTTAAAACAGTCCTCACCAGCTACCGATCAGGAAGGGTTACATTGTACCCTTCATTGATAAGAGATCACATGTGCGTTGTCTTTAATTCTGTGGAACAGATATTCTCTAGTTATTGTAGAGCAGTCTCGGAGATTAGATGTGCAGCTGCTACCCAGTCAGGTACTTTATTTAGCAGCACTCCTTTTAGACCTGAATAGAAATCTCCCGTATGATTGGCCCGTGTGAGAGAGAGGTAGGTTGGAATTTATCCACTTTGCTTGGGGAAAGAAGATTAATTCCGAATGAAAGCTTGCATATGATTTCTCCGAACAGAAACATTAATGGTGACACCTGAGGTGCATCATGGAAAAGACTTAATAGCTATAGCTTCAAATATTTTGTTTTCATACCCACAGTCCTGAACACTGTAAAGGTATCAAAGTTGAGGGACATTTGCCCTCAAACTCTTTCAGAATCAGTGACTCTTTCATGAGATGATTTGTCAGAATTGCTACAGGTTTTTCAGCCCATGGTGTTTTTCTGGCTGTCAGCTTGCTTATTTTCGAAGCAGAAACAAGAGTTTAAAGTTCATCATGGTTGAGAGATATTTAGAGCAACACCAGCCTCTCTGATACACTAATACAGATCTGACTCTTAAAGTGGATAGGTTTGAACTGTACAGAAAATTTCATTTGCCTATGCCACTTTGTTCCTTGATGATGTCAAATAAATGAGCTTGCTGCATTCACTTAAATTATATAATAGTTTTATGACAGTAACCTTTAGTAGATAAATTTTACTGTTGAAAATTTACATTAGCAACAAAACTGTTCTTCCAGAAATACCAGTATGGAACTCAAAAGCCAATTTCAACAAGGAGATGTTGTTTAAGTGAGATTCCACTAGACTGGATGTGGTATTTCAATCATTTAAATATTTTCAATCCAGCTGGTCACTGAAAGTGGGGACTGACATTTGCTTCTTACCTTCCACTGTGTGTATCTTATTTCCTGTCCAGGTTGATCCTGTTTAGTAGAACTATGAAGTCTCAAACAGACATTTGAGGCATCTCTTCCTGCATATCAACTGCCCAAGATTCAGTCTATAAAATATATTTCCTCTATTTTTAAAGACCTTAATTAAGTAGAAACTAGGTAGCTGAGGGATTATTGCAGGATCACCCTTATGGAAACAGAGTAAGTAGAGTAATATGGGTTCAAATCTTAAAATAATGAAATTTCCTGCCCTTGGAGGATTAGATAATCCCACACATCAGAGAGCTCAATAAGGAGATGAAAATCTTTTAAGGAGACGTACATAAATTACATACTGCCTCATGTATAGTTGCAGCCTGGTGTTACCTGGATCACTGGCCATTGTTTCTGCTGTGACATATATGACAGATGACATTCATATGCTATGCACACTGCCATGGGCATATAGAGATGTTGGCACACACCACAGCATTTATTGTAAATTCAGGCACTGAAATAATTGATAGTCAGCACAATTATTAAAGTGGCACCACTATCTGCTGCTCCCTGTAGGCCCTGCAGAAAGGCTGGATATTAAGTGTAAATAATTAATTTCATACTAATTGCACCTCCAGCCTCTTTCCTATCACTTCTGAACGAGCATGAAATTTCAAAAGGTGACAAACAAATAACTAAACACATACTATTGAGTCTTTCTAAATTTTATGTATTTTTTTAAATTCATAGACTTTACTATCTTATGAAGTGTAATGAATTATTTAGAGCCATAGACCAGTTATGACAAATGAGCCTTGATTTGGAATTCTCGTGGGATGGTTCTTGGGAAGTGATTCTCTGATTTAATTCTCAAGGATGTGGTGAACTCTTAGAGCCTTGGTGTTATCATCTACTAAAATGGGGATGATGACCCTAATGTCACAATGATTAAATGAGGTGTTATTATTTTATTAAATGTTAATGGTTACATCTTGGTTATTCATTGCATCATGAACACACACACACACACACAGACACACACACACACGGAGGCCTTCTTTCTTTATCTCTATGTCTTGTGTGAGGTACGGGTGCTAGTTATTAATCCATTTGGTGACTAAGAGAATAGACTAAGCTATTCATTTCACATTTAGTAACTTCCCTAAGGTTTGTCTTCTTTTCATTCCAATTTGAATATGCCTCAACATTCCTTATTTCTAGCATGTATGTTCTTATGTGTTAATATTCTTGAAAAGTTTGAGAATTTTCAAATCAGAAGTCTTTACTATCTTTACATAATCAACACTATTAAAATGGATCACTATGAAATTAGAAGAAATAAATTCTAATACGAATTGGGTTGGAAATAAGAAAAGGGATAGAAACATATGTAACTTTCTTTATGTAGAGAAAAGCTAAGAATTAAGGCTCATAAGTATCACTGCTAGAGCCAATAGTGACATTTTTATAAATGGTCTTGATGAGGGCGTTCATACTGGAACATCTATGCAAAGGAGATTCCAATAAATTATTGACATGACTTACATTGCTGACAGTTTCATCTTTGTTAAGGTAGAAGATTTTATATGTGGGAATTACAACTTTGAGTTTAATTCTAATCTCTAGGGAAAGCTGGTTGAAGACATAGTAGGGAAGTCCACAGAGAAGAATACTTTGCTTTTTTCCAAGCCATCAAATCAAATGCATTCGATATAAATATGGGCGTGTGTAGGGGAAGTGTAGCAATCACTATTCAAATCTAAATAATGTAGAAGGTTACCTGAACTGAGAAAGAGCTCTCCTGTATGTGTGACTTTAATAAGGAGTGTCCTAGTCAAGAGTTTACCTTTGTTACTGACTATGTCACAGAAGTAGATAATCAGTTATGATAATGTGACAGGATTATGATGATAATGTGACAGGAAGTGAATAGAAATAGTGCATTAATGAGAAAACAAAGACAGCATTTTGACAGGTTCAACTCCAGGGCCAAAACCAACACAATATATAGATCCTGAGTATAAGATTTTGAAAAAATTAGATGATATCTGTTGATGGTGGTGATTTGCTGACAGAATTATATGTTAGTTGATTATTCTGGAAAAAATTTAGAAATATACAAAGCTATAAATTACTTATGCCCTTTAAATTCTATTTATTTTATCTGGAGGATTTAGTCTAAGGAATCAGAAAAAAGTCCAAAGGGAGATAAAGAAAAACAACACAAAGGAAATTGCTCAAGCAAATCATAGCAGTATCATAATTAATGAAATACACACAGCCATAAAAATTATGTGGCAAGTATATACCTATTGGTTTGAAATTATATAAATGATAAAAAATATTTAAGACTATAGGAAAATATTATACTTTATTTTTATAAAGTCTATCTGTATATCATTATGTGAATACATGTGAAAAATAAGAGATATTGAAGAATACATCAGTGATTTCTCTGCTTCCTAATTTTAGCAATAATACTTTCTTATTTATGCTTATCTGTGTCCTATAACTTTCCATAATGTATCATGTATGAATTTTATGATGAAATTGTTTTCTAAAAATATTAGATTGGGTGACTGACATTTTAAGTGAATTTTTTCCTGGGTTATTTGAAGGATAGAAGTTATCACAGTGTGACATAAAAATAAAGAAAACTATATCTTGGGTTACATAAATCACAATAAGAATTTTATGACCAAGGACAAAGCAAGATGAAACAGAACTGTAAACCCACACGTAACTTGGCATTCCAACACAGAAAGTGCCTTTAAATAAGGATTGAATCCATCTGCTTAATTCTGAGAATGGGAATTTATCATATATAGAAAAGTTGCAGTAACCCCACAATTTAGGAAGGTAAGGAGGGTGAGACAGGCTAACTGAACTCAACCATTTGAAGACTAAGAAAATAAATTTTCATTATTTCTGTAAAACTTTATAGACAGTACTTGAACAAATAGGAAGGAGATTCAGAGAAATATTCAGAAGGATGTCACAACATTTAGCAAAATGCGTCCCAAGTTTGTTTAACTGAGTAGCCAATTTGAAGGTAATGATATGTAATACAACAACCATTGTTAATTTCCTAAAACTTTGTCTGAAATTCTGTATTGCTTTTATTGTTTTTGTGTTGTTTTGTTTATGACTGTGTGTTTGTTAATATGTGTTTTCATTCTTTTATGTTAAAAAAACTAATTTATTAACAAACACACTTTTTATCACAGTCCTGCTCTTTTGGATTCTGTCTGAGGCAAGTGATCAGAAATCTCACTAAAACTCTGTGGACCAAAGGAGAGGTGTATTGTTGTGGCTGATATAGTCAAGACTCAGTCATGCAGAGCCTAGAGGCAGAGCTCTGATGGCCCCACGGGATCAACTTCCCCCCTTCCCATTTGCTGCATTCTATTTTTTGTTTGTTTTTTTGTTTTTGGTTTTTCTCCGGTACCGGGAACCGAACTCACGACCTTGCGCTTGCCGGGCAGGCGCTTTGCCACTGAGCTAAATTCCCAGCCCCCCTATTTGCTGCATTCTAGAAGGAGCTCCACCTCAAGAGCATGAGATGATCATAACACTTGAGAACTCCCTTTCACTATGTCACACTCAAGGGGAAGGTCTCGCTTACCAAGGGTAAAATAAAAATCCCACCCTTGAGTCCTCTATCCCCTAACTGCACCCCTTTCCCAATCACAAGCCAATTACTGTGGCCATCAAATTATGGGGATATAGTAGTTTGTTTTATTCATTTTTCATTACTTAAAACGGTCAAAATCCAGACGCTCCCCAGCTGAGAAGCATCACACTCAACCAAATTGGTCCAGCTGATGGTGTGCAGGTGTTGTCTCTGAAAAGTAATTTGGGCTAATATTCTGTCAAGAAAAACAATGGCTGGGGAATTGTTTGCAAAAATGACAGATATCCATTAAAACCAGAATGGCAAAAGTAACTGCATCATTTCTTATGCTCCTACCAATGTCAGGATTCTCTAATGTTGCAGCTGAACTTTGCAGTTGGCTTGAAGTGTCACAGGGAGAGATGTACAAAAGAATTATTGATGAACTCCAGGAAAGTATTATACACTACAAAAAATATAGGAAAGCAATGCTCTCGGCAAGTAAGGATATTGAGGGGAAAACAGTTTAAGAATGGATACACCACTCACAGTTGTGATATTTAGAATTTTGAAAAAAAAAATTGTTTCCATCAGTAAATCAATATGTGTCCCCCAAAGCATTCTGTATCTTTACTTTATCAAGTTTGAATTTGTATAGCTCCAAGTCAGGATTTGTGCATCAGTTTCCTTAACACACACACACACACACACACACACACACACACACACACACACACAGACACACACACACACACACAAGCAGAGAGAGAGAAAGAGAGATCCACAGTCCACAAATACCTACGCTCACATATCTGCCTGAAAGCTTGCAAATAGTGAAGAAGTAGCAGCAGCCATCTCCGTAAAACAGAACCTCAACACTCTTGACCTTTTTCATATCTCCAGGATCCCCAAAATGTGATCAATCATCGATAATGCAGGTTTGACAAATGCCTTTCACAATTCACATGCTCACTGGAAGGGTTAAGCCTCATTTGCACTCGGAATAAATTGCTCTAATGATATAATCAGATCACCAGCGCCTTAGGGCTGCCAGCTCAGCAAAATTTTTATCCTGCAAATTCACTTTTCTTTTTGGCCTGAGGGAGAGCAGGTAGGAAAGCAAGAGCTTGGAAATAGACGGTGAATTGCAGTACACTTTGGACAACCAGTAGAGCACTTAAAAATGTAGGGAAGGTAGACAAAAAATGGGAAACAGAAGTAATGGGTTTAGAAAGGGGGTAGATGCTAACAAGACAATTTGCCTAGAAGCCTGTCAACTGCTCTATGGATCGGCAGGAATAATGAATGTCTTTGCTCTCCCAGGTGCCTGCAGCTCCTTTAATGTCCTATTCTCAATCACTACCCCTTTTCCACTTAAGATGCAAGGGGGAAACAGGATTGATGGAGCTGGGACAGAAAAGAGGAAGAGTTACTATTCATGTGCCGAGATCCTCTCCCTTTTTGTTTTCCATACTATTTCAAGTTGTAAACCCCAGGATTTGCTTTGTAGGATAACTACATCACATCCCCCAGGAACACCAAGGGCAAAGCCTTTGTACAAAACCTTAGTTCATCCGCACTCTATGTGGTTCTGGTTGATGAACCTTAAAAGAGAGGAAATGGAGCTGGAAAAGGTCTGAAGAAGGGCAGATAAAATGATCATAGGGATAAAAATGGTGCTGTGTAAGAGCAGATTAAAGCGATTACTGTTCTACATGCTGACCTCTTCATACCTGTGAAGAACACACACAAAAGGTAAACACAGCCTGGCTGGCCAGAACCTACAGTGCTGCATCCCTAGGACGGCATAGAAGCCAGGGGCTGGAAGAGAGGTGAGGGGAAAAGAAAAGCCATTACATAGCAGGGAGTGCATTTGTGCAACTTGGTAAATTTGTCCTCACTAAATTTAAACAGAGTTAGTAAGGTTGTGGTTGAAAAGCCATAAGGAGCCATCTACATAAGCCAGAGGGTTCTGAGGAGTGCCTGTTAATTTTTGATGTGGATAATTTAAAATAGTGATCTTCAAACTCACTTGATCATCAGACTCACCAGGGTGTACTTTGAAACTATAGATTTTCATAGTTCCACTTCAGAGAACATGTAAAAATTCCTATGAATAAAATCCCCAAATGCGTAGTTTACAATGCTTCTTCACCTGACTCTGATATTCATAGGAATTAGGAATACTAGTCCAGGGGCTCACTGTGTACCCCAGAAGCCAGCACAGTGTGATGGGGAGGTGCCATAACCCAGGCATTGGCAGGCATTCTGCCTTTGCCATTTCTACAGATATCACTCTAACCCACCTATCCTCTCTGAGCCTAACAGAGTTGTGTATAAAGTTCCTCACATGCCCAAGCGCTGAGCAAACGGCAGCCTGTGTTCATCACAACCACCAACAAGCACCAACCAGCTCCTGGATCATCAAACACAGGATCCTGGGCTGGGGCAGATTCTGAACTTAAACACTTTAGTAGTTTTTGAATATCCAAGTATTTGTACCTGAGAGGTTGTGTCAGAGTTCACTAAAGGAATGGATTTAACATAATAAATACAATATATAAAGAATTGGCAAAATAAGCTCCCATGGTGGCCTGCAGTTAGGGCTCAGATAATACAAGAGGACCATCTTCACCCTGGAGCACTGGAGAGGCTGAAAGGTCTGCATTGGAAGGTTGGAGAGGGATGTCAAAGGCAATGGCAAAGACTGGAGCTACTCTAAAGAAGCAAAGGGAAATCTTCTTTTCTTTTTTAATTGTATCCAGGCTACAAGCATATTGGCTGGTGGCACCCACGTATGGGCTGGGCCTTCCTGCTTCACGCAGTCAGTCATCCAGACACATCCAGAGCTATGCTAAACTAATCCACAAGGCATTTCTTATTCAAGTTGACATCACATTCAGCTACCACAGAGAGAAAGAAGGCAGTCGTACATAAAGGTGTGAATACAGACCTACTGTATACTCTCTGCTCTAGCTCTCTGTCCTTTCAGTTATAAGCACAAAAACAAAACAAGCAAGTGTCAGAACATTGGGTTTTACTTACTGGATTCATGGTGTTTTTAGTTCATTTGTCAGTATTTTGGGGTTTTGGTTCCTACTGAGGCTTGTATCTTTTAAGACTAGTTTATTGATACTTCTGTGAAGTTGAAACCAAAGAGAAAAACAAATCAGTGGGGGTCTCAATGTGCATGTGAACACTTAGGGAGTTGAGTTCTGCAGTGAAACAGCTGGTGAGGAAACAGAAGGTTCCCCACCAAGTTGCAGCTCAGATCTAGAGAAAAGAAGAGACCACAAAATTAAGGGTCTTGAGGGAACAGGGACAGGGAGCTTCCTCCAAGAGGTGGGTACAAGCAAGGTGGGTGTGGGTGCCAGGCTTCTGCTGAGCCAGCTTGAGAGGGGAGTGACACCAGCTTCAGCATGGAGAAGAGCCAGGCTACATCTCACTCCAGTGCCCATCTTGTCCCTGAATTGCTGCTGGCTCTCAGGACTCACACCTGTTTTCCATCTCTTTCCTTGCCTGGAAAGATGGGCTTCGCAGGAGAGGAGAGAGATTTGCTCTGTGAGGTGAGCATAAAGTAATGTGGAGGCAGTGAACCGGTGGTATCCAAACTCCCCAAAAGCCATTCCAGAGAACGGGGTGCCTATTTCCTCATCTCTCTCTGCTCTTGGACACCATCTCATTCAGAGCCTCCTAAAGGACTGTGTTCAGCTATCTCTATTGCTATACCGTGGCTGTCTCAGGCCCCTAGCTGGCTACTGGGGGAGACTTACACCCAGCAGAATGGAGAGCAAATAGGTTGCTATTCTTTTGGAAGATCCAAAGCTCAGGGCAAAAAGGTGCTAAATATGCCTGTTTCAGGTTCTGAAAGCCCCTAGTAAGTTTGGCTACACAGCTCCTAAGAATGCACTCTGAGAGGAGACCCAGTCCAGCCACCCACACCTCTCTTCTGACACTTCCCTACACACACACACACACCACGACCACCAGCACTACCACTGCTACTACCACTGCCACCGCCGCTGCCATCACAAGAAGATCTGGACTTCACAGAAGAGGGGCAGTCTCAGTGACTGAGAAACTCATTTTACTCTGAAGCTGGTTGCCATTTGGCCAGCTGTGTCCCTGACAGGAACTGTACTTGCGAGGTGTTGATAGTGCACGCCCACTATTTGGTGTGGGCTTAAGACTGAATAGCCACATGTCTTATAAAAGTTACCTTGGAAACGCAGCCTTGGGAGCTCCTCCAATCAGTCCACCTAGTCAGGACCCAATGACAGGACCGCTGTCTATGAACCAGGAAGGGCCTTACCAGACTGTGACTCAGCCAGCACCTGATCTTGGGATTCCAGTTTGCAGATTTGTGAGAAGTAATGTTTGTTGTATAAACCACTCACTTTATTGCAGCCCAATCAGATGAAAATGGTGCAATTATAGACAATGCAATTGTGTGTGTCTTCCTCTTGTACCCCAAGGATATGGTGAAAAAGTTAATATTCATTGCTGACACTCTCTGTGGAGTCCTGGTGAAAACTCCAAATTACAAACAGCTTTATAGATTTGGTGGTAGGAACTGAATAAGGTGGAAGAGCATGAGTCAGAGCTGAATTTCACATCTCAGGCAACCAGTTAATGGGGATAGGCCATAAAATTCCCCAGGTGCGCCATGAGAGTATCAGCTTCTGGGGCCTTGCTACATTGTAGGTTCCTGAGCACCAGTAGCTCTGGCCAGAAATCAGTAGTAACTATCATAAGCAGGGTGGTACCTCCATTCTGAAGGGAAAGATATTACTCTATACATCTCAGAAGGCCAGACAGGGAGGAAGGGAGAAATAGCTGTGCAAGGAGTGTGCAGTCTCTCTTTGCACTCGTTATTTATACATGAGCTATCATACATCAGAGCCTTCGCTCACATGTGCTAGGAGCTAGAAAGGAAATCCTTGAATTGTGCTTGAGGGTGAAAATATGGAAGGAAAGGGAGCCTCCTACCTGCCAGAGTTAAAGTGTTTTAATAAATGCAAATAACATTTGTGGAATTGGGGCTATTAGGGCAAAAATTCCATTTCAAAAAGATAAAGCACCTTTCAGAGGGCAATAACTGGGAAAAGCAAAATGATTTCACATGTATATCCTCAACAGGGACACTTTCTACAGCTTATGCAATAAGGAAGCCAACACTGAGCTCAAGGATACCCTCAAGGTTGCTTCGTTTCAACACGGAAAAAAAGTCACAAGCAAATACATAAGACATGTTCTAAGTTCCACTTCTGCAGTTTAAATCTTGGGAGTTTGAAAGACTAATGCTTAGCACCCTGTTAGGGCTTCTCTGAAAAGACAGCTTTTGAACAGGTGTTGGCTTCTATCAAAGCATAGGTGAGTGCATCAGAAAGAGGAAGAGTTTTGGTAAAAGTTGAGCCAGAAGGGAACCCTATGTCTTGGACATGTAACACATTAAAAACAGTCTCTGATTGGACGAGCAGGAGATGGTGATGAGAGAAAAGGCTCTTGAGTAGTTTGTACTTAATATGGAAAGGAAAGAGAGGATGTAATTTAGGCATGGTGGCACACAGCTGTAATCCTAGCACTGCAGCAGGCTGAGGCGGGAGGATCTCAAGTTTGAGTTCAGCCTGAGAAACTTACAAATTTAGCAAGACTCTGTCTCAAAATGAAACTGAAAAGGGACTGGAGATATATCTCAGCATGACAGCCCTGGGTGCAATCTCAGTAAAACACGCACACACACACACACACACACATAGAGTTCTTTGACCTCTGCTCTGGAAAAAAGACTCTAAGATTGCATTATATATGTTTTATTTTAATTATTCTTTATTATAGAAGAAGTAATATAGGTATATTCTTGATTTAGGAATGAAACATTGGAGAAAAAGTTAAATCATTTTCGTATCACTCTGGACTCTCACTCTCCTATTCCTTTCTCTCTCTCTCTCTCTCTCTCTCTTTCTCTCTCTCTCTCCCTCTCTCTGTCTCTCTGGTATATATATAAGAATAATGTATTTTCCTAATGTGACTACTTCTTGTTATTCAACTTGTCTTTGTATCCCCAGTTATTGCTTTTAAAAATCCATACAGTTTAAAATAGGCTGAGAAAGTAAAATGTATTATTTACAGCCTGGATTGTGGAGCAAGAAGTTGGTCCAGTCAGTGCCTATGTGACCTTGGACATTTAATATTTCTATTTGCTATTCTTTATCTGTAAAACTCAGATATGATGTACTTGTATCCGATCTGCACATACTCACAGGTTTGTGAGTTAATTAAAGGAGTTAATACATCTAAACCAGGCACCATACATCTGACACGTTGTAAATGGTGTGCAAGTGTTACAAATTGATCAGGTTCATTCTTCAACTTCTGCAGTCACATAAAGATACCATATTTTATTTCACAATTTCCTTGTTGATTAACATATCAGCTCTTTTCTAATTTGGTGTTGCTGCCAGCAATCCTGAAATACATATTTGATCAATTTATCACACATGTTTTGGGAACATGGGTTACAATTGGTATGGCAAATGGTACTTTTGTAATAGATACTTTTGAAGTCTCATGGATGCTAAGAATTTAATGTAATTTCCTTCTGATTTACACACTTGAGATCATTTTTCCCATCTCTGAAATGACTCGAGAGAAGCCGTATCCTGAAGATTTAATGAGGTTATGTCCCTTTTAGCTGTCAAGAGCTCCCCATTCTCTGCACTGATATTCTTTGGAATTGTTGATAATTAATCAGGAACATCAGTGGTGAAATGTCACATAGATACCACTCTGGCCCTTCGATTTGTAGCTTTAAAAGGAGATTTTTTTTCTCCCTGTCTGCTGGCCTTGTCTTTGCCAACCTTCTCTCTTATTAACCTTGAAGTCACACAGAACACACTCCTGCGATTTCATCAGATCTCCCATCTGAAGAGATGCTATCACACTCCAAAAAATAAATTAAAAGGATCGCACCACCTCCACACACAGGCAGGTCATAGGCTTAAGTTTTTTTTTTCTTCCAATAGTACTTCCTGCCCTGCTCATCACAGACAAGCCATTCCAGACTTCTTTGTGGGTTTTATATAATATCGTTTCAATATAAAATTATTCATTTAATATTAACTTTATTTATGAAGTTCCTTTTCCTCTGATGAAGTCAGGATTTTTTAAGCTCTTTGGAAAAAGAACACTTGCTTTTCTAAACTGTATTCAGAGTCACTGCAGTGGTCTTGAATGATACACAATGATAAACAGAGTTTTATAAAAGCTTTCTGGTATCTCTGTAAAGAACACAAAATAGAAAAGCCTCATTGTCCGATATGTAGAAAATATCCCATGTGTAACATTCCTAGGATTTAGAACAATTACCGCTGCAGAGAGAACATGACCCTAGACCACTGCAATCTTGGGCTGTCTTTTCAATATTAAAAAACTTCTTGCCTGCTTTGGATTACAGATGTTCCTCTGTTTTCTATAATCCTTTTAGCCAAACACCTGTTCTGTCTATACTGCTAGAAACATCAGAATAATAAGGCAACAGAAGGATTTCCAGGAAATGGCAATGTTTGCAAGAAAGGGCTGTAGGGCTGACAAGCATGGCTTTTGCACTAGACATAGGAGAATTCACTTGGCTCTCAGCAAGCGGCATTCAAGAGATGAAGGTTCTTTATTTCCAAAGCATTAGACGCTAGGTTCGCACAAATTAGAACGGAATTAGAGCAGACTGAGGTTAGAGCCTCCAAGATAGATTGGTTAATATTGCAAATTAGAAGCTTCTAAATTTGGGGTGGAGTTAAATACAGGTTTCAGGAACCCAGATCAAGGAGGTATCAAGTCTCTTTGAGGGTAAAAACTCTGCAGTACTTTAGGGTGAGGCCTGGGTAGTGGGAGGGTTGATCTCAATGTGGCAAGTTTTTTGTTCATTCCGCAGAGAAGGAAGTTCTCTCTTACTCAGTTTTATCTAATTCTGGTGTCTGTGTTCCTAGAGAATTAGAGAAAAATTCTCATTTTTGGCCCTTTCTGATCACAGCCATGATTAGTGTCACTTTGTTATTGACAACCTCTGGCCCTTTACATATTTTGAGGGAAACATGGATATCCCTCAGAGAAGCCCCTTAGTCCTATGGGACACACAGCCATTACTCCTCCCTCCCCTTAGGAGTGACCCTGAGTTAGTCTCTGGCATTGCTAGAGAGAAAGTCAGAATTGATAGTTTACTAAATGGGTTTATACAAGGCTACGAGTCTACTCAAGATTTCTGTTTTCATCAGTTGCTTGCAATGTTTGGAGTTTTTTCTACTTTATAATTTTGTTCCAAAGCTCCTTTTCTTCCTCCTGCTTCTGTTGTGTTTCAGCACAATATTTTCACGTTCTCCATCTGCTCTAACTTCAATACAAACCTTGAGCTTCCAACTCTCTCCCACCGATAGGTACATATTTTGTGTTTTCTGGCATATTTGGACAATTTAGACAATGTTTATGAATTTTTCAAAGCAGTACCATTTTATTATCCTGCAACATTTTTTATATTATATCTGACCTTATTTATGAAGTTTCCAACAAAAGGAACAATCAGAACCTGTGTTCTAATTTACAAAGATATCTAAATTAATTTGATCCCAACTAAAATGAAAAATGTCTGTATATTTGGAAGCTGAAAAGGTGTAACATGAAAGAAAGCACCATGGACAAAGTTTAAGAATTAAATGTGCATAAAACCAGGTACAGAATGGATCCTGACCCAGAAATCATTTCACTTATTTTAATAGTAGTACTCAGGTTATATTTCATGAAATATTATGATGTTTGATATCATTGTATAGACATTTTTGTCTAATTTACTTCCTTTAAAAGCCAATGCAAGAGGAGCTACTGTGTTGGATGAACCATAGTGCTAGAAAATGTTCTTTAAGATACTCTTAATGGGAGATCATTATTTTTTCTTTAGAGCCATGGTTATAATGTTTCATGTGAATCAAGCACAAAAACAATTACAATAATGAGTGTATGAATGCACTCATTATTGTTGTCTGGGAAAGAGAGGCATTGAGACTGAAGCATTGCCCTTCGTGTCCCTGGTGAGATGGACACCTGACCTCCTCCCTGACTGTGAAGGTTTTCTCAAACTAGATTTTTCGTTTGACTGTTAAGCAAAGTTATGAACACTCAGCAGATTTTTTTGTTTTAAACTCTGCTGTTCAACTAGTAGAAAATTTGAACTTGGGGCCGTTGGACAACTGCAGAATCACTGTAACAATTTTGTGTGTTGTTTGCCAGGTCCATTTTTCTTCTATAAAATGGTAATTACAGTAGTAATTTTATATTATGGGGTGGCTATGTATTAAAATAGAGATCATGTAAAAGTGGCCCATAGTATGATTTCCTCAAATAATATCTGACTGAAATTTGTACCTTACTTTCTGACTTCTGCAGTGTGTGGAGGGCTATTTTGAGTGTCTGTGGACATACTTAGATACGCGTTCACATGCATCTAGAGAAGGAAGGGTGGAAAGAGATTGAAGAGTCCAGAGATAGTCTTGCTTTTAGGACCTTTCCAGGCTCAAGGTTTGCATATCTCATTTTACCAGGAAATATTATAGATAACTAGTTTAGGTAAATAAAGAACATAAATGTGTGAGTCTGATTTGAGAGAGGAAAAGGCTTGGCCCACTCTGAATTTTGTCTCTGTAATGAATACTTCTTTTGATTCACCCCGCCCCCCTAGACAGCAAAGAATCCCTTCCCATTTCATCTTTCTTCACAAAGATTGCTTCATCAACCTCTGTTCCAACACTTGTATGCAATACAATACTTGTATGCAATACTTGTATGTTCCAATACTTGTATGCAATACTTGTATGCTGCACTTGTATGGATATACAGGGTGCTTTTACGTTAAAACAAAGAGAACAATCTCTCTCATGTTCTTAAAGATGAGACTTTGGGACAATCTAAATATGTGTGATGTTTTCATTCTGAGCTTTTGGGAAATCTCTACAATAATGTGCCACAAAGTTATTTGACCTTCAAGAGTTAAGAAAGATAAAAGCATGGGCACCGAGTTAAGTTAGCAAAGTTGAGGATGTATAGATAGTCCTGTGAAAGATCCACAGCACGCTCGTGTGACTCCTTCCACTTTGTTTCATTTATCTATCGAGTTTAAAAAAAATTATAATTACACAGAATTTGAAGACTATCAGAATCCATGGAAGAAATCTGTCTATAAACTGTAAGACTAGAGACTTGTTTTGAGACTAGCTTGAAGAGGCCCTCCTGAAACCTGTTCTAATCTCAGTCCTTCTCAGCCAAAAAGGCTGGCAGGGAATAAATTTCACTTCTCTGCCATTTGGAGCTGATTCTATTCTGTCCTTCTCTTCAGGTAAATATTCAAGTTCTTTTAAAAAGCACAGTGGACATGTTTGTATGGTTTTCAGCAGGCAAAGGTGCAGTCAACTTTTAGTTTCTCATTTTCTTGGTCAGAGTACATTGAAAGGTAAACATTATCTTTATATACATCTGGTAACTGCTGTGAGTTATTTATCTAACTGGTCTAAAGACTTAGGGGTACATAAAAGCCTTCATGTGAATGTTTATAACAGCTTTATTCATAATCTCTAAGAGCTGGAAGAAACCAAGATGCCCCATTATAAGTCAACAGAAAAACAAACGGGTGTATAATGGGATATTATTTGATATTTTAAAAACAGTCTTACAAACTATAGGAAGACCTAGAGAAATTCTCTATACATATTTGTACATGAAAGAAATCAGTCTACCAAAACAATACACTGAAAAATTCCATTTATATATACCATTGTCTGAACTATAGAAATTCTGAATGATCAGAGGCATCCTGGGGTTTGTTGGAGGGAGAATGCCACACTGGTAAATGTAAAGCACAGGGCACGTTCCAAGGTGGTGAAACTATGTTGCTTGACACAATGTATTTATCAAAACTCACAGAATTTTACCACCAGAAGAGAGAGACTTAAGGTATGTACAAAATGAAAAATCATGAAGGAGTCAAATGATTCCAGGGTGTAATACAGAGTGTGATGAGGAATTTACTTCATTAAGAAACCTATGGACAGCCTCACTGAAGTGAACAGAGGAAGAGAGGTTGACCTAAGTAATTTTGGAAATTGACGAGGGCTATAATGTTAGCCACTAAGGGAACCATATGTAAATACTGTCCCATAGTTGGCAAAACTGCTTCCTTGACAGTGGTGTCAACAATTCTGACACCACTGTACGTACTTACTAGAACTGAAAATTAAATTAGTAGACAGCATATGGCAGAAGCTAAGTTTTTCATTGTTAGAGTCAGGGGACAAAGATAAACAAGATGCTGAGGTAGAAATTTTAATCAGAACTCAGGTTTAGCTTAATAGAGATGTATCCATGGAGATATTTACAGATACATTTATATACACCAGTTAGTATTTATGTTTGCTCTTTCGGCTGAGTGGGTAGAAACAATGACATTGCAGCAAAAAATACTTCAAATGTAGATGTTGGTTTCTAACTCCATTCTCCCACAAAAGAACTACAGCCCTATTAAGAAATGGCTATTTCCAAGGTTGGTATAGAAGGTGAACCTAGAGCACCTTTCAAAGTAAGAAAGGAAAAGATTACCAAAAACAAAAAACAAACTAAGTAAACAAAAAATTGAAATCAGAAGTAAACTACCCACAGTGATGGACATATACAGAGTAACACAGGATCCAATGGGAAGACCTGATACTCAAAGTTGGATCAATTTGAGCAATAAAGTAGTGATATTAGATTAAGAATAAAATAAATAGCCATGAATTCTTACTGATATGAAATAATTAACAGAGAAGAATAAACAGGTCACAGATCTCTGTGTAGAAGAATAACAGATACTTTGTATGACTAGTCCCCTCTCAAGAAAGGAAAATTTAATCCCTTGCCTTTTAAGTATAAGCTAAACATAGTGACAAAGAGCACAGTGTAGAAATAGCAGAAAAGACTAACTTCACAGTGGAGCAACCTGAGAGACAGTATATCAACCAGGTGATCAAAATCAGGATCAACTGTGGTAAAAGGGGTTGGTAATATACACGCTTGACCTAAGGTTATAAAAATGACCTTTTTCTTCCCCAAACTCAAAATCTCTCCCAAATTACCTTAGGCTACCCTCAGAGGGAACGTATGTGAAAAACCCAAACTGAGGGACACTCTATGAAATATGGATAGTCCTTCATTTGTTACAGTCATCAGAAACAAGGAAAGTTTGAGAAGTAGTAGAGCAAGAAGAGTGCAAGAAGAAAAAGGAGTAATTTTAATATCATCTTCTCGATTGGGTGCCTGCAGAGAGAAAGAACGTGAAGCTAAATGAAGGAAATCTAAATAAATTCCACATGTAAGTTACTAATGATTTATCATTAAGAGGGGTGTGATGGTACATTGCTATAATTCCAGTAATCTGAGAGGCTGAAACAGGAGGACCACAGATTTCAAGCCCAGCCTGGGCAATTTAGGAATTAGCAAAAGTTTATTTCCAAATTTAAAAACTAATAATAATAATACTAAGGCCTGAGATGTGGCTCAGTGCAAAGGCCCTAGGGTCAATCACCTATACTGCAAAAACAAATACAAAAAAGAATCACTATTTCATTGTGAGAAATGTATCATGTTAATACCAGGTATTAAAAACTAGAAGACATCGGGTACCGGTGCATTTGAAATCTGTGCAATCTTTGCAAATTTTCTGTGTTTAAAACTACTCAAAAATAAATTTTATTTTAAAATGTGAAATAAATTATGGTATTTTAAAAAATATTTAGCTTACTTCTGAGTTCTCCTTAGCTTTTGTTTCAATTGCAGTTTCAAAATGGAATTGAACTCCTTGTTCATGAGTATCATCTTCATAATGGGGCAAAGAAAGAGAAGAAAAATATACCTGCACAATCCTACAACAGCTTAGAAGTGATTGGACTTCCGATTTTATATTTCAAGTTAAAGAAAACCTCCCTGAACTCTTAAAGCATGGGGGCTAGTTATTTTATTCAGCCTTCCTGGCCAGGGACAGATTTCCCTCATTTCTAATGCCACTCCTCTGTGATCTTTGTTATTCTCATTTAAGCAACTGAGATTGTTCCAGTGAAGATGCAGAATTCAAGGACCTAGACTGACAGTGGTGTCTACCCATGGGACAAGGTGTGCTGCGAGGCTCCTGCAGTACTCCTTATTCCCGTGGGGACCTTAGCCTGGCCCCACAGAGGCTGAACTCTTAATGAGAAAGAGTTGGAGACTTCCTTGCTTGTTCAGCCCTGTCCGCTCCCCTGAGATGGCCAACAAGAGCAATTAGGGCCAATTGCTGTGGTGCTTGGCTGCCTTTCAAAATAGAAACCATTTCAAAATCCGTGGAAGAGCTCGCCTTCCAATCAGCTCCTTACAAACTGCAGTCACATCTGGGACAATGCTGAGAGTTATCCGGATTAGCCATGGAAAGCTGCAGTGGTCCCATTACTGCTGCTAGGCAGTTGGTCTCTGAAGTCAGGGAAGGGTGTGTTGCAGCAGGGGTGTAGGTCCTGGGGAAGAGGACGGAACCAAGGGTAAAATTACTGCATCACTGAGTCACGGCTGCAATTAGACTTGGTGACTCTCAGTGGCTCCACTATATTTGCATAACCTTCACCACTGTGGCAGTTATTCAGGACTGTGGAATCTCACACTGGGCCCCTGTCCCTTGTATGTGTGCTGTATTGCCTGAAAGAATGCTAATTTGTTTTGTTAAATAGACTCTACATTTCCATGTCATGACTTAAATAATACTAAACCATTTACTAAGAATCTCTTTTTTAGAAAACTGAGAATTAATATGCTCCTCTCTTAGCTTTTTTTTTCCTAACACGTTGAACAGGGTTTCTTTCCTTTGCATTCATAGGAATGAGACCTGATTAAGAAATAACTAGAAGCTGAGGGTGCCCTTGTTATACTGTTATAGGTGATTGTTAAGAGTTCCACCCTTTAGGGAAAGAAGAAGAAACTAGAATGTGTTTTCCCTCTGAGCACATTTCCCCTTGTCAATTCAAAAAGGGATTATATTGATATCTACCAAAAGCTTAATTTCCATAATAAAGTCGTAAGTGATGCTTTTCCTTTTCCTCTTTTTTAAGAAGAACTATTAATATGCTATTATTTGGAGTCTATGATCTTTTTACTTACCTCTAGCTGTGTGGTAATAAATCAAGAGCTATCATTCATGAAGACAGAGGATGACTATTCAACTTCACCCAGGATATTTCTGAACGTCATTCCCATCCATCAATTTCGGTGGCAACAAAGCTGCCACGTGAGGGGAACTTTCCATTTCTTTCTCTTCCTGACCCCTGAATGCATTCAAAATTCACCAATCTTAAAACTTTCTAAATATTTCTTTCTTATAGTCAGTATCTTTTAAATTATAATACTAACATATATACAGCCCATCATAGCTATATTTCTGGAGTTCTGGAAATTGCGCAATTATGTGCATAAACCATTTGCTCGTCTTCTTAAGAGCATCTGTGCTTCTCCATGACTGCTCATTTCTGTAGTTTATAATTTTCATTTGGAAGTATTTTGTACCCTAGCCCATTCTGCACTGGGCAATGGCAGTTGTCTTACCTCCGAGAAGATTATATTTTAAAAACTTGCATTTTCCCAACAAATGCCTTGGAAGGAAGGGATGGGGTGTGTGTTGGCATGTCTCTGTTCATGTTTTAATGGGGCGTCTATACGTCTGTCAGCTTTGTGTTGATCAACTCACATATCCTTACCTCTTCCCAGTAGCCCTCTTGCCATTTATTAGTTTTCTTCTGGCTCAGTATCTCTCTTGTTTCTCTGTCCCTGCCCTTTAGAAGAGGAACAGAAATGCAAGGGGTTGGGGATGGGATTTGCTTGCATGCAAACAAGTTTGCTATTCAGGTGGAAGAGACTCTCATGACCAAACTATCAACTGTCTTGTTACAGAAGCAAGAACATGGGCTTGATGGTTATTAATATGTTGAACAGTGACAATTCAAAAATATCAAGTCCCAATCCATGAAATTTATAAATGTCTCCTGACACGGAAAAGAGGTGTTTTGCAGGTGTGCTTATATCACAGATTTTGAAATAGGGAGATTATCTTAGCTCAATCCAGTGGGACCTGAATGTCATCCCCAGTTGTAATAGCTCCTTTAGGAGGGACAAGGATGATGACTCAGACTCGAGAGAAAAGCAGTGTGAAAAGAGAAACAGAAATTGGAGTGAGCCAGCCACAGACCTAGGAATACCAGGGAAGATGCGAGGAAGAAACAAGAGAGGATGCTCTCTGAGAATCTTCATGGAGAGACTGCCTCATTTGGACTTCTCATTTCCAAACTAGAGAGAGAATCAATTTCCCTTATTGTAAGTAAGTGAGCTTGTGGTAATTAATTACAGCAGCCTCAGGAACTAAAGCAAACAAACAAAAAAATAACAAAGCCACAGGATATTATATTTCATAAATACTGCTCCTCAAAGACGTATTACATGATCAAATGTTTTAGGTTCTTTGTCAGCACCACTCTTGGGCACCATCTTCTCTCCTTGACTACAGCTGCACTGTTTAGTAATCCAGCCACTGGCCACATGTGGCTACTGAATAATTGAAATGTAGCTCCTAGGATTCAGGAATTGAATTTTTAATTTTATTCAATTTTAATTGACTTAAATTTTTAAAACTTATATTTGATTCTGTTATTGGAAAACTTTTTAAAGTATGCTTGGAACCATTTTTGGTAACTACATGTGGATTTATTTTTCAGCTGGAAATTTTATGATATATAGATACACTTCAAGTATTTTCAATGAAAATTTATCTTGTGTGTACATAAATACATATTTTCCCCATCTTTCTTTTCTCTTTTCCCTCACCCCACTTGTTCTGTCTGAAATTCTGTATTGCTTGCATTGTTTTTCTGTTATTTTCTAAATGTATGTGTGTTTGCTAAAATATCTTCATTCTTTTATCTTTAAAGTAAAAAAAGAAAATTTAACATCCAAATTGAGATGTGCTCTAAGTATAAACCATATGTTGTATTTCAAACACTCATTAGGAAAAAGAATATAATATATTTTACTAAATTATTTTACTGGCGAAAATGGTAATATTTTATACATTCTTTTAAATGAAATACAATATTGAAATTACATTTATTTTTGTTTTTGTAGAGTAGGGCTTTTAGAAAATTTTAAATTTTATATGTATCTCACATAACATTTCCTTTTGAGAGTGCTAACTTACAATCTCCCTTCTACATAACCTAGCAGACTGATACCAGCAAGAAATCTGGTCTCTGGTAGTTGGTGGTTGATACATTCACCTATGTTGGCCGTTATCTTGGGAAGGAATATGGCCATGTCTTCACTGTCGTGGAGTTAATATATTTATCTTTTTGAATGAAAGTAATAGGGTTTGGAAGTAGAATTTTTAAAATAAACAAGTAATATTTTGCCCACTCATTACAATATATGAAATAATTGCAAGAATATACATATATATATATGTTTTATATATATCTTCCTTATGAAAATTTGTATTCTTGATAGTTGTTATTTGAAGATGCTTACAGGTATTTTAGAAATTAGACACCCTGTCTTGAAGCAGTTGAGTTTCCAAAGGAAAGATATTTCAGTCCTACTGTTCATGTTGATAGCTCTGTATGTAACAACATTTTTTATTCTTGCTCTGCTTTATTTGCCCCATGAATCTCTCTTAAATAATTAAAAGAAACACTCTTAGTTACTTGTATAAATAAATAACTTCATTTTAATTAAATTAATTGAAAATGTCATTTCACTTGACTGTGCAATGATTCTAATTTTTCTGTTATTACACTGAATGCAGTCTGTGCTTTAAAATATTACTGGTTTTAGGCAGTTGCCATAGTGAGAACTAAGCCAGTGAAACCAAGAAGTATAAGCATAGAGAACTGTATGTACTCGTCTATGCTGGTTGATTGTGGATCAGAAAGTCATAGGTAATAAACAGTACCTGAGTGGGAAAATCTTTCTGATGTAATGTATTGGGAAACCAGTTTTACCTTGCCTATCTCCCTCTTGACTTTTCAATGAATATGTACTCTCCACTGGGTCTCTCCACATTGCTGCCATACCTACCTCAGATGCTACTGGCTTTAGGAAATACCTAAAAAGAGAACTAACAAATAGATCACTTCAATTGCAAAAACTGCAGGGACTGGAAGGGACTTAATGGGCCCTCATTTCACAGATGAAGAATAGTTTAGAGTCAAAGCCAGAACTAGATCAAAGGGTCTTCAGACATCAAATGTAATTTTCTTTTTGCTAAATCATACTTTTCCACTAAAAAAGACCTGCAAAATCCTCTGAATATTATGCTTTTCTAACATCTCCCCACTTCCAAAAGAATATGATCAAAAATGAAAGGCTAGTGCTTATAAAACCTAGAAATGGGAGGTGGTTGTTCCAACACTGGTAACGGATGTGGGCATGTCCTGAATTAACAGGTGCTTTCTATTCACTCACCCCTCGTACTTTCCTCGGCATGTTTGCTGCTAAGACTTTGGCAGGTTCTCTGGACATGGGTAGTTTCTATACTTATATGAGCTGTGTCTGATGGCATTTGTAAAGCCTCAAGTCATATTTCCAAGAATACTGAGTTTTTAGTCATCTCTATATGTTCTTGACTAAGACATTAGTACCTATACTCTAATCTTGTAAAATTAAACTTAGTTATTGTGACCCTGAAAGCTTCTAAACTAAATACCAGTTATCTAATTTTATAAATTGTGACATAACAGGAATACATAAGGTGAGATTTATAGAAAACAAATGTTGCCTTAGTCTGTATGGACAAAACATTTAAACAAAAAGTACAATTTTAATATCTGAGTTTGCTTTTCAATACTCGTGCTCAAAAACTCCATACCTGTGCACTGCTAGTCTCAAGTTGTTTCTTTAGGTCTTTCTAGAGGATGCACAATATTCTGTCTCTCCCAGCAGCTAGATTATAGGTCCACACTCGGAAGGCTTACACTTACATCATAGGGCAGAAAAACTGGTGTGGGGTGTGGGCATGGTCAGGATGTCTCAGCAAAGCAAGCACACACACACAGCCATGTGGAATGGAGCAAACTACCGCTTGAACTCTTCTCTTTGGGCTTCATAATGTATTCCTAATCTATAAAATGAGGATTATCTGAGGCCCTGCAGTGGTGAGGCTAATATGTGATAGAATATTCATGCATATTTTGAATAACATTAACATAAGTAGGAAATACAAATACTCATATTGGTTTACTTTAGGACTCTAGGAGGGTATTTAAAACAATGCAAAGAGAAGGGCAAACAGAAAGAGATTTATATGAAGTAAGGAGATGTGTGATGCGGAAGACCACAGAATTAGAGTCAGGTTCAGAGGCGCAGCATTAGCATACATGTCTTCTTTTCTTGAAAAGCTTGGACTTTCAGACCACCAGTTGTATTGTTTGGGAAAATGGACAAGGATTTTTCACATATTGCATTAGCAGATTTGGGGAAATAGTTTGGGACGGTGACATTAATTTTACGGCTAGCATTATTCAAAAAGATTATACACGCATGCACAGTGTGTTATAAACTGCAAACATACCTTACAATTTTAGGGTGCTATCACCACTATTGTCAAATTATATGCTTGCAAGCCTCAGTTGTTGAGCGAAGTTTTCCTTCATTGGAGAAACAGACTCTTGTCGACTGAATTGGAGGGCTAGTCTGGTAGGCAATTCTGAGAAGCTATTGTTGAAATTCTTTCAATGCCCTGGCTTAAACAGTCCTTTGATTTTATATGTAGGTTTAGTATAGGGAGAGGAACAACAGAAAAACTTAATTTAATTGGAGAGTAGATATCCTGTGATGAACATATATAACCATTTTATATCTGCTCCTTCCAATCCTAATAGTTGAGTGGCTTTCACATATTTTCTTTTAAATTTTTATTGTGGTCATTAACCATATGTTTCATCTTCCTTTTATTCATGAAGTGTATTTCAGCATATTTCCCATTACAGTCAGTTTCCTATTCACTCACGGTGACAGATGACCTCTGAAATGGAACCCTAAATGGGCATGTAAACATGATATGTGACTATAAGTAGTTCTTCCTGATATTTCCTCTGTACACAAAGATTTGTTCAAAGCAACTGCTGAAGCTTTTTGCCCTTTTCAAACCCTGCAATCCTCAGGAGGTTATTCTCAGTGAAGTGGCGAGAAGGAAGAGTTCAAACAGGATTGATTGAATAGAGCTATGATGTGAAAAGTCTCACAACATGCTGTCTGCTGAAATGGCCAATCACAGAGGCATTAAAATCAGAGTGGGAAAGAAAGTGGCGATACCCTAAGAGGCATCCGGATTAAAGCATAACAGCACCTTCCCATTCTTGTGTGAGAAACAGAAGTACTACAAAATGAGAACAGTCAAAAAAACATTTGAAGGAGTCCTCATCTGTGAACTTCAAACAGCTTCAGTCATCAGTTTAGAGCAACGACAATAATTCCTACTACCCTCAACTAATGACCACAAGGAAAATTTCCTATTTCTTTTGTTCAACTACCTACTTCCTCCAAAGGAGCTGCCCTCTCTTCCTGACCTATATATCATTCCTATAATCATAAAACTTTATTGTCTTTAATATTTTAATAATAGTACTGGTTTTCTTGTTGTATTAGCTACAATATTGTCAGGGAGTATCATTCACCTGCATTTTAGGTCTACATATCGGGATGTGACTAATTTAGTCCAAAGGCAGGTGCTTGTTGAACACATTACTATCTAGGAGGGACTGCAGTAATGGCCACCATGAGGTGGACTGCAGATTTCTGAAACAAGATGTGGAATAATTACACAAAATGTTAGCCCAGATTCCTGCTGGAATTGTGAGAGTCTTGGGGTTGTTGCTCTTTCCCAAGGTTGCTTAGCCTAATGAAGCAAATCTAGAAACTTGGTTGTTAGCGACCTGATGTGCATTCAATAAATGTGCAGAAAACTGCCTTGCAAATCAGAATTTGGGGGTCTGGGGATTTAGCTCAGCAGCACAGCCCCTGCCTGTCAAGGACAACGTCATGAGTTCGACTCCCAGTTCAGGAAAAAAACAACAACAACAAAAATTCAGAGTTGTGGCTGAAATCAAATATTTATTATAAATGTATGTGTGTTTGTGCACACAAATATAGGAGATTTCTTGAAGCATGGAAAGGATAATTAGACATAACTCCTTCTCTTGGAGAGAACTATTGCTTTCCTAATGTCTTGCCTTCCAAAGTATGTATGTACATCTATATGTGTATGGGTGTGTCTATAATTCTACGTAGTTTGACTTACACCCTACTTTTGCTGCAGTATGTTACAAAGTGAAGGAAAGAATTGGAGGATACATTTAAGAATTCTTCTATGATTGAGAATCTTGGAAATCGATCATTTGCAGGCAAACGAAACAACTGAAGGTCTTGGGAATGGGAATGCTGAAAATGACCCACCAAAACTATGGAACTGTGCTCCAGGTGCAGAACTACTGCTCCTCTGTTGTGACAGGAGGGGAAGGAGTATGGGTACAAGTGGGTTTACAAGTAGATTTTATGATAAGAAATCGAAAAGAACTCAAGTTGGTAACTTGTCTTGGTATTTTCTAATGAAATCTGAGGGCAGGTCTTCAGTTGAATGAAAAAGGATATGAGTTGGAGGAAAATTGAGAAGAAAAAACACTAACTTTTTCTAGATGAATAAAACTGAATTTTCTAGCATAATATGTTAGAATTGCCAGATAATATTGAATTCTTTTGTGGTTATTCACAATGCATTTAAAAAGTTGCAAGTTGGAATACAGGTATGATTTTTGTAGGAATATTTAGTTGTTTAGGCCCAAATACAGAAAAGGTTAATAATATAATATATTAAGACCTAGAATTTTGCCAGGTAAGTATTAAAGAGGGAGCTCAGGGCACTTGCAAGACAGTATAAACAATGGCAGAAAAGTGAAAAGATGTTAAAAGTTTTTTCTGCACCTATTGAGATGATCATGTGGTTTTTGTCTTTAGCTCTGTTGATATGCTGTATCACATTTGTTGATTTGCATATATTGAACTATCCCTACATTCCTGGGATGAATCCTACTTGGTTGTGGTGTATGATTTTGATGATTTGCTACATTCTATTTGCTAATATTTTACTGAGGATTTTTGCATCTCTGTTCATTAGAGAGATTGGCCTGCAGTTCTCTTTTTGGTTGGGTCTTTCTCTGGTTTTGGTATCAGGGTAATACTTACCTCCATGAATGAGTTCTTTTTCTGACCAATTTCGCATGATTATGTTTGATAATGTGAACTACTAATTTGAACACAATACTATGCAATAAAACAACCATTGTTGAATCCCTACTACCTTGATTATTGACACTCTGTATTATTTCTAATGTTTTTATTATTTTTGTTCTCTTTAATTGTTTGATCAAACTTGCATTCTTACATCTAGTAATCCAAGCAGCTTTGTTGAAAATAACAATATGTAATATAAACTATTGTTAATTTTCTATCACCTTGTTCTCAAATTCTGTATTGTTTTTATTATTTTTGTGTTGATTTGTTTTTGTCTTGGTTGTTATTATTTTGTTTTCTTTTCTCTTTAAAATAAAAAAAGCAAAAAAATGGAGACCAAGGAGGATGCAAAAGGAATTTAGGAAATCAAGGATCTCTGGTGAGGAAGAGGAGGACCAGGCCAGGGCATAATAAGGGAAATGTTTAGAGGGTAGTCAAACATCAGAATGTTAGCTTTGAGCTTCTAGTGAGTACAAAGGACCAGAATGTGTCCTTGTCCATGTAGTTGAATTAGTGGGAGGTCATGGAGGGAAATGTAGCCTTGAAAGAGAGGAGAGGTAAGCTGAATGATTCATGAATGTGAATGTTGAATTTACCGTGAATAATGGAAGCCCTTGTGGTAGAGAGGAGCTATGCGGTAACATTTTTCATGAAATAAAGGAAGTGACAAAGAGATAGGGAGGTAACTGCCACAAGCCAGGTGAGACTGATTTATAAGGGTGGTGCCCATCTTATAAGAGTCGTGGTTTTTGTAAGGAAAGGGGGTGGTAATGGTCTGTAAGCCACAGGGGAAGCAAGGAGGACATTGTCCCCACTTTCTGGCCTGGAGGTGGTGATGTGTACAAGAGAAAACACAATCACTGTTTGAGGCTATTTAAGAAACTGTGTTCTCTGGAGAATGAGGTTTCAGCTAAGATTAGGAGGTAAAGGAAATATTCTGAGAAATGAACAGAAGAAAGCACCTTGGAGAAGTGAGGAGAGGATGTGGGTTGGCTTCGAGCAGGTGATAAACTACATAATATGGAGATGAGTTTGGGAGAAACCAAGTAGCTAGAGGGTCTTAGGTTCCTGGTGGTGACAAGGGCAAGCGAGGATAAGGGGCACTAGAGAGATAGGCCTGAGGGGTCTGAGATGGGGTGTTCACCGGTGTGTGGCTCCCCAGTGCGTGCTGAGCTTAGTGCACTGGGACTTGCTAAGCTTTAGAGTTCCTAGAGAAGGAATGGAGTTTAAACAACGCGACTTGGCTTTATTTGTTTTGTATACAGTGTTCCAGTTTGGATCGAAAATATCCCCCAGGAGGCTTGTGTGTTTCGCGACAGGACTTTGGGGAGATGATTAATCATCTCTCAATCCAAACACATCCTCAGTCAAGATTTACCATCACGGACTTCCTTAAAATATTCTGTTTAAAACAAGAGTCATGCGCCTTTTAAATATTAAAACTGTTGCCTTGCATCATTAAGAATAATTTATATTCATCATTGAGTAATCCAGCAAGAAATACATGAAGATTTTAATTTAATTTAATTTAATACTTTTACTTCTGACTTCTTGCACTGAATGCTAGATTTGATCATCACTAGGTTTGTGAGTAGGAATTGGAGCAGAGAAAGCAAAAAGTATCAGAAGGGAGTCCAGGTTGAATAAGCAGAGAGTTCTGATTTTGTTTTTCTTGTCAGGCAAGATGTTGGGTTTCTCATCAGGGAGTAGCATGGCAAACTCCGGACAACCCTATCCATTAGGGACGATTTATACATATCACCTTCCATTCCAGCTGTAAAGTGGGCTAAGAGCCGGGACAGACAGGTTTTAACAGTGCTCATTCACCTGTCAGCTGAGCTCTGCCCCCTTCCCTCCCTTTCTGCTCTGCTGGCGGATGATAGCAGCGTCCTCCCCGATGGACACAGCCTGGACAGTGAGAGGGCTATTTTATTCTTCTCCAAATGAGTTATTTTCCATCCTAGACACCATGTCAGTGACACCAGGGCTCTCAGCCACCCCCATCTCCTCTTTCTTTTTTTAATCCAAATTAACAACATCTGGATAATTAGAATGATTAGCGTTCTTTTATCGTTAGAATTCTTGAGCATTTGTGTTGGCTGAGATAATGGAATTTCTCGCATAATCTCCTATCTTCTGCAGTGCTTAGAAACATAATTTTCCTATTATGAGCGCTCAGTTCTTCCTTTTGGGGTGAAATTCCAAGCTATTTTGAGCATAAATGAGGAAAAAAAAATGATTTCCTACATCAACACCTGTCAGAGAAGTTTAGGTTTCAGAACTTTTCTGTAAGTCACTCTACCTGCTATCACCAGGCTTAATTGATTTCACTGGGTAGCCTGATATAATTGTGATGTTCCCTTCTTTTGAACTGACTTTTTCTTCTTTATTCTTCAGTGATTTCTCAGGAAAGACTGTCACATAACCCCTTGACAAGGTTACATGCTATATTATTTGCATCCAGAGCACTGGATCTCATTACTTTCATGAATTTTTGTTACTGCCTATGTAGTTGTCTTTTGCTGTTAGACTTTTTCTCTCCAGTGCTAGGGATGGAATCCAGAGTCTCATACATGCTTAGGCAAGTGCTCTGTCCCTAGACTATACTCCCAGCAAATCATTTATATCTTGTATGTCTACAAAGGAAAAACCATTCCTTGTTCATTTTTACATCCTTGATATCTAGCACAGAACCTGGCTTAAATAAATGCTTAATTACCATGCGTTGAGTGAATAAATACTCTATTTTTGATTTTGGATAATGTTTAAGGTTCTATCATGAAACTAGTCATGAAGTTATTTAAAACTTGTTCTTTCACTTTCAACTTTCCTTTTCTAACTCTGTGTCAGTTTCAGTGCTAAGAATGAAGAGAATGTCTGCTGTTTATTGAACTGAATGGAGAAAGTTCTTTTACAATAGATATCCAAAGCCAGGAAAGATAAGATCTAGAAAGATAACTATTGATAAACTGCTTTTGCAGGTCTAAAAAGCCCCCATATTTATAAGAAACTTTTCCAGAATTTCACATATCTTTCCTTAGTTTCATCTTCCTCTTTTCTCCATTGGGTCTGAAGAAGCTATCACAATCTATTCTTTTTTCCTTTCATGTAATGTCTACTGAGTATTTCTGAGCAGATTAACTTTAATGAAGAAAAGACAACATCTACTCAGGAAATCAGCCCCTCTCCTGCTTTGCCTAACCAATCCCTGAACTTCATGGTGGAAATGCAGTTCTAATGCTCAGGAAATCATATCTGATACAATTGTGGCAAGAGAATCAAAGAGATGAAAGACAGCTCTTCAATATAGTGATCATACTATAAATCGTGGAACTATATGTCAATCCAGGCTTAAAACAAGGCTGAAATCACATCCAAATAATCAGCATATAATGAGAATAGAGACCAAATGCCTCTATGGGAAGAGCATTAATCGGTAATGGACAGGAACAGGTAAGAATTTCAAATTTTACTTTATTATTTTGAAATAAATGTGCCCACATTGGCCTGCAACTCTTCCCTTAAGAGTTCCTCCTGCCTCACCCTCTCAAGGAGCTAGGAACAGAGGTACGTACCACCAGACCAGCTAGGTCAAATCTTTAGGAAAGCAAAAAAAAAAAAAGAAAGAAAGAAAGAAAGAAAGAAAGAAAGAAAGAAAGAAAGAAAGAAAGAAAAAGAAATGAGAAAGATACATATAGCTTACTATTAAGTGAATGAGAGTCTTTACCTGCTTTCCTCTTTGGGGCCCATGGTTATGACTAAGTTACCTACAGTTCAGCAATACATGATGTGTGTCATATGCTAATACTTGCTGTTGAATCTTTCAAGGTATAAATTCTAGAAATGAATTTAACTATTCTAACAAATCCTGTGATGTTTAGTTCCAGAAAAGGTTTCAGTAATTTCAAAGTATCACTATTTTATATTTAAAATGATCATTGATCCAGCATTTCTGATTTTACATTCGTTTGAAACCCGTGTTCTCCCTTTAATAGAGGGCACCTTCATATTGAGTTCTGAGAGAGCTACTGGCTTGTTAAACTAAAATTTATATTCTGGTTCACTGAGAAAAGATAGGGAAACAGACTTCAATGTAGTGTACAAAGAGTCCATGGAAAAAACGGACTAAATTCTACACCAAAGCTTCTGAATAGGGCAGTTGGCACTGCACTCAAACTGATGTTTAAGGAAGAAGGGAATCTATTCTGGGTAGACCGAACTTTAGAAAAAGGATATGGAGTTCTGTGTGTGCTCTAGGGTATAAGGTAAGTAAAAGCAGCTCTGAAGAGTCAGGGAAAAAATTGTAGACTTAATAAAGGCTTAGATTAATTTTTAAAATGCTTTTATATGACATGAATGAAAATTGAATTTCTTCCACGGTAATGATTTAAACATGAGGAATGGGATGTCCTTCCATGTACACTGGGTGTGGTGAAACTGGCAACACCAATGTTCTGCTATTATTATTTATGTGGCTTGTTGTGAGATCTTTTTAAATTGTGTTGAAATTGCATAGATAAATTGAATGGCAAGTATACGCTAGACTCAAAGTAACTATGGCCCTTGAGAGTTTACCTGTTCAGAAGTGTGTGAGAATCTGGTCAAGTGTATGAAAATATGCTCATATTCTGAACCAAGGTCAGTGGTGTGGGTCAATGTGTAAGGAAGGGATGAGAGTAGATATTCTTTTCTTTGTAGGAACCAAAGCCTGTAGAAAGCTTTAATTCAGAATCACCTGTGAACCTAACAGCTGCTGCAAAACAACCTCTACTATTCCTGTGGTGTCCGTTTACATTTATTCAAATACAATCTTGACACTTTTAAATTAGATACATAGAATTCCAGAAAGGAAGTTTACATTTCTTACTACTTCAAGATGTCATTCATATGCTGTGTTTCATCCTTTCTGTTAAAACTCCAGCTGTCATTCTTAACAGTAGTTCCTTTGAATGCAATGTCACTTCTTGTCTCTGCCTGCATGAAGGTTTTCTTCTTTGTTTTTTGTTTCAGCAGCCTTGCTATGTTTTACCAGGTGTTGTTTGCTTTGTATTTATCTTACTTTGTATGTATTCTTAAATCAGTGTCTTGATGGCTTTGAGCTGATTGGAAACGTTCTTTGCCAGTGGCTCTTCCGATGTTAATTCTGTTTGTATTATGTCTCCATTGCACCTATGTTAGAGCTCCAATGTGCTGCAATTTTCAGCTAAACCATATATGGAGTTCACAATTTCAGTAATTGTAATTTTTCGCTTCTAAGATTTCTATTTCCATGTTTCTTATAGACTCCAATTCACAGGTGAAATTCTCCAATTTGTCATCTCTTTTCTGAACATAGTTATTTTAAATTCATGTCTGATATCTCCAGTATTTGTTTTATCTCTAGATGTGTTTCTATTTTATTTTTCTACTCAGTTTTCATTCTTTGTTACCATTTGCCGACCCCATAGAATACAGTGGACCCTTAAGATACAACAGCTCTCACATGTGAACAATTTGGGTTACGACAAGAATTTTAGGCTTCACTCACGATCAAACCCGAGTTACGACCCAAATGTCAGCTGCTCAGACATGCCTTTGTAAACAAAGGCCTTCAAGGCCAGAAAAGCATATATAAGTGTACATAAGTATTAGTTTGAACCCACATGCAAGTGTTTATGAGTGTGATTTTTTTCAGCGTTTTATATAATTGCTATGATTATTGCTAACAAAGTGGTCTCCAGAAAACTAGAAAAGAACCTAAGAAGAGAAAAGAAAGTAAAGAAAGCAATCCCAATCAAAAAGAAAAAGGAAATTGTGGGGAAATGTGAGAGTGATGTTCCTGTGACTGATCTTGGTAGTATGTCCACCTTCTCAACAATCGTACAGGGCAAAGCTTTATGTAAGGAAGCTAGTGTTCCTAAAGGTGTCACTCAAATTTGTAAGTCATAATCCAGTGCTAGATGAGGTAGAAAGGCTATTATTAGTGTAAATAAACAAAAGGCAGATGGCATGTGACAGCCTATATGAGTCTATAATTTGTGAAAATACAGATCTCATAAGGCATTTTCCATCAAGTAGTGATAATGGTGAAATATTTCATCCCAGTGATGGGTGGTTTCACAATTTGAAAGGAAGAACTGGGGTTCATAGTGTAACTAGGCATGGGGAAGCAGCCAATGCAGATAAAAAAAAAAAGGCAGCTGAAAATTACATACATCACTTCAAAATGACACAGAGAAATGGCTCTTGCTCTCATCAAGTTTTCATCGGTGATTAAGCTGGCCTTTTCTGAAAGAAAATGCCCAGGAGAACATACGTTACTGAGGAAGGGAAGAAAATGCCAGGCCACAAGCCTGTGAAGGATAGGCTAAACTCACTGCTATGTGCCAATGCAAGTGGTGACCTCAAGGTAAAGCCTCTCTTGGTTAATCACTCTAGGACCCCTAACATGCTCAGAAAACATAAAGTCTTAAAAAGTAAGCTAGGGATCATGTGGAGATCTAATGCAAAAGCCTGAGTACTTTTTCTTGAGTGGATCAGGGAGGCTTTCTATCCTACTATTAAGAAATATCTAGAGGGCAAATGTTTACCACTCAAAGTTTGCATCATGGACAATGCTCCCGCTCACACATGAGATTTAGAAGAAGTGACTGAGCGTTCCCTTGGCTCTCAGTCAAGTTCCTCCCACCTAATACAACCCTCCTGAAGCCTATGCACCATCAAGTTGAGTTTGTAGCTCAAGTGTCCACTGTACAAATATTCATCAACAAAAGCACATTAAAAGAGCTCAGTCAATGACAGTTGTCCTTTTTTTTAAACTTTTTTTTGGTACTGGGAATCGAACTCAGGACCTTGCATTTGCCAGGCAGGTTTTTACGCCACTGAGGTATATCTCTAGCCCCATTTGTCCTTTTAAGCATGTGGCATAGTTAATTATAGATTGGATAATTTATAGAATGAGAAAAATGAAATATAAACTTCTGTTAATTTTTCATAAGTTATAAGCACAAGCACTGAAGTTCCACATAAACAATAGCCAAATGTAGTTATGTTTTAGGTACATGCAAGGGACCTTGTACAGTATAATTTTGAGATTGAACAAACAATCTAGATCAGTGGTGGTGAACCTATGACATGTGTGCCACAGCAGGCTGTTTGTATCAGTGAAAATTCTAGAAGTTTCATTACTGACCTAGAGGAAGTTATGGAATAAATTCCCCATGCTTTTATAGCCCTAAACTTGCATATATTGTATGTATCTTCTGTGTGCTCACATAAACCTTGTTCACAGCATTCCCAAGAAAGTTCAATAAGAAAAGTAATTTTAAGGGGTAAGATTTTTCTGGGTAGAGTTGAGCTTTTGAAGAGTACAAGCTAAACGTTAACAGCTTTTTTCTTATTATGCAGGTAGAACTTCATTCCTTTCCTGGTAAAATTTCCCCTGTTGAGAATGAATAAATTAGCAATTCCTCATCCTGACTCATTAGGGCATTAAGATGATTTGAGACTAATATTCAGTCTTTATGCAACTTTCTGTTTGCCATAGCCTACAGACTATGGTGTTGTTTTTCATAGCCGACAGACTTTAAGATGAGATCAGGTACTCTCAGGGTGGTATTGCTGTAGACAGCCTACAGACTTTCAGAGCTCTCAATAAAAACTGGAGGGTTTACCATTGATCTTTCATTGGATTGATAAAGTAAAAATATAACTTCCACCCTTTTAGATGTTAAATGTGCAGAATTCATGTCCCCTGAATGTAAATGAATTCTAAGGGACAGTGGAGGTTAAGAATAGGAAAAGTTTATTAAGAGAAAACTGAGAGATAGGAGGCATCCTGAATGGATGGCCACTGAGGCCCTTTGTCAGGGGTATTTATACAGAAAAATAACAACGGATATACAATGTGGGCCCAACAGCAATCAACCTATACAATTACAGATATGGCCGCTTAGCTAATATTGAAATGAGTCACCACGTAGCAGGGGTATATGGAAAGAACAAAGGTATTCTGGGGAAGGGAAGGGAGTATGGGCTCAGATGTTCCGATCACCCACCTCTGCTCCCCACCCCTGTCTGGGCCCACTGGGCCAGGTGGTGCTAATTATAGTGTAATCTCAAGTTGCTGTTTCTCTGCAGGCCTGGCTACTCTGTCTGTTGTGAGACCTGGCTCACTTCAGATTTGCCTCCAGCCGCAATTCTGATGTCTCTGTTTTTTGTGCTGGCTTCTTTGAGGAACCAGTTCCTCTTTGTTTATTAATTTCTACATGACTTAGCTGAGTATAATAGGATGGCCCTGAATTTGAACTTTTGTCTTTCTATGACTTTGAGACTGTTAAAAACTCTGCTTAGTTATGTACCTTTTAGTGGCCTTTCATTACCTGTGGTGTGTGGGGGTTGTTCAGGTCTCTTACCTACGTATTGTGGTGCTGCTTAGGAATCTTAGGATGTCTTGAGAGAAAAATTGACATGTAAAAAATGATTCATTGTTCTAAATTTCCTTCAGCATCAGCCCCCTCATGTCCTGAGTGCCTTGCTAATCTTCAACTTCAATTTCCGTTTCCTCAGGCTCAGGAGCCTGTCAGAAGTTTTTTGTTTTTTCTTTTTCTTTTTTTGTGGCATACACCTGTAATCCCAGCACTCAGAAGGCTGAGGCACAAAGATCTCAAATTCGAGGCCAGCCTAGGCTACATAGTGAGTTCAAGGCCACCCTGAACTACATAGGGATAGGGAGACCCTGACCCTGTCTCAAAAAAGAAAAAACAAGCTGGGCATGGTGGCACATGCCTGTAATCCCAGCACTCAGGAGGCTGAGGCAGGAGGATCGTTGTGAGTTTGAGACCAGCCTGGGCTACAAAGTGATCTCAAGGCTGGGCTGAACTGCATAGCGAGACCCTGTCTCAAAAAGACAAATAAACAAAACAAAACAAAACAAACAAACAAACAAAAAAAAAAAACAGGCAAGCAGGCTGAGGCTACCTAGAGACACATGTAGATAAAACAAGTGAGGAGCTTGCCAATTCTCCTGAAAGATGCAACTGAGACCTCAGGACCATAGGGCAGCTCTGCTACCTAGACTTAAACCTGCCACCATAATGTTCCATGATGTGGCTTCCGGAAGTTTTAAGCGCCTCCGACCTGCCTGTGTTTGCTGCAGTCCTGTGCCACTTACCACTTGGCAAATGCTTTGAGGGGAAGAGCAGTGGAGAAAGTTGGATTCACCTCAACGTGTTTGTCTTTTCACTTTCTTGGATCATTAAATGCTGGCTGCCTTTGTTGTCTGTGATCCATTCTTATACTTTTTTGTATTTCAGCCAGCTTTTATAGTTCACAGTGGAAGGGTTACTGTGTTACAAGGTACTTTATCATAGCTGGGAGCCAAAGGTTCAAGTCAACAGTATGGATTCCTTGAAAGTTAGATTAGTTCCTAGTGCAAGAGACTGAGCAGAGCTCATGTCTGTATAGGCAGATGTTATATCAAGAAGCCCTGAATGCTAAGATAACTATTACAATTGTTAAGTTTATTTTTAAATGAGCTCCAGGTATTTTATGGGCTTATTCATATGCTTCACTCAGGGGAAATCAGTGAACAAGTGGGATTAAGTTTAAAATGTCTGCTTTACAGACACCCTTCAAAACATATTGAGTGTAGGAATAATACTTTTTTTTGGTCTGGTCAGAGAAATTGCTCTATTTTCATAACCAACCCTGGAAGGCTAAAGTTTTCTTGAATTACTTGGAGTGGAACATTGAGAGATAGGTTTATAGCTGTTTATATTTTTTTCTAATAATTTGGTTTGGTTCTACACTAAGACCTTTCCAATCATACCATTTATTACTTGCTTTTCTCTTTTCTTTTATGCCCCTGGTCTAATTTTCTGTCAGCAGTTGCAAATGGAAGTCTCATTTTATTTTATTTTTAGCCTACCTCTATCCACAGCTAAAATACAACATTGAACTATTCCTCTAGTAGCTCCTGGATGATATTATAAAACTGCTCCATCTCTTCACTTCTTAATAATGTCTTCCTTTAACGCTTTTAAAGAAGGCAGTAGAATGTTTTCCTGGTCAGTCTATAAAGGTTGAATGTTTTTGCCTTCTCTTTGAGGCCTAATTCCAGCGCCTAATTCCAATGATAAAATGTAATCTTGCTTGCTGCTATGAAGGCTTGGAGAAAGATTCTTTCTGCTTCTCTTATTTGAAGTTTCTCTTGACATAAGCTGAGTCCCACTTAGTTTCAAATTCAGTGTTTTAGTACTTGTAAGGAAGCTAATACCTAAGTGTACGTCTAGTTAAAATATTTTAATGGTTTTATTATTTAAATAAAGCCATAGAGTTGCTAAATTTTCTTCCAGAGTCTTTACTAAATAATGTTATTATTTATGTATCCCCATTCAACATTATAAATTAAGCCATTCCTCTGCTGTAATCGTTTCCACTCCAGTGGAGTAAACATAATAACAAAGACACTGCTCTTATATTAAGGAAAGGACCAGGACTGAACCACTTGCAAAAAGGAGTTTCTTCTTACAAAGGAAACAGATGGAGAAAGGTAGGTCAGGGGAAGGAGCTGTTTTTAACGAATGCAGAAGTGCTGAGACCATTTTAAAGCCTGATTTGTTTCTTGTTGTTGGAGAAAATAGGCCAGCCTCTGCTCCTGCTCCCTGTGCCTGTTATGCCATTTTCCCTGTGGGAAAATGATGAGCAGAGGACAAAGGCGAAAGATCAAAGACAAAGAACTGGTTGGAGGAGGCTGTTGGTACATGATTCCTTGGAGGCTTCAGGGAGTAAAACTGACTGGCCTGCAGGATGGATCGGTCCTCTTGTGAAATATTCATTCCACTCGTTCATAATCTAATTAAAAGTTTTTTTGAGGAAGATGTATGTGCCCAGGGGATATTGATAAAAATTATGTCTAATTCTTTGTCATCCACAGGGACATCACAGCTCTTAGTGAGAAGCGATGGAAGTCCACTTTATAATTTCTCCCACCATCGATTTGGATGTTGAAAGACAAAGGTTGAGTTTAAACCCCAAAGTTCATTTAAACATTTGAAAAGCCATCTTTTATAGGAGCCTTATGATGAAAGAAAAATGAAAGCACAATTTCCTATCCTGTGCTTTCTTCTTTTATAGTAATTAAAATTTGATCTAAGTCACAGGGCATGTAAAAGAGGACAGCATTTTAAAAATTGCATATGCTTATAGGCATTCAAGTTAGCAAAGACACATGAAACTTCGCTTCTAGAAAATCAAAATATGATTTGTAACTAGAATGCCAGAATATAACATGGTATAATTTGTGTTTCCCATTAATTTCAATTTCTAGTATGGTCTGATATGAGTGTTATCTTGCTCAGGCAGTGGGAAGTATCACACAGGCTTACCTTCTACTTATTGTATTCAATATGTTATTAGGACAGATCTCCCAGTACCCTCTCACAAATTTAGTCCAGATTTTTTAAACCCAAAGCACAAACATGAGCCCTATTAATTACTTATGAGTGCCCAGCTCTCTAATATTGGCCAAAACTTCAAGTACAAAGTGTCTAATAATCATCTATTTTTGTTTCAGAGTGCTTCAAAAGGTATTATTCCTTTCATAACACTTTTCCATTACTGTATGCAAAACATAAATCTCCACAATACTTTTCCTCTAGAATTTTTGTCTCAAATATAAGTCTTCTGTGCCAGTTCCCCTTACTCTCCCAGCCTCAATCTCTGCTCTAGCTCCACTACAATTTAGGCAGAAGCAATGCTTTCACACCTGAGGCCTCTAGTGTAGAATTTTAACAGTTTCTTTCTTTTTTTTAATTTCCCTGTATCATCCTTACCCAAGAGTATACGTACTTTGAAGGCAAGCACTATGTTGCATTTGTCACAGTGACATTTGATGGGTGATGTGTTTGGCACTTCTTTCTCTATACTTTTCTTTTCCTTTCTTCTCATGTAATATCTTTTTATTTTCTGGTACCAGAAATCAAACTCAGGACCTTGCACTTGCCAGGCAAGTACAGTGCTGCTGAGCTTCCTTTTATTTAATGCACCTAAATGACAAATGCAAGGGAAACAGTACCTTGATTTTGCAATAGTCCTGGCCTCACTAGTATTAGTCAATGGTCCCCCAGTGGGGCCATGCATGACCTTCTGGTATTTGTGAGTAATGGCAAGGTGCATGTGACAGATGGAGTGGTCAGCGTTAAAGGAATGAGGCTGCAGGGATGAAAATGTTCCCACAAACTGATAGAGGCATAGGAAATAATTTTGTAATAGAATAGCATAAAACTTGATTGTCCTTCTTTGAATAAAAATCACACTAGAAGAATGGAATTCTGAGGAATGGCATTATTCTAATCACACAGAATAATGCAAAAATGTATGACATAATAATCCATATAAAGTATTTGCAGTGTCTGCTCAGGCTGACTAAACAGAAGGTGATATTGTTTACTTATGCTAAGTCATGGAAAAGTATGTACAAAGCATATCCTCTAATGGTAAATCTAGGACAAAAGAGGAACGGATGAGATTAATCTCAGAAAGGCACTCATGAAGTAAATAAGTAAGCAACCTACTCTATGGTAAGGTTAGCCATCAGATATTATTCACATGCTTCTGCCTCCTTCTTCAGATCTTCCCCAGTTACTTTCCCCGCTATCCAAGTTCTTCTCTTCCTGAATTTTTCTTTATCAGCTTTTCCACCATTGTCTCAGTTTTGCTATTCATTATCTCATCTTTTCCTGTTTCATTTTTTTTTTGCCTTCCTGTCTCCCTTTTATTCTTTTATTTCTCTTTTTTTTTTTTTTTTTTTTTTTTTTTTTTTTTTTGAGGGAAGGCACTGCTGAAGGGAAGAGGGGAGTGGTTATTTTCATCGGGTTCCTTCTCCGGTACTGGGAACCGAACTCACGACCTTGCACTTGCCAGGCAGGCGCTTTTTGCCACTGAGCTAAATCCCCAGCCCCCTATTCTTTTATTTCTCTATCTCAAATGCTGAACTGATACACCTCTGTCCATAATACAGCCAATTTCATGATTGCATCACTTCCCATGGTAAAAAAAAAAAAAAACCAACCCTGTAAACCTATTTATTTACAGAAATCAGACAGAAGTAGGGTCCAGTGGAAAGAAACATAGTAGGGCTTGATCAAGGGTTCTTATGTTGCATACCTTTGGACATACAAGTTATTCACCTCCCGGTGAAATCTCTTCAACTGATGCTGGGGATCAGAAAGATCAAGACTGAATTCCCTCTCTGCTAGAGTTAGAGCTTTAGAGGAAAACCAACATATTTATCAGTGGCTTTTTCAGAACCTCTGAAACTTCACTCTATTTCAGAATACCTGTTTACATAGCATTTTTAAAATGCAAACCTTTCCTAAAGGTACAGTGGTAAGAGATTCCAAAGCAAAGAAAGATGGCAATATATCTTCAGTTATACTACTTAAGAAAGTAAATCATGCTTTATAGATCCAACCTTTGCCTCTCCAAATAAACATGTCTACAGACACTAGTGATTAATAGATGCAAGTTGAAACCCACTAGCATGACTTGATTAATGGCAGTGACATCATGACTTTTAAGAATGCTATTAATACTGAAACTTATGACAAATGCAAACTTGGCAAGTGAATTTTCATGGCATTTGCATAGATGCAAAAAAAAAATTAAAATAAGTCTCCCCCTTAAATTTGTCCTTTATATCCTTGATTTTCTAAAGGCAGTGAATTGTACCCTCCTCTGACTTATTTGGGAAAGATCTTAAGTTGTTCTAGAAGTTTTGGAAGATTAATGGAGGCTGTCTGCTTGGTCCTAGATAACTGTGGAACAAAAATGTACTTTTAGGATTTCTGATCTTGGATTCTCTTTCAAATTTAGTATTCTAGCTATTTCAATTTTGGACGGAGGAAATTTAACTCAAATCTATGAGGTTTTTTTCTTATTTTATCTTTCTACACTCTAACAGGTCACAAAGAGCAAAGAAAAATTAAAGAATAAAACCATTTCTTCCTCATTACCAGCCAAGAGAAAAGTACCTAAGCTTCTACTTAAAGAGGCTTAGAATAAGGATCCTTAACTATGTATATCTTAGTGGATAGAAACCTTACTCTTTCTGAGAATCCTTATGAGGGAACGTAAGACCCCAGTTGATAAGTATATAGTACATCGGCAGAATGTATCTGTATATGCACATACAACAGTTTCATGTCTGCAAAATTGTGTATCATGGTAGGATGATGAGGAGCAACATTGTACTTTATTGTAAAATGAGGTGCAAAATCCAACTGCCAGAAAAGTTACAAAGAGATTGAAGAATAGGGCTGTAAAAGTGTTAGAAGTGGGAACAGGTTGGAGGAGTACTTTTAAAAAACTATAAGCAAACATGCAAGAAGTGACAGCATTTGCTAAGTGTCTACTTTGTAGCAGGTGATCTACTTGCATCATCTGTAAGACCCTCTATTCCTTCAAAATACCTATGATTGTCTGAATCATTGATGGGGCATTTGGGAACCTGGGAAGGTAGTTAATTGCTGTGAGGTTCAGAGTTAAGAACGGGTAGAGTTAAAATTCCTGCCTATATTTTTCTCGGGATGTTTTGTCATTTTCTTATGCTTCTTTGTAGAATATATAAAGATTTGAAATGCTATTATTTGAAGAATTTGAATTCCTGAGTCATTAGATGCAGGGTGCATCCTATTTTTAAAGATGGGTGAAAGCCAGGGGTATATTTCTGACACCATGATCTCTAAGATCTTGTTTAGCTGCTACATTTTGTACTTCTATGACCCTTCCTCTCAAGGAATTCTGTATTCTGACCTTCTGCTTACCTCGGTGGCTTTTTCTGTCACCTCCTGCTCAGTCGTCAACTGGCTTCTATTACTTAGCTGTTCTCTTCATTTTAACTACTGGACATACATTATTTTAAGGGAAAAATAATTGGCTTCTAACTGAGGTAGAGTGATTGGCATTTATTACAGCCTTTAGCCAGTTCTGGTAGCTGCAACATTATAAGCAAAGGAGACTGACCTCTGATTCCAGGCAAAAACAAAAGACAGGCAAAAGGAGACTGTTTTCTATGTAAAAATCTACCTTGCAGGAATGAAACCGAAAACAAGGTTAGAAGAAACACATACAGCCTAAAGTACAAGTGGTTGAATATGCCACAGAGGACACAGTTTCATGTCAGACCTTCTGCACTATACTTTTAGAATACTTGCAAACTTCCCAAGGTAATCACAAACACTACACGCTAGGAAAAAAAAGAACCTTAAGGATAGTAAAATTCACTCATGTTGTTTTTTGATGAAGAGCTACTGTTTAGAAAAGCTGTAATAAAAAGAGAGAAAAATCAACATAAGCCTAATTACAAACATATTTCACCTGCTTTTCCATCTTTCTCTGATCAAAAGTGGAGCATTGTAAGTTAAATTTGTATTAGTTACTATCTCTGGGAGAAAATACCTAAAACTCATAGTTTAAGGAGTAGAGGTTCATTTTGCTTCATGATATCAGAAGGTTCAGTCCATGGTTGTCTGGTTCCAAGACAGTGACAGGACCTGATGGAGGAAAGATGCTCAACACATGGCAGATAGGAAGCAGAGAGAAAGCTACAACCAGAACCATAGTACACCATTAAAAGGCATGCCCTCTGCCCAGGCCCCACATCCTGACAGTGTATGCAGCCATGAAGTCATTACTGGATAGCTCCATTGATGGGTAAAGAGCCATGATGATCCATCACCTTCCAAAAGCTCCACAAACTATTAGGAGATATTTTTGAACCAAACCATAACAACATCATCTAATTTTAATAATAAATGTAGTATGGGCAAACTCTCAGCAATTTTATTAAATTTCCACATCTCTTATCTGACAAAAATGGATGAGACTATATTTTATTTAATATCCCATTAAGACAGTATAGTTGGCCTTCCATACATATGGGTTCCACATCTGTATATTCAACCAACAAAGGTAAAAGTATATTTTCTAAAAAACATTGTGAATGTTTTTTGCGAAGCATTGTAAATATTTCCAGAGTTTTTCCATATTATTAGTACCTAAACAATATTTTAATAACTATTTACAGTGTGTTTACTTTTATCATGTAGTATAAGTAATCTAAACATGATTTAAGGTATATGGGAAAATGTGTAGGTGATATACAAACACTTTACTGTGTTACATGAGGAAGTTAAGCATTTGTGGATTTTATTATCTGCTAACAATAAATATTACATCATCTTCTTGGAACCAACCCCTCATAGATATTGAAGGACAAATATATTGTTTAAAATCATTCATACGTTATCTGTTTATAACTGTCACTGGCTAAATGTGTTGTTCTGGAAGAGTAGCTTGCCATGCGAAAGATCTACTTCTAGAATCTCTCTCATGGAAGCAAAATATAAAAGATCCCAGGGATTTTCAGCCATTGCTTTCACAGTGAATACTAACCAAAAAGGAATGGAGCAATTCAAAAATTCCCTTTAAATATCTTCTACCTAGTTCCTCTTCTCTTACACACTTTCTGGTATGCAAAAAAAAAAAAAAAAAAAAAAGCAAAATTGAGAAAAGATGTAAACTTGATCTGGGAGAATATTGACAAGCAAGTGCCAGGGCCTTCTCCTAGAGAAGCACAAGGTAGAAAGAGGTTCAAGATAAAGAAACAAAGAACAATAAAAATTTGAAAGCCTGGTAACAAAAATGACCTTAACTGTAAAGTCCCTGCATGGATGGCTCTGGGGTTAGAAGCCCTGCCCTCAGAACTGAGAGTTGCAACATGGAGTCTATCTGATTCATATATTTTTCCTTCAGCCCATGTCTGTGTATTACAAAATGGACCAGGCTTTGGTCTCCAAATCTACCCAGCACCTGATTGTTTCTCAGCGTCTGTACCAGGGACCCGCTGGTCCAAGCCTCCATCATCCCTTACATTCACTGTTGGTCTTTGTGTCTGCATTTCATATTTATAGTTTACCCCAGAGGTCAGCAAACTTGTCTGTAAAAGTCTGGAAAGTAAATATTTTCAGTTTTAGGAGCCATACATTCTCCATCACCACTACCAACTCAGCTATTATATCGTGAAAGCAGTCACAGAAAACAGAGACATGAGTGAGCTTTGCATTGTCCCTATAAATCTTAACAGAGCCACAACAATGTGAATTTCTTGTGATTTTCACATGTTGACATATGCTATTCTTTTACAAAATTTAAAAATATAGAAAAGGTGCTGAGCTTGCAGCTTGTTCAACAGAAGCTCCAGGCCAGAGTGATCCTCTGGAACAATTGGCAAGTTCATATTATATTTGCATTCACAGACAAAGAGCAAATGTTTACCTCAGTTCTGAACCATCTGTTCCTGTTACCTCTCTAACCTCATCCACTGCTCTCCTTTCCTCCTGTGCCCCAGCCAAGCTGTGTCCCTGCTCCTCTTAGACTTATCAATCACACATCTCCTTCAGACCTTTGCATTTGTGTTTGTTTTATGGGAAATGTTCTTCTCCAGATATCTACTTGGTTTTCTTTCTCATTACATTCTTCTAAACTTTTCTCAGAAATCCCTCTCCTAGCAATCACCATTTAAAATTGTAATTCAGCTCCAGTTGGCACACTTCCAATTAACCTTTCTTCTTCATGCTAACCTGAAGTTGCTCTAAATTTACTTCTGTTATTATGTTTTCATTCAATGTAGTATATGCTTAAAGGGAAAGGGAATGTATTTTTGCCTCTTTTCATTGTTTCAGAATCTGCAATACAGTGTAGACAGTCAATGAAAGCTTGAGTAGCTGTCAAATGTATTCTGATGAACTTATGATATTTAGGAATTCAAGAACATGAATATTAAATAAGCTGGTAAAGTCAGAATACTGATCTAAAGAGGATTATTCCTCTTCTCTGTCTGTTCCAACTGGTCCTAAAATTGGAGAAGCAAACAGAGATGGAGTTCGGATTAGACCCACTTAGGAACCCTTGCCTGTAGAAAGGGAAAACAGTGAAAGCACCGAGCCCCATATTTTGCAACCAGACTGCATTCACAGGGCATAGAATATACACATAGTATTTGTGCAATATTTGTTCATTCAATTAAGAATAGGTTTAATAGATTTATCCATTGGCTTGGCTACCAGACACATTGTCTTACTGTCACCTGCAGAGGATGTGGAAAGATGGTATCCTATCTGTGAATATGGGCTGCACTCAACCACTTCCCAATGCCTTATTTCCAGGGCACTGTTGCTGTGCAAGGTGCCACTACTGACCCTATAGTGGCAGGTGCCCAGGCTTCCATCAGCAAAGGGGCTGGAGAACACACAGCCATCTCTTGCAGTTGATTTCACACATGAAATGAACTTGATACAGTCTTTGCAACCTCTGTATTCACCTTCTTTGTCATTGCACAGAGATAGACAGAGAGAGAGAGAGGAGCCTCCACTCCACCATATGGATTTGTTGTCAAAGCCTGTGAAGGCTATATTCTAAAGAGATTTTCTAAGGGCACACAGGGCTTGGGACTCCCAGAAGAATTCACTTACTATCATAATGAAAGAGTAAATGAAGGGAAGAATGCCTTCAGAGAAAGACTATTTTCCGTAAAAATCTTTGGTACTAGTATAGAAATGTTAATGACTGAGGACATGGAGGGAGAAGACTTTGGCTGAAGTTTGAGTCTGCTACATTCTTGCTTTATGAGTTATGAAAGAAAATTGTGCACGCAAAGATCTTTTCCTGCATTTTCTCTAGGCTCTTCTTTATAAAGTAATTGATGTAGTAAGAAGCCAATTTTCTCACTTCCTCTTACTTCCCAACAGAGCGTGGGCATCTGTCACTTTTCAATGGGCGATTCAGTCTTAATTATTCTTCAAACTGTATCTTGGGCCCTCAAATGACAAATGCAAGTTATATTTAGATGCTTCTCACATGCTGTCTGTACCAGGCCCTCCCCACTTGTCTCCTGAATGCCTCCGCACTCTCTTCTCCTCTCAGTCATTCTTAAAAGTATTCACTCACAGCAGCATAAAATAATTTTAATAACACGCAGTGCATGGCCATTTTTATTTTGCATGCCCTTTGGCCACTTTATTCATGAAATGCTTTTAAGTTTCATTGAGTAGCCAGAGGAAAATAGTCCTTTGAACAAATGGTGCAAGTTGATCAGCCTGCTCCTTACCACAGCTGAAGCCCAGCTATCTTTACGTGTGGTTCGTGATGAAATTTTCAGACTGTCACAGATTGTCCACAAGTTACAACCTCAGGAGGGGATCTCCCGTCAGAACTGAGACCTAGGCAAAGTTTTTTCTGAACAATAAGCTTTTCTGCTGTCTTATTTTCTGCAAGTGCTCTCCACTAGGACATGAGATTGTTTTCTCTAAACCAAAATCCATCAGCTTGCTTCTCATTCCATCAAGACCTGACACTCTGCAGCTCTGGCCTTTCTTTCTCCATGGCTGGCTGATTGAATGGTTCTTTCTCCAATAACAGTGACCTAGTTCACCTAATATGTGTGGTGTTTAAGCATGTGAGAGTCCACTGAAGCAATATCATTGATTGGGTGTAACTTTGATTCTCCTCTACGAGTAGGGCTACTGGTTGCCTCATGTAACACATCTCCACTGGAAAGGGAAGATTGATGTTTGCTATGCACTGAATAAATAATTGTAATAATTATTTGCAGAACTCCCAATGTACCAAGTTTCTAGGGACGTCCTTACATGGGCTACCTCATTTAACCCTCACAACCAGCACGCTAGACACATGCTCACCATCATCATATTATAGGTCAGAAAACTAAGGATAATTAAGATTACATTTGAAACAATGAGGAATCGATGTGAGACATTAATTTCTGAAGTAGGAAATCCTTTAAATACTTAAAGCAGAAGGTCTATTTGCTTAAGATGTTCCCTTTTTTCAGAATTCTCTTCTTCCATGTCATTCCCATCTCTCCTACCAATTTTGCAGCCCCCACAGTCAGATTTAACTGTAATTTACTGTGCCGTAGCAATACTTCTTTCTTGATCTCGCTCAGTACCTCCCCTATTGCATTCTCATAAAATTCTACCCTTAGTTCTTTTAGAGCACTCAAAAACTTGTATCAAGAGATTTCATTTATATATATGTGAGCAACAAACCCAAGATCCTGAAATGATAAGCATAAGCCCTGCACATTTTTCTGTCCCCTCCATAGCACTTGATATTTAGCATATGTTCTGTAAAAGCTTGAATAAATGAGAAAAATCATAGCAAAATGGATTTTTGAAAAAACAGACAAAAGCATAATTAAGTTGCCTGATTATCCCTTGAGTCGGGATGCTGGGATTAAAGGGTCAGATGTCATGTGATCTTTAGTGATGAGTGATTAGCAAAAGCTATCTTAGTGGAGAGCATGCTTTTCCCTTTATGATACATACGGTTGCAATACTTTTTCTTTTGTTGTGTCCTCATTGATAAAATTTTATCACTTTTCACAGAAGCAATCAATTCCATTTCTATTGCTGTCTGGTTGGCTGCTGCAATTCTGATGCTGACCTCTCACTCTTAAGGTTCTGCTTTGCATTAGGGCTTCTGCAGATAAACTTGCAAAAGTGCCTGGTGATTAGATCAGGAGGCTTGTTTCCAGCATTCTATTTTAATCTCTATCACTTGCCTTATTGTGTCACCCTGGACAAAACACTTAGCCCAGGTTTACATGTAAGGTTTTTCACTTAAAAACCATGTCTTGTGATAAATTCTCCTCCAGACAGTAGAAAGCAATTTTCCTAAGTGCTTTACTTAATTGGATTTCATCCACACATGATCCTGTAAGGCTGTACTTACATATCCCATCATGCAGTATTGCCTCCATAATTCTCAGCCTCGCAGGAAGGTACATGCCTCTGGTAATTTGTTTGTGGCTGCTGAGTTCGTTCACTGATGCTTGCTGTTTATTCCCAGTGCTCTATTCCTTTTAGGCAGACAGCAAAATACTGGTAGTGAGGAATATGAGTTGGTTTGATAAAAGTGAAACTAGCCCAGCTATAAATGTCTAATTATTAAAATTATCACTCAAGTCTGAAATTGTGAACAATGGAATATGCTCCCATGAGATGGAAAACAAGATCTTTATCTAACAAAGAGGCGCAAGACTTTGCGGATGCCACGTTTGGGGGAGGAATATGATGGTGAGATAGTTTCAATTATTTTTTTTAACTTTTAAACTGTTTTTTGAATACAAAACAGATATTTCCATGCACTTAGAATTTTCAGCTATTTCACATGGTGATACTTGACAATAGTTTTTTTAAAATATGACTTTATCCATGCAATACTTTACCTTTTTTACAGAGTACTGAAAATAGTACAACATTCTAAGTTTAAGTACAATAATTAGGATGGCCAGTTGTATTTAGGAGAGGTAGGTAGGTCTAAGGTGAAGAACTTTATTTGGAATATAAGTTTGATTGACGCAACAGTCTTTACACTTTTTTAAGTTCAAATAAGCTGAAGTTAGCGAAACAGAATTACGGCTATCTTTATCAATATTCGCTATAAATGTGCCATCACCCTCCTATGTAACTTCAAGATGTTCAGGAAGAGAAACACATTCTCGGAAGCTTTTCCACAGAAACATGCCTGTGCCTTTCTCTGTGCGCATGACTGCGTGGATCACTCAATGTGTCTTTTAGAGGTATTAAGCTCCCTGGCAAGGAGGCTGCCTGTGCTCCTTGTGCAGTATCTATACCTGCAAGTGCCTGTGAGGGCCGCCCTCGGGTCACAGCTTCCTGTGCACTTTCTGGTGCTGGATCAGGTCCCCGTGCTGGTTGAAGGTGCCCACACTTGCCACACTCAGGGGCTAATCCCCGGTGAGGATACACACTGAGTACTGGCTGGAGGCTTGCCGTAGTCATTGCACCTGTAAGGCTTCTGCCTTTGTGAGTCCTCAGATGCACAATCAGAGTTGCCTTCAAGCTAAAGGGAAGTTGCCTTCCCACATTCTGTGCACTGGCAAGGCTTCTCACCCATGTGAATTCTCTCATGTTGGATCAGAGAGCAGCGTGCCCTGAAGGTGTGCCTATACTCCTTGCACACGTAGAGTTTCTCCAGAGTATGGACCGTCTGATGCTGGATCAGATGTGAATGCTGCGCGAAAGCCTTGCCACGCTCGTAGCATGCATAGGGCTTCTCTGTATGGATGATGTGCTCATGGTTCATCAGTGTGGAGTGGCGGCTGAAGGTTTCCTCACACTTGCTGCATTTGCTGCTAATCCCCGGCGTGCACACTGCTGGATGCAGACAGAGCAGTCGCTTAACTCTCCAGTGTGGCTGCACTGGTGCTGCAGCATTCTTTGTGCTGAAGGTCTTCTTGCACACCCCACACTGGTGGGGCTTCTCCCTCCACGCACCCTGGGGTGGCTCCTCAGAACCATGCTGTGGTTGAAAGCCTTCCCACACAAGGGGCACACACAGGGTCTCTCTCCTGTATAGGTGCACCAGTACTGAAGGAGGTGCCAGAGCTGAGTAAAGCTTTCCCACACTCCAGGCATGCATAAGGCTTCTCACCTGTGTTTCTCACTGTGCAAGGTCTGAGCTCCTGCTAAAGGCTTTTCTCCCCTGTGTGGATTCTCCTGTTTGCTAAGGACTAAGCTTTGGCTGAAGGCTTTCCCACACACACTACACACATAGGGCTTCTCACTAGTGTGGATTCATTGATGCTGAGAGATGGAAGCTCCGACCAAACCATTTGCCACACTGGATGCATATGAATGGTCTGTTTCCATTAGGAACTGCCTGGTACTGAGTGAGTGGCTTCTTTCCCTTGGAGCCCTGAGCCTCAAGGTGGCCAGCAGGGCTTGGACTCAGGCAGAAGCTCCGCTTGGTGTTATGTTCTTAAAGGTGTCTTCCCCAGAATCAATGTTGCCTCTTCTGAAATTAACAGCTTTAGGCTCAAGTCTGTGTTTAGATTCTCTTCCTTGGTTTTGCATTCTGAGCAGCCACTCCTCAGCCCCGGCTCTCTGCAGCCTGTGCTCATCTAGGCCCCAGAAGTCTCCTAGCTCCAGCTAACAGATCACATCAGGCTTGGATCCTGGACAGCCCAGTGAGACCACATTTCCATAGGTTTTCATCATCACCCCGTTTAGCAGGGCCCAGGCGGTCCCACTACTCCTGGGAGAGGAACTCAGCCACATCTTCAAAGGTCACTTTGGCCAGGTGTCCTGCTGGCAGTGTTAGGAGCTTGGCCACTGCCGTCCTCTGGTCTCCTGAGGCCTCTAAATATTACGGAAAACAGAAAATCCTGCCGGGGCATCCGTCTCAGCCTCAGTAGCCAAATGGAGACCCTCATCAGCACCTTCAGGCAAAAGGACCACCCAGTCCCCTCTTCGCAGCCCCATAGTTTCCATTATTGATCAGTATTATTGAAAGTCAACAGCTGTGTAGAGAAAAGCCTGAGATAGAAATAAGAAAACTGTTGGGTAATATATTTATGAGGCAGTGAGATAGAGACAGAAACAGAGAGAGAGAATGATTCAGTTAATTATATGTAATAGGGGTCAGGAATCTGGAGAGAAAGATATTGTCGAGGAGATGATAACTGAAATAAATGAATAAAAACTCAGATTAATTTTCACTACTTGGCAGTTTTGCGAACGATTTGCATTTGGTATGAATTTCAAGCGTTTTTATTTTGTACTTGCTTCTGGATGTTAAGTGGTACTCGGGGTTCTCTTGTGTCTCTTTTGCCTCAGTTTGTAGGTGTTCCTCATGCAGCTTCCCAAATTAGAAATACAGCCATAGCCACAGAACAGGGCAAGAATGCCCTATCCCCGCCATACTCATCCAGTCTTAATGGTCAAATGGAGGGGGTCACTCACCAGAGCAGGGAACAAGGTCTGCCTGAGGCAGAGGGCAGAGGGAGATTCATCTGGGTTGTCAAACACAGCAGATCTCATTTTGCCCACATGATTGGGAGATTTCTGGATTCAAATAAAGCAAACAGAGATATCAGTGTCTCTGTGTCTACACATCTATTTGTTTTCAAGAGACTTTTGTAGAAAGGCAACTCCAAATGCTTCAAAAAGAATATGGCCCCAGGGGCTGGGGATTTAGCTCAGTGGCAAAGTGCCTGCCTGGCAAGCGCAAGGTTGTGAGTTCGGTTCCTGGTACTGGAGAAAAACCAAAACCAAAAAAAAATAAATAAATAAAGAATATGGCCCCATTTTATGGTGCTATATTTTAGTTCTACTTAAGAAGGCAAAAGCAATTGTGAATAACGTTATGGTATTTGTAAATATTTATATTACTCTGTGCTCTAATATATTTGAATAACCTTTGTATGCCACCTTTTGTGAAAATGTTGATTATTTTTAGCTCTTTGGGTCACTTACAAATATCACAAAGTACATTCTGGTTCTTAGTTCATCCTGCAGCATTAAGGGGCCTCACATGGTGTCTTCTGTCCCTGTTAGTCTGGGAGTCTCCTTGAAATCACCTTGGTTAACTCTTTTAACGACTTCATTTCTAAAAGGTGATATTGTAAAGAGCTCATTGGCACCTGTCAAATATTTAACGTCAGAGACTGATTGATGAGTCCATTCTTTTGACTAATGGGGTTATTTATCCTTGATATGTATTTAGTCCTGTTCTCCAACCTGATGGATGGGAAGGTATATTTATTTGAAAACTAAAGAAGCCCCTTGACTTTTGCTGATAGAAAGGGTAGACATTGTCCTGTGTATGGCTCAAAAGAGAAATTTTAATAGCCAAGCCAAAAAGTGATGACTAGAATTGATCTTGTAGAATAATACCATTTAGCAAAGTACTGAAACACATTTTATAAATAAATAAGATGAAGGCCTTTTGTGAAACTGAAATCCTTCTATTAAATCAATAAATAGAACTTTTTTCTCTCTAAGGAAATAGCCAATGAACCTTGTTTGTGGTTTTGGAAGAAGATATTCCAGTGTAACATACCTTTTCATTTTTACTTTGTAGTTATAAAAGTATAAAAATAACTCCAACTCTATTTTTATCTCAGAAGTAAATACAACTCAGAGGGGGTATTTTTTACATTACTTTAACAAACCATCTATTGATTCAAAATGTATATATAGTTGAATTTTGAATAATAGAGGATAATAATGGAGAATATACTATCAAAGAAAGATCTGGTCTCATCCTTTAGTGAAAAAGTGATCTAATGGGTACACAAAAACTATATTTCATGTTAGGAACTCATAAGTGCTATGAGAGTGAGTTTGGAAGCTCAGATTATTCTAATGTCTGCAGGTTTATTTTAAGAAAAGGTTAACTATGAATTGGTCTTGAAAGACTATAATATGACCAAGTAGATTAGGAAGACAAGAAAGATGTTTGAGATTAGATCTTAAAAGACTCTTTTTAATAGACCAAAGGATTTGAAACTTATCTGGTAGACATTAGGGAGTCAATTAATATGCTTGAGAATAATTTTATTAGAACTCTATTAAGAAAATTTATCTGAGATCCTAATATGGTTTGAATTTAAAAATGGGATGATCTTGGAAGAAGGAATAATAGATGTTGGGTGATTAAAATAAACTAGGTTGCAGTTCCCGAGGCCTGAATTAGGGTGATAGGCATGGGACTGAAGGGTTAGGGCAGGCATGCGGGTTGGTTAATGGTGGAGGAAGCAAAGAGCAGAAGTGCAGGATGGATCTAAAGACCTCAGGCCTGGGGGATGGGTGCTTAGCGGTGGCAAAGACACCATAGCGATGCCATGCAGGTCATCGGTTCACATTGGCCTGTGCAGCACACTGAGTGCCACACACATCTGGGGTCCCAACAAAGCTGCTGAGATGTTACCTGAGGTAAACTTCTGCACAGCCCGGGGTAGAGCTCATCTCAAAGTTTATACAAACAGCCTCTGAAGTAAAATCGTCCAGAATTATTTTCTGGAGTGCCTTACATTTTTTCCCCTCTAAATATTTTTTTTTTTAAAATTTAAGAATAGATTTTAGAAAGCTTCATGATAGTTATATAGATGTTTTAAAAGGTTGGAGAAAAATCAACAAGTCACCTCATTTAAAGCCTCACTTTGAAGTTGTGGGAACAGAGGCCTAAAGAGGGAAGAAATGTATTTGCCTATAATCCTGAATAGTGGGGTTCAGCTCAGGGCCCCTGAGTCTATGCCTTCTTCTCATTCATAATGCACATGCAGGGTTTAACCCTGGACACTCTCAGGGCTTTTAATCAGACAGAATATAAGAAATTACAGTCTAGCCACCAAATATTTCATGTGGAATGAAACCAGTGACCACACAGACTGAAATTTCCCTCATAAGAACTGTCTCATCCACATGTTTACTTAGGGAATGATCTTCTTGACAAATGGAAGGCATAGATTAAAGTTTTTATTAGAAATGTGGAAAAGCAATAAATAACACCACTGGCACATTTGTTTGGAGGGCAGTAAGCAAGATATTGTAAGCACAAGCAGGCTTAAGGAAAGCGGAAATTGTTACCCCTCATAGGCATAAAGTCTTTAAGGTCATAAACTGAAAATCAGAAAACTACATTAAAAATATTCAGGACAATGCCAAACAAAGTTTCTCTGGAATTCGGCACCACAGGAACATTGATATTTTTTCAGGAATAAGGATGTGTGTCCTGCTGTATAAATATGCTGAGGCTAACGCCCGGTAGGCATTAGAATGTACCCAATTTTCTAAGGTGATTGGAACAATGTTTTTTGGAAGACTACTGAACCAAATAAGAATAAAGAATCAATAGATAAATGACAACAGGAAAACTCAGAGCAGGGGCCAGATTATATTGGATAATGCAGCCAAATAATGACGGCTGATTGGTGAAGACTTGCCAAGTTTTATGTTACTCTAATGAAATATTTTTGTCCTTCTTGGATAGAAGTAGTACCTACTTCTTAACAAACATACATACCTAATGGAATATGTGTTTCTTATATACGTCTGTAGAAAAAGGACCAAAGAAAGAGAGGGAAGGAGAGAGAGAGAGACAGAGAGAGAACAAACACAAAGGAGAAAATATAATAATTAAGGATGAACATGTGAGAGGGAAGTCTTGTTTTCTTACATATACATACAAGAGCATATTATAAAAATGTTCACTGTTCATTCCTTTATTCATTCAATGAACACTTCTTAAGCACTCACTTTTTGTATTATTGTCTCAACTGATCCTAAAGAAGGTGAACAAAAATTATACTGGACAAAACTACAAACCTGAGATGCATGTACCCTAATATCACTCACTGCGAAAGCAAGTCCCAAGAAGGAAACATGAAGGGAACACATTCACGTGTCAGTGAAGTTCTGAGCCTTGACTTAAAAATTCTTTCCAGTAAGTTATATCCCAAGTAGCATGCAGAACTCTTTCAAAGGGAATAAAATCTGGCATAGACAATCACAGTACAAACTACTGAGGGGCCGCGGAGCAGAAGGATCGTGGCCTGGGCCTGGGAAAAGGGAATAATCACATCGGAGTTTGCTACAGGGCATCAGAGCAAGTCTACCTGTGCAGGAGCACTGCGTGTCACTGGCAGGAATAGAGGGCTTCTCAAGCAGAAGCTGAGACACCACTTTCATGCTTCCCGACAGTGGGCATTTCTCTTATCCTTGCTCATGATCTAGGGACATAAGCGCTGCCCCCAGAAGGGATTCGGAAGCCATGGTATTAGTCATGCCTGTACCTGTACCTCTGTATGACCTGGATGTATCTTTTCATCCTTCTGAGCTTTGAATTTTTAATTAAGGAGGTTGGACTGAAGGAGCTTTAAAAATACTAAGAGTTCAAATGCAAGGACACAATCTCCTTATTAGATGTTTTCAAGTCTCAGGAAGCGGAATGCTGAGTGATAAAAGCTTTATCAGGCTTTTTCATTTGAAGTACTCCCCAAATATCTAGCCACCATATCTAGGCTTGCAGATTTCCCTTCCTCTCCTAACCATATTTGTGTGTTGCAGTGTTGAGGTTACTATCCCTCTCCCCCGGAGAAAACATCCACCTTCCTAGCTTCCCTTGCAGTTGGAGCATAAACCTAAGACCCTCACTTTAGAAGTCAAATGTTCTGAGGCCACTGGGTAATCTTTTGGGCTTGACACACCGCCAAGAAACAACCAATACAAATTCTCTGTCTTGAGAAGTGTCTTTTTCCACATCAAAGCCTATTCTAAGGCTTGTTTGGGAGATTTTTTGTCCAGTCAACCTTGAATCTTGTTCTTAAGTGCTATCATTAATTCTGTGAACTACTCAATTTTTAAAATAATTCATCACCTCTTGTTCTTCAAGGCCTCCTTCAAATTTTGTCATCAACTTCTGTCAGATCACTTGAATATCTATGCCTTCAGAAGTTCTACCACGTTCTTTTTTCTTTTATTTATCAGACTGCTAATACTTAATTGCATCCTGTTTTATATCATTATGTAAATAAGCAATTGGATTTTTAGCTCTGGAGGACAAATTACTTCTAGTATCTAATAGAATGTTTTATGTTCATTCATTTATGCCTCAACTCTTAAAAGGACAACTCTATCACTTATTGATCAGAAAAAATGAAAACACATCTTCAATCAGGGAACTGCAGGCAATTCAAGTGAATTTCCTGAGTGTGCTCTTTGAACTGATGGATCTTTCTGTTGCACTCTTCAAAAAGTTTCCAAACTGCCCTCAGCTCTGACTACCATATTTTGCTCTTTTGACCTTTACATCTTAGTTGTTCTCTGTGAAATGGTAGCAACTGGACAATAAAGCTAATTATGACTACTCTATAGAGAGAGTCCTCCAATGAATAACGCCGTAGGGGCCTTGTGAAGAATTACATTCTAAACATAATGCTGCAGATGAATTGAGCAGAGAAAAAGGGAAGCCTGAAAAAAAATGGAAGAAGGGACTCCAGGGAACCTATTAAAGAAAATACATTTATATGACTGGACTCATTGAAAAGGGTAGCAGGATAAGACTCCTTAAATAGATATTAAATGCAAATAAAGTAGACTACTTTTATCCAGCATAAGCGGGCAAAGTTACATTTTATAGAGAAAATGAAATATGTTCACTACCTCAGCTGATAGATTAGGAATCCGAAACTGAGGGGATAGAGTGGTGAAGTATAGTACTGCGTACAACCATCCTACTTTTCCTTTTAAATTCTACCCTGTAATCAAAATTCTCAGACTGGCCCATAAAGACCTTGCTGATAATCATGCATTGACCCTAACGTTACTGATTCTAACACCACTGTTTATCTAAAACAGAAGTCTGCCTTTCTCATATGAACGTATAGACAAACTGTATTGGAGAACCAGGGTCCTTTCCTCGAGGAGGCAGCAACTTAATGAGAAATGCAAGATCCATGTTCAAAAAAGGCTCAATGTCCACACCAGGAGATGCTGTTAGGTTGGCACATGCAGAAGAAGCTGGAAATCTTCCTTACATCTGTATTTGTCTGTGCACGTTTCCTCTGACACATTCATGCAGTAATATCACCTGATAGGATTAGTCTAGAATATTTCCCCCAAAACTGACTCTGATATATTCTTAGAGGACACTGAGAGGGAAAGTGAGGTCAGAACTAAACCATCTTGCAAAAGTGGGAGAACAGCGCTGTCCAGCCAGACGTCGTGCCCCGTGAAGTTCTGCTGCTACAGGGATCTGCAGGGTTAAGGAGGCTCACTTATGCTCTTTATTTCAGATGACACCCTGAAACCTTGTTGCTAACATCATCATATGTTTTGTATCTATCAAGGTATGAAAATGTATTAATTTCAGGTGGATAAGAAGATTAGATTCTTCTAGGCATCAACCTACAGAGCTTTAGTACTTGCCTTCTAGGGAGGCTTGCAGTGATTCTCCAACCTACTGAAGCATGTCTGCTGAGACAAGAGGCACTTTGTTTTAAAGTGTGGTTGCCATGAACATTTTTCAAGCCCTAAAGACAATCTAAGATCATCCACTGAGGCATAGCAGCTGACTTGCTTCACTCCCTTTACATAGGGGGTTGAGCTTAAATTGAGCTACAGATAGTAATACTGGAATGGAACAACATTTAATTGCCAAATGGACTGTTTGGAGTGGCTCGTATTGCTTTACGCCACCTAAAGCAGAAAGTGAAATGCAGTTCTCTTCCCTGAGACACAGTGGATCAGCGTACACCCCCAGAAAGATTATCCAGTCCTCCGCTTAGCTTAACCCTATTTTCTTTTTCTGCCCCAGTCCTTTCCTCACAGACAGTAGAGGAATAATTTTTCCCTCCTCAAAGGAGGCATCCTTAAGAACTTTAGAAAAAGAGTCAGTGTCTGTGCTCACTGAGCCAAGGGGCAATCCTGCAAGCCCTGCTAACAGCTGGGGCTTTGTAACTGAGGAGCATTGTAAGCAATCAGCTGTACAAAGGGTGGGCCAGAATTGCTACATGGGCTATGGAAGATCGTGGGAAGTAAAGGAGGGAGAGGAAATGAGACTTTCCTGTTTTCGAGGATCAGCATTTTCCCAAACGGAACCCAAGATATGAATAAAATGACTCATGCATTTTAAATCAGGGTAGGGTTTTGATGAGAGGCACGTGGGTGGACAGGCATTCTAGTCGTGTGCATTTCAGAATGAGGATAGAATGTTATGCGCACATTTTGTCAGCCAGGGTCGGGAGCCAGAAAGGAAAGCACAGCTAGGGGGAAAGGTGTGAGATAGCCAATCTTTCCTAAATTATCTCAGAATCATTTTAGATTTCATGGGTGTATGATGACTCACTTTTGCCACCGTGCCAAAGGGCAGCTATGAATGAAAAATTATAAATGACAAGTGTTCATAAAGGTGAGGAAAATGGCACTTTGATATTGGCAGAGATGTAAGGGAAACCATATAACCTCCAATAGAGAGAGGAGCACAGCACATGCTAGGGTGTGCCAAATGCCAAAACAATGAATTAAAACAACAAAGGAACATGATCACTCTGTGGAGAGTGAAATAGCATCAAGATGTACATGTACTTGCAGCCTCTCATAAACCAGCAAATCCTATCTTTGGGGGTAGAACTTTGTTTTGCCAGTTTTAAATCCTGAGCCCTCAGTACAATCTTTCAAGTCAGTTCAAATCACCGAAGAAGCAGAGGCCACAAAAGAATTATATGTGCAAGAGATTAAGGGGGAAAACAGCCTGTGATAGTAAACGGGAAAAGGAGGTGTAGGCAGGGAAAGCTTTCAGACTGTAATGCTGAAAATGGAGACGGAGAAAAAGATTTCGTAGGAAGAGCCCTAGACTGTAGCACAGTTCTGAGAAAACTCTTAGGGAGGCTGACCCAAGAAAACATACTAGATGGGAAGGAAGAGAAAATGCAGGGAAGGGGGATAAAAACAGAATTATAAGTTGTTAGGTGTATCTTCCAATTTCCCATGAGGAATGTCATCATGTATTAATAAAAAGAGAAAAATTGAACAAAAAGAAAAATCCAACAGGCATTGGTCTGAATCCATAGCCTTGCTTTGCCAAGGCAGAGAATATCAGCAGCTGGGGAAAGTGCTTGGCAAGAATGCCCTGGTTTCTCCAAAGGGGCATCAGGAGGTCTGCTGGTCACTTCTTTTCAAAAGTGCAGGCTCTTGAATGATCGGTGTGCTTTGGTTCGGTCTATGAAGTCTTTTAGAGCCAATGTCCGAAGTCTTGTTCTCCTGTACAAACTATGCCCGTATTCTCTGTCACCATCGTGACTTTAATCCACTCTAAAAGCTGCTATCAGTTGTGTGAGTTTATTTACAAAAATGGTATAGAGGCTAACTGGCTCTGATTTACCCCACACCTGCAAGGTTCCTTGGAGGTGACTCTTGGATAGGATGGGGTCCAGCTTCCCCCACCTCTTCTGAGATCTTATTCATCCAGTTTCTACATATATTTTAAGAGTTTCAGTCCCTTACCTTTTCCTTATGAATATACTTGTCTTCTTTATATTGTTTAAAAAGTGTCTTCAGCCCAATCACATGGCATGATCTTATTCTAGCACGTAAATATGTAGTTGCCCTGGAGTCAGTCTTTAAATCATTTTCTAGTTTCTAATTGAGTATATATATATCTGAAACTTCCAGCTGTAATCAGCACTCATTGGCCGAACTTCAGGGCTTTATATTCAATTGTCAGTTAAATATTTCCATATGAACAGCTTAGAGAAAGCACAAAGTGTAGTGTCCAAAATTGAAGTCATTACTTTATTCTCCAAACTAACCCAAGAACCACCTCTCTATCTTCTACATATCTCTGTCCCATTCTCTTTGCTCCATTTCTTCTGACTCAGCCCTGGATCAGTTCCTTCTAATTTCTCACCATAATCATTCTAATAGGCCTTTTGCTTTTTTCCTGATTGTAGACACTGTTCATTTCTAATCTGTCCTGCACATAACCATCCCATTAATCTTCTTAAACAAAATATGATTGCATCATTTCCTTGCTTAAAAGCTCCCAAAGGCTCGAGATTCTTAATCCTTACAGTGACACAGAGGTTCTGCGACCTCTCCACATATGCGCCATACCCACTGTCTTAGCTACTTTTCCCATTGCTGACTCAAAATATCTGAAATCCATAAGTTAAGGAAGCCTTGGGGGGACATCCAGATAGGTGCCCTGACACATATTTTTGAGGGAAATGCCCACATCACTGCTGTGGAGGCTTTGATTCTTGTACAAACCCACCATTCAAGTCATATTATGCCCTAGAATGTCACACACAATGCCTTTAAAATTAATGGGGCTGGGGATTTAGCTCAGTGGTACAGTGCCTGCCTGGCAAGCATGAGGTCATGAGTTCAATTCCTGGTACCGGAAACAAACAAACAAACAAACAAAAAACATTTTATTAGTGATGTGGGACTAGTTCCCCATATGATAACAGGGATAGCTGCTTGATAATACTGCTTAACATCATAATGGGCTAAGATGAGGATAACCAAGAATAGCAGTCTTTAAATGAAGACTTAGATTCAATTTCAAGAAATATTTAAGTATTCCTCTTAGCCACACCCTGTGTTAAGTGATTTTAGGTATAATATCCATTCACAAATATCCAAGCACAAAATCTTAATATCAAATCTTAACATCTGCAATATCTTAATACCAAAAAAATGGAAAACCCACTGGTTAACCAGAAATAACTTGGATTTTTTTCTTTCTATCCATTTTCTCCCAGAAACATGACATAGTTCTGTAAAAAGCAGAGTGATTTAAATCTCAAGATTTCTCTGTAGAATTCCCTTTTCTTACTTCCTTTATTCTAGTTCAGTGGCTACCAAAGTTAATTGTGCTAAAATTATTAGTCAGGGATGTATAAATGAAAAGTGCTACATTTTGAAGGAAGATGTCAAAATTGCTACATGTTATTTTTACTGTAAGCAATTATTCCCTGTATACTTGTATTTACTATGGGACCAAACCTATGTTAAGACTTGGTTGTGTGAGGGTGCCTCCGCTCTAGACTCATCACAAGTTGTGCACATTCTTTTGCTCTTTCTGGTAAATTCTATTTGCATGTCACCCTCCTGAGAAAGTCTCATTTGAAGATTCCTCCCCGACTCCCTGTCTCCACACCAAGGGCAGCTTCCTGCCATTCTCTACAGTCCTATTGTGAAAAGTCTATGGACGTCTGTCAAATGTTGAGCCTGGCTATTTTACTGTTTGCCATCTTTGATTTTCTTATTTCTTCTCCCCAAATGAGCAGTGAGTTCTTTGCAGGTTGAGGTCAGGATTACAAACTTTACCTGGCATATGGGATAATGCTGGGCATGTGGTAATTCTCAATTAAAGTTTGTTGAGTGAATGCTAAATAAAAATCAATAGAAGAAGAATGTAGATTGGTGATAGTGAGGAATGAGAAAGTTGATTGAAACAGAACAATTATTTCCTTTAGAGTAGGTTGCATAAGTAACATAATTTGTCTAAATGGCAGGGTGGCAGCAAATTATCATGCTTGCTTTTTGGCTTGTAGTCTCCTAAGAAGTGAGATACCAGTAGGAAGTCGACTGGATAGAAATATGCTCTGACATGAACAGAATGCCACTCTCAACTACTCTTTTTCTATTTATTAAGGGAAGTTGTGTGTAGTTGAAAATACCCAAGAAAAATAAATGAGATGGACATAAAGTAATGGTCATTAAGGCTCAAGGTTACTTATTAAGATGTAAAGTAAAATATTGGAAGTGGACACAAACATACTCCTAGAAGAAAATCTATATTCATACAGAATAAGATGGTGTCACATAGTGTTATGAATTCATTGTCAGTGTTTGTTTACATAAAAGTACACTGAATTTCCAAATCAAAGTAAATTCAGAGTTGATTTAGAACAAACAGCTATATTTTCTTGAGCTCAAAGCAGTAATACCTCAGAGAACAAAGTGCCCTGCAGCTATGACTTGTATTTGAATAAGATATAAGATATTCTTAATCAAAATATATGCTTTCTTACATATTCAGTGGGGTTTATTAATTTTTTTGAGACTTTGAGGAACTATCAAGCCTAAGTCTAGTAGTAGGAGCAAAGAATTGATGTAGATGCCCCCTTTTAATGAAATGCCATAACTTATGTTGATGAATGGGAACTGAGCACTGGATGTGAGCTCTGGATATGTGGGAGGAAGTCACAGGCCCTCCTCCATCCAGACTGGAAGGGAGGAGACAAAAACCTTTGACCCGGAAGTAATACCTTTCTCATCCTCTTATTCTAGTCTTCCCCTGTCTCTTTAGTTTTTCCTGGGGAAGTGAAAGGATCTGGCCCTGAGAAAAGAAATTCAGGCCATCCAGGCCCTCTGGCTTAAGGACAGTATAGACACCTACAGGTGAAAAAGAATAAGTAGTTTTTGTTTAGTTTTGTTTGTTTTTGCTTTTGGGCAGTTTTTCATTCTTGTCTCCCTCTTATTTATGGTCCTTTATTTTCTGGCTCCCAACCATTTTTTTTTGTTATTTATACACATCTTAAATCAGATGAAGGGAAGTGGTTGAAAAAGTGCAGAAGGGCAAGGGTTGGATTGTGGGGAGGGTTGTATGCTTCCTCTAAGGACTGACCCTCCACAGTCTTTTTCTGTGTTGGAGCAAAAGCAGCTCCTCATGAAGGGTTCACAACTGTTCCTGCTCCAAGTCAGTGCAAGTCTAGTCTATACACTTACCTCTGCAGTGGGATGTTTGATGGCTACTGCATTTGTCAGATAAGAACTCCACCTGACACTTTTTGTGGTTTTTAACCAAGGGTGTGCATTACAATCCTATGGGGAACTTCCAAAAATTCTAATGTCCAGGCTACTCTTAATTAGAAGCTCTGAATGTGGGATGCAAATGGTGGTATTTTTCATTATCTCCAGCAATTCCAAGCTTTAGTCTTGGTGGACCACCATTGTCAGGGAGGTTTAAGGTTCATCTCAGCAAATAAACATACAAAACCTTAAGACAGAAATCACTTCACACATACTTTGACATAAAACACCATAGAGAAACATGTTAAATGGTATGTTAAATTCTTAGTTCTCTCTAGGTGCGAGCACAAAGCACAGCGCCATCAATATACCATGAACAAAGACATAAACCAAGGTGTTTTGGTAGCAAATGACAATTTAAAGTATTATTTACTACATCACTTCCTTCTTCTATAATGGAGCTATGCTTGAATAAGAAGAAAAATTGGTTGACATTTCTACAAGAAACTTGCCCCAAATCCCACCCACTTCAAAATTCCTAAAACACAGTGTGAGCTGTAAGTGGAAGTATTTTCTGAATTACATTTGTTTTCTGACCAGTGATGAGTACTAGGACTTGATATTTTTAAGCTAATAATTTTTCTCTGGTTTGTGTTAATTCTAAAGTTTTTAACAGTGAAATCATGGCTCAGAAGTTGCATAATAAGGACAAACTCTATTCTGTTGTCTGAGTATTCTCATTTAAATGTTTTAAAAACACATTTATTTACTTAACTTTATCTCTGACTAAACAGAAATAATAATATGCGGCTTTCCTCATAAAGTTGCTCACAGTAGGAGGCATTATTTCTAAGTGTAGTGGTTAGAATTACCTGGGAAGTTGTGGGAATGCAAATTCTTGTGATTTGTGAAGGTTACAATTTGTATTATTGTAGAAATCTTCCCGTTAAGAGATTCCTTCATAGAGTCGGAGGGAGGATTGTTAATGTGATACATGTGGAAATGACATTGGTGTTCTCAAATTCACCGTTAGTGAAAAACCCATTTTTTTCTTTTTAAATTTCCAGTGCATCATGAACTAAGTAAAGTTTAATAAAAGTAAACTTGTAAAAAGTCAGTGAAGGTAGGATTTCAACAAAGGTTGTTACATTGCATATTGTTGCCTTTAAATTGGTTGTTCAGATTACCAGATATAAGCATGCAGAACTCGTCAAGAAAAATAAATTAAGCATCAACTGTTCTTTTCAAAAGTCATCAGCAGTACAATTATCCCAGCTATCCCTTTACATACATATATATATATGTATATATATATATATATTTTTTCCCCTTCCTTCTTTCTTTCTTTTTTTCTGTCCTTCATCCTGGTTGTTCCTTCCCTTTGAGCAATTGCTTGCCCTTTCATAATATCTACTGTACCTTTTGGGTTTAGTGAACCTCTGTATTGCTTCTAACTTTTTTAATTATTACTTTTTATTCTCTTTGTTTGCTCTATCTTGCATTCTTACATCTGGTAATCTGAGCAACTTTGTTGAAGAAAACAGTACGAAATATACAATTCATTGTTAATTCTTATCTTATTCTGAAATCCTGTCATTTTTATTGTCTTTGTGTTGTTTTGTTTTTGTCTTTGTTGTTGTTATTTTGTTATTTTTTTCTTTAAAATGAAAAAAATCGATGAAGGGAAAATATACAAAATAATATCCCCAATTTTTGTTATTACACTGGCAGACATCAAACTGTTCTGTCAAATTGCTGTATAAGTTTGTAAATAATTGGAAAAATTGGCAATTTTCTGTTTCCCAAACCTCAAACAACAACCTCTCCATCTTTGTTCAGGATGGAATTAATTCTGTGAGATATCAAAAGGCCACAGGTCCATGGTCATTTTATTTTGGGAAATGGAGAAAAAAATTCCTATAATAGAAAATATTACCGTGTGAGTTATGACCATGTTTTTGTGAGTGCAAAAGAAGGATGTAGCATGTGGCTTTCCAAAAATTATCCAACTATGGTTTTCCCTTCAAGGGCATTGACTAACAACACTAGAAAACCAGGTTTTAGTTAAATACAATGCATTGCTAATCTAGGTTAAGTGTCCTTATTTTAAAGTGGAGGAAACAAAAACCTAGAACTGTCTGGTGATTTGGTTTAGGACAAAGAACTATTACATTTGTCAGCTAACTGAAGAGTTAATTAAATCAAATTCATTTATTATAAATTAAACAACAATTTAATGAGTATTTACTATGTGTCAGTTGCTCTACTAAGTGCCTAATCCTCCAGAGTAATAGTTAGAATAATTTATGGACATGAGATGCCTGATCATCTACTTCAGGAACTTTCAGTTCTAGTTTCTCTGCAGGAACTTAGGCATTTATTCTCTTTGTCTTGTGTTTTATAGGCTACAATTATTCCCTACAGTTTCTTTATTGTTTATAACAAAGAACAATTTTTTGGTTGGTGTTGGCTTCAACTACAATTTTGTTTCAATTAAATAGTTGTTCAGTTTTGCAAAAATATTGACAGAGTGTATTTGGTTATTTAATCAGAGAATATTTGCATCAGTTACTATGGATCAGACTATTGCCAGTATTTTACAAATATTTACTTGTTTCACTCTCATATCAAGAGTTTGAATGCAGTATTTTTAAAATTTTATTTTATTTATTTTTACTGATTTTAGAAACAAGGAAACTAAGGCATTTAAATAAATGGTCTGTGCAAAGTCACAGAGCTTATACTAAGTAAACCCATGATTCAAACTCAAATAATCTCATTCTAGTTCTTGTGGTGCCAGGGTAAAGTATCCATAGCCTGTGATATAATCATCACTTTGCTGGCTTTGGGTAACAGGAAATTATATAAGCGAATCAAAATTATGGAGAAAAATTCAGAGTGGTGATTGAAAGGAATTTTAAATGTTTTCTTTGTCACTGTATTTTATTTGGGTGAGACAGTCTTCCTCAGGAGAGACAGTAAGAATTGTGTAGACATAGTATCTTAAGAGGAAGATAATCCTTAAGTATGATCACATCCAGCATTCTTAACTGCATTCTGAGAGTACAGTAGGTTAGTATTTCTAGAGCATAAACATTAGGCTACAGAATGAAATAGGAGCAACTTACATTTACTAAAGCATGATCTTTATCTTAGTATCACATTTTCAAGACATCAACCAAACATGTTTCTCTGTGGTAGTAACACACTCATAGTACGTGATCCTTTGTAATTTATTCAGCATTTAACAAATATTTATTGAGTCATGACCTAGTGAAACATAATGTTTTAGATGTTAAACTGAGATTATATTTAATAGGGAAAACATATTCCTCAGTAGAATTTTTCCGTTAACACAATCTGAAGTGTTTTTTTTTTAAGGAACAATCATGCATATGTGAAATCAGGGGTCAATTTTTTTAAAAAAAATGTGTTTTCCAAGATGAAATATTTTAGTACTTTACATTGTACATGTTAATGTCCCAGAATATTAATATCCCAGAAAAAGAATAATCTTTTTTAGGGAAATATCCCTCAAAAACAGAATCTTCTTTTTTTTAGGGAAAAATGTTAATCTCTAGATTTATAACTTTAAAATTTAAATGGGATCTTTTTTCATTGATATCTTTATAGTTGCCCAGTTAATTCCATTGCTTAATGAAGCAACTCAAATCACAGTTAGGAAGTTATTCAAGCATTTTGAAAGTATGTTTTTATGATGTGTCCCTCTTCTTTTACTTTCATCTCCTTTATCCATTAAGGAGATCTCTCTTTCCTTTTTTGTACATCTTAGTAATTCTTTAGTTTACATTTGGTCAAATAAAATATGAAACAATCCTATCACAATAGCCACTTCAGTAATCAAGAAGAAAATATAATAATGTAATGTTAAAATATTGTCACATTTCAAATAAGTGTAATTTAAAATACATGTCATCTACTCCAAACCATTCCCAGACACCCACTTGGGCATCTAATTGGAAAGGCTGAGGAATATCCCCTGGAATATAATCATGGAAAACATCAGAAAAGAAACAGGCTTGTGTATGAATAAGCAGGAGAGAAACATGATGGATTTGAGATTTGACTTTAATGAACAGTATAATTCAGGTGATATAGAACATATTATAGATGGCAAGACAACTCATTCATGTATTCTACACACATCAAGTGCTTAGTTGATGACTGGCACTGTTCTAGCTATTTATGATTCATAATTGTCTAGAATAAGGGTGACAGCATTTCATTCAGATATAACGAATGAACCAAGGATCACTTAACGGGAGAAATGTAGTAAAACTCTTAATTTATAAATAAGTAATTTGGGATGATTATTGTGTGGTCATTTAATAGGTGTTATATATTTCTTTTAGATTTGAGAAATTGTTAGTGGTGATTCATGGGAAACTTCTCTGTTTTAGATTCTCTTTCTACTGAGGAATCTTGAGCTCCATTCTGCATGATTTATAATTATAATCTATATGTAATGCTTTATGGCTACAAAGCTTACATACATTAATTTTGATTGTCACGTTTGCTGATCGTATTCTATGTGTCATTCACATTACCATTCCTAGGAGAAACTGGCACCAGCAACTTAAAGGAAGATGGGCTTATTTTGGTTCACTGTTGAGGAGATTCAGTCCATGGTTTGTTAGCTCCAAAGAAGAATAAGCATAGCAGAGGGCACTGCAGAGGAAAGCTTCTTGCCATAGAACAGCTGAGAAACAAAGAAAGAAAAAGGAAGCAGGGACAAGAATCCACCCTTCCAGGTTACAGCCCCAGTGAGAGACACGTTCCAACCAGTCCCTGTCTCCTAATAGCATATTCAGCTATGAAACCAGTCACCTTCCATATGCTCCACCTCTGGCCTATGGGACTTTTAGGGGACATTTTAGATATAAAATATGCCCCTTTAAGGTCTTCTTAGATTGGGCCAGTGACTTATTTTATTTATTAACTCATTTTAAATTTATACTCCTAATTCTTTACACATAGTAAATTTTGATGAAAGTTTCTGTCTCATCAAAAAACTTTTGAGTTTTTCCTCTCAATTTCATTAATGTTCACAATATTGTTTTGATGAGCATTGGGTATTAATCTCTTATTAATGAAAGACTTCAATGTCTTTAAAAGAAGAACTCTCTAGCAGATTTGAGTAGTGACTTCAGGCCTGATGTGCTACCAACTTCTCCATCACGGTATTTTTATTAGATCATTCCTCTCCAACTTTACACAGCAGAGATAAAGAATCAAAGGGAGAAGTGGGATTAATAGAAAGCTTAGAGGAAAGCAAGGTGGCCCTATCTTCAGGCATAAAATCAAATTTTAAACACTTGAAACTACAAGGAAGATAGGAAGCTGGATAGGGGACAAGAGTTCTGTACAGATAGGATAAAAACTCTAAGGGTTCCGAGATTGGGTGAAAAATAATAACGTGGGAGGAGGACAAATAAACTACTCCAAGACAGCATAGTATAGTATGAAAACAGCAAGGAATGATCTGTTAAGGAAGGTATAACAGAAAAATACCCTACCAAGCTATAATAATTTTTTCTTTCACTTGTGCTTCCTATAATGTCTTATCAGTAGAAATACACAGTCTAGTCATCGGACAAAGACTGTCCCCAGACAACGTGAACTGGGAGAAAAGAACAGTTGATATGTCCAGGGGAGAGATGCAGTAGTGTGGGAAATTAACATTCTAGTCTTCAGGATCTTCCACAAACACCAAAATAATAAAAAATTATGTCCCTAAGAGGCAAATCTGAGGCCTCTTAAAGTGTAAGGACAAACATTTGAGCTCAAGATGAAGGAGTCTATTTAAATAAATGTCCTCATTTTAAAAGTTTTCTGGATAGAAATATATGAACAGAACTCCATTAGGGTTTTAGTCCTTTCCACAAGTATTAAGGGAAGACGGCATGAAAATATGTATCATTGTAGTTAATAATGAAGCTTAAGCAGAAGTTAACACTGAAATACCTCTTTCTTTTTCATCATAAAGTGAATCCATTAGAATTCCAAGAAAGATGGCAGTGTGGAGGGCAGTGATTACATCTGTAGGATGTGTGAGGACATGTGTGAATCAGGGTTCTCCTGCAAGTAGGCAGGGACACCAGAGAATTAGAGGAGTGAAATAAATAAAAATGTGCTTAAAAGTGAATGCACTTAATTCATCTACATTTTTTACTGAGGTAAAGTAACCATATGTTTTCAAATGAGGAAAGGGAAGCAGGCCTTGTTAAGGCCATGCTGAATGCTGGATCCTGGGCTGTTTCCCTTGTCTATAGTATCAGTATTACAGTAGCAAGATATTATATACAGCTAAGTGATAACCAGGTACTCTTAAACATTTCGTATGTGTTACTTTAGTGGTTATGTTAATATTGTTCCTATTTATAGACGGGGAACCTCAGGCTTTGGGAGTTTCAGTAATTTGTCCAAGGTCATGGAGTTTGGATGTGGTAGTGCTGGCATTTGAACCAGGAAATATGAAATGCTACCTCTGGTCTTATTTAAAAGACAGATCTTCATTACTGGCTGCAGAATGATAAGAAGCATGCAGAATTGAGGAATACAGATATAAGATTGCCAATCAAAATAAAAGTAGCCAAAAATAACATGAAAAAGATCCCCCTTTACAAGGACTTTCTAAAGCAAGCCTGACACATCTCTATTGGTAATAAGTCATTCCTTTGTGTTTTTTCCACAAACAGCTTGCTTCCTGATTGTGTGTGTGTGTGCGCGTGCACGTGTGTGTGTCCAATGTATATGCTATGATGTCCTATTTAGGTAAAAAGGTGTTTAAGATGTTTTTAAGATTTTCTCTTCTCTCCAGTATGGGAAAAGAGAAAGTTATTGTGGAGTAGAGGTTTCATTTTAATCATTCACTAATTGTAAAAATTTGATCAAATTATTTAAACTTTCAAAATCTCAGTTTTCTTTCCTGTTGAATGGAGCACAAAACTTACTTTTAAAAGATGTCATAAGAGAATTTGTGAGACAACATATCCATAGTTATGGCACTTCACAGAGATGGTGTACATGCTATGGAATCTTCTTATATTCTATATCCTGTAACTCCTCAATCTTTAACTCATTTAAGGTAGTACATAAACTCCAAAAGACATTCTAATAGAATAATGTAAGACATTCTAATGTAATAATTAGATGTTCTAATGTGATAAAAGACACTCTAATGTAATAATTCTTACACTAGATTTCTCTAACTTGTATCTTATCTTTCCAAATGTTTCTCTTGTTCATACCACTTAGCATCTTTTTTGAAAATTATTTATGAAAGAGAAAAGATAAAACATAAAGATTTTCTTTGATTGACTTTTGCAGATATGTAGAAAACTGACATCTCCAAAGGCCAAAGTGAAGATTCTTAAAAGGTTACAATCATTAGCTAATGTAGGCCTTGGCTTGTTCTTTTTTTCTATAGATCTATTTGTGCCACTTCTATCCTCCCAAACCACAATAAATAAGGAATGATTGAGGTTATGCCTAGCAGGACAAATGATATATTTTGGGGGCAGCTTGACAAGGGGCCAAGAAGAGCATGTATGGAAGAACAAAAGTTTTATGGTTGTTTAATGGGATAAGGAAAACTGATGGAGGCAGTACTTTCCTGTTGGAGAGCTATTCTAGGCTACATTGACTTTGTAATTAATCAGTTGACATTGGATGAATGAGAACCTTTGTTTTTAACTTTTGACTTACAGAGCATATTTCCATCTCATCAAATTATTTAGTTTGAACATTATAATTTTTGTTATGGACCTATGTGGGATTTTTGGTTCCCTAGTAATTTAAACATATAGTCAACTCTCATTTTGCAGAATTCAATTATTCAGTTTAATAATTAGCTGGGCTATTTGGTTCAAATTTTTCTTCCTTGTTGCCCTTTATTGGTTGTTCCTCAACAAATCTACCCCAAAAGAAGAAGAAGGGAGAGAGCTTATGTGAATTTCACAAGGTTGTTGGGCTTCAGGATTTGAGAAGGTCGAATGGTGGCGAAAAAAAGTTGGATAGTGGGAAATCAAATATAAGGCTAAGGCCTGGGGATTTAGCTCAGCAGCACAGCGCCTACCTGGCAAATGCAAGGTTGTGAGTTCAATTCGCAGTACCGCAAAAAAAAAGAGGAAAAACAAACAAACAAACAAACACAAGGCTAAAGTCAGATTTTATTTTCAGTAGAGCTTATTTTTCTCTTTTAACACTGAAAATAACATGCACTATTCTCTGTTAGCATTTAAAGCCAAATTCATAGTTCCAATAACTAAAAAACCTGATAGACTGGTATATCTGTGTGTCCATTAAAACACACTGTGAGTGTTTTGACTCCTTATAACACTGAGGCTGCACTGTTCTCATATCACTTCTCATGGACATGTTATTTGTAAGCATAGCTCATGTGCACACCTTCAGGGAAATTTTATTTCACTCATCTCTGCTTCTCTTCTGCCTAGAATTTGTCTTACAGTCTTTAGAAGCAGAGCCCTCCTGCTGAACACATAAATGAATGAGTGATGAATGAACTGGCAGGAACATAGTTAGAGAACAGTTTAAATAGCTCTACATATCACACATGCGATGTCATATACTTAGTATTGCAAGCTGAGAAGTTGACTCTGGTACTCTGATAGCAACCTCACTCCTGGAAAATGCACACTCTAAGTAGCAACCTTCCACTCAGCTGTTTTGTGAAATTTGGTGATGCCTGCTATTCATTAAAGCTGGCCCTGGATACTCAGGCCTGGCATTCAGGGGAAGCAGACAAGGAATCCATCAAAAGACTGGAGACAAGTCAGATATATGCAGTTCATTGCTCGTCTTGCAACATTGCTGCCAGTCATGTCATTACAGCTGTGGGAGATTTTGTTCATTTTATAGCACCTACAACATTACTACATAAACTTTCATAATCTGACTGTCAGAAACCCCTGCAAAAGATTGGCACAGCATGACCAGGGACACAGCAAGTGACACATGAGAAACAATGATTAGACCACTCATGTGTAGAGTTCTTTTCTTCCTCTATGGAAGCCAACTCAGGGGAGTATCTATACCCTTGCACCCCTGTATCTGTATCTGAAAAGGTAAAGAAAAGGAAGGGAAGAGAAGAAAAGGGAGGGGAAGGGAAGGGAATGGAAGAAAAGGGAAGGAAAGGAAGGGGAAGGGAAGGAAAAGAAAGGAAAGGAAAGGAAAGGAAAGGAAAGGAAAGGAAAGGAAAGGAAAGGAAAGGAAAGGA